>NW_026519154.1:0-340000 GCF_947347685.1 Pleuronectes platessa | reverse complement strand
CTCACTAATTTCTCGATACCCTTTTTTGCTCTCTTTTTTAACAACTTTGTGTTTGAATGAAATTAAACACAGTTTGGGCCACTCAGGTGACCCATGCCATCCTATTATACACACTGGCACAGGAATTTTATCCATTTTCATGATTTTTCACCATTTTCATGCATTTTTACTCTTTTTATCAAATGAGTGTATTTGAATGAAATCAAACGCGGTTTGACCCGCTCAGGTGACCCAGGGCACCGTATTAGACCCAGTGGCCCAAGCATTTTTTTCATTTTCATGCTTTTTCATCGTTTTTCATCAGGCACTCCGCCGGATTTTTTTACCCGGAAATCAGACCTCATTCCTGGGTAGAATCAACACGTCTCTGGTCTGAGGCTCCAGTGGCATTTTTCATCCAGAGTCATACAACTTTCAGGGTAATATAGACCCCAGTGTGGGCTTTGCATGTGGTGGTCTTTATCGGTCATGATCCAGGCCCTCTGCCTGACTACTTTTACCCGAAATCAGACCTCATTCCTGGGTAGAATCAACACGTCTCTGGTCTGAGGCTCCAGTGGCATTTTTCATCCAGAGTCATACAACTTTCAGGGTAATATAGACCCCAGTGTGGGCTTTGCATGTGGTGGTCTTTATCGGTCATGATCCAGGCCCTCTGCCTGACTACTTTTACCCGAAATCAGACCTCATTCCTGGGTAGAATCAACACGTCTCTGGTCTGAGGCTCCAGTGGCATTTTTCATCCAGAGTCATACAACTTTCAGGGTAATATAGACCCCAGTGTGGGCTTTGCATGTGGTGGTCTTTATCGGTCATGATCCAGGCCCTCTGCCTGACTACTTTTACCCGAAATCAGACCTCATTCCTGGGTAGAATCAACACGTCTCTGGTCTGAGGCTCCAGTGGCATTTTTCATCCAGAGTCATACAACTTTCAGGGTAATATAGACCCCAGTGTGGGCTTTGCATGTGGTGGTCTTTATCGGTCATGATCCAGGCCCTCTGCCTGACTACTTTTACCCGAAATCAGACCTCATTCCTGGGTAGAATCAACACGTCTCTGGTCTGAGGCTCCAGTGGCATTTTTCATCCAGAGTCATACAACTTTCAGGGTAATATAGACCCCAGTGTGGGCTTTGCATGTGGTGGTCTTTATCGGTCATGATCCAGGCCCTCTGCCTGACTACTTTTACCCGAAATCAGACCTCATTCCTGGGTAGAATCAACACGTCTCTGGTCTGAGGCTCCAGTGGCATTTTTCATCCAGAGTCATACAACTTTCAGGGTAATATAGACCCCAGTGTGGGCTTTGCATGTGGTGGTCTTTATCGGTCATGATCCAGGCCCTCTGCCTGACTACTTTTACCCGAAATCAGACCTCATTCCTGGGTAGAATCAACACGTCTCTGGTCTGAGGCTCCAGTGGCATTTTTCATCCAGAGTCATACAACTTTCAGGGTAATATAGACCCCAGTGTGGGCTTTGCATGTGGTGGTCTTTATCGGTCATGATCCAGGCCCTCTGCCTGACTACTTTTACCCGAAATCAGACCTCATTCCTGGGTAGAATCAACACGTCTCTGGTCTGAGGCTCCAGTGGCATTTTTCATCCAGAGTCATACAACTTTCAGGGTAATATAGACCCCAGTGTGGGCTTTGCATGTGGTGGTCTTTATCGGTCATGATCCAGGCCCTCTGCCTGACTACTTTTATCCGAAATCAGACCTCATTCCTGGGTAGAATCAACACGTCTCTGGTCTGAGGCTCCAGTGGCATTTTTCATCCAGAGTCATACAACTTTCAGGGTAATATAGACCCCAGTGTGGGCTTTGCATGTGGTGGTCTTTATCGGTCATGATCCAGGCCCTCTGCCTGACTACTTTTACCCGAAATCAGACCTCATTCCTGGGTAGAATCAACACGTCTCTGGTCTGAGGCTCCAGTGGCATTTTTCATCCAGAGTCATACAACTTTCAGGGTAATATAGACCCCAGTGTGGGCTTTGCATGTGGTGGTCTTTATCGGTCATGATCCAGGCCCTCTGCCTGACTACTTTTACCCGAAATCAGACATCATTTCTGGGTAGAATCAACACGTCTCTGGTCTGAGGCTCCAGTGGCATTTTTCATCCGGAGTCATACAACTTTCAGGGTAATATAGACCCCAGTGTGGGCTTTGCATGTGGTGGTCTTTATCGGTCATGATCCAGGCCCTCTGCCTGACTACTTTTACCCGAAATCAGACCTCATTCCTGGGTAGAATCAACACGTCTCTGGTCTGAGGCTCCAGTGGCATTTTTCATCCAGAGTCATACAACTTTCAGGGTAATATAGACCCCAGTGTGGGCTTTGCATGTGGTGGTCTTTATCGGTCATGATCCAGGCCCTCTGCCTGACTACTTTTACCTGGAAATCAGGCCTCATTCCGGGGTAGAAACCGTCAGTCTGCCCGCCTGGAAGTTCCACTGTCATTTCCCCATGGAGGTATTATGGGCTTCAGGAGAATGTGTAAGCCCCACAATAGGCCCTGCAGATGGGCTTGTGGTTCACACTTGGTCACCTGTATGCTCCACACTCAGAGAATTGCACTGAGTGTCTTCGAAAGCTTGGTTTCTGTAATCGTGCCGATAGTGTTCTGCAAAGGGGGGTGAAACCTCGACACATCGAGAACGATCGGCCTCACTAATTTCTCGATACCCTTTTTTGCTCTCTTTTTTAACAATTTTGTGTTTGAATGAAATTAAACACAGTTTGGGCCACTCAGGTGACCCATGCCATCCTATTATACACACTGGCACAGGAATTTTATCCATTTTCATGATTTTTCACCATTTTCATGCATTTTTACTCTTTTTATCAAATGAGTGTATTTGAATGAAATTAAACACAGTTTGACCCACTCAGGTGACCCATGCCATCCTATTATACACAGTGGCACAAGCATTTTTTTCATTTTCATGCGTTTTCATCGTTTTTCATCAGGCACTCAGCCTGATTTTTTTACCCGGAAATCAGGCCTCATTCCTGGGTAGAATCAACACGTCTCTGGTCTGAGGCTCCAGTGGCATTTTTCATCCAGAGTCATACAACTTTCAGGGTAATATAGACCCCAGTGTGGGCCTTGCATGTGGTGGTCTTTCTCGGTCATGATCCAGGCACTCTGCCTGACTACTTTTACCCGGAAATCAGGCCTCATTCCTGGGTAGAATCAACACGTCTCTGGTCTGAGGCTCCAGTGGCATTTTTCATCCAGAGTCATACAACTTTCAGGGTAATATAGACCCCAGTGTGGGCCTTGCATGTGGTGGTCTTTCTCGGTCATGATCCAGGCACTCTGCCTGACTACTTTTACCCGGAAATCAGGCCTCATTCCTGGGTAGAATCAGTCTCAGCCTGGAGGTTCCACTGACATGTTATCATGGAAGTAGTACGGGCTCCAGGAAAACCCCATCCACTGGCCCACATGAAGCACCCATGGGCCTGGCTCAAAGAGCCTCGCGCCCCTGGTGATCCATTTCACACTTAGTCATTTTTCGCTGACCTGGGGCTCCATGGAGTGATTTTTTTTGCAAGGACAACACAAGGGTTATAAAAAAAAAATGTAAATTGTTTTTAATATTATTTTTATTCATGTGCGCAGCAGGATGTGCGCCGCAGGATGTGCGCCCCACAGAATTTGCGCCCCACAGGATGTGCAAGCACAGTTTTTTTATTAATTTGATTTAAATATTTTTTTTTGTAAAAATGTATTAATATTATTTTTATTTATGTGCGCAGCAGGATGTGCGCCGCAGGATGTGCGCCCCACAGGATGTGCAAGGACAGTTTTTTTATTAATTTGATTTAAAAAAAAAAAATTGTAATTTGTTTTTAATATTATTTTTATTTATGTGCGCAGCAGGATGTGCGCAGCAGGATTTGCGCCACAGGATGTGCGCCCCACAGAATTTGCGCCCCACAGGATGTGCAAGCACAGTTTTTTTATTAATTTGATTTAAAAAAAGAAAATTGTAAAAAAAATTTAATATTATTTTTAGTAATTTGCCCAGCTGGATGTGCGCAGAAGGATGTGCGCCCCACAGAATTTGCGCCCCACAGGATGTGCAAGCACATTTTTTTTATTAATTTGATTTAAATATTTTTTTTTGTAAAAATGTTTTAATATTATTTTTATTCATGTGCGCAGCAGGATGTGCGCCGCAGGATGTGCGCCGCAGGATGTGCGCCCCACAGAATTTGCGCCCCACAGAATTTGCGCCCCACAGGATGTGCAAGGACAGTTTTTTTATTAATTTGATTTAAAAAAAAAAATTGTAATTTGTTTTTAACATTATTTTTATTTATGTGCGCAGCAGGATGTGCGCCGCAGGATTTGCGCCCCACAGAATTAGCGCCCCACAGGATGTGCAAGCACAGTTTTTTTATTAATTTGATTTAAAAAAAAATTGTTGTAAAAATGTTTTAATATTATTTTGATTAATGAGCGCAGCAGGATGTGCGCTGGTGGATGTGCGCCCCACATAATTTGCGCCCCACAGGATGTGCAAGCACAGTTTTTTTATTAATTTGATTTAAAAATTTTTTTTTGTAGTTTGTTTTTAATATTATTTTTACTTATGTGCGCAGCAGGATGTGCGACCCACAGAATTTGCGGCCCACAGGATGTGCAAGCACAGTTTTTTTATTAATTTGATTTAAAAAAAAATAATTGTAAATTGTTTTTAATATCATTTTTATTAATTTGCGCAGCTGGATGTGCGCCACAGGATGTGCGCCCCACAGAATTGGCGCCCCACAGGATGTGCAAGCACAGTTTTTTTATTAATTTGATTTAAATATTTTTTTTTGTAAAAATGTTTTAATATTATTTTTATTTTGTGTGCGCAGCAGGATGTGCGCTTCAGGATGTTCGCCCCACAGAATTTGCGCCCTACAGGATGTGCAAGCACAGTTTTTTTATTAATTTGATTTAAATATTTTTTTTCGTAAAAATGTTTTAATATTATTTTATTTATGTGCGCAGCAGGATGTGCGCTGCAGGATGTGCGCCCCACAGAATTTGCGACCCACAGGATGTGCAAGCACAGTTTTTTTATTAATTTGATTTAAAAAAAAAAAATGTAAATTGTTTTTAATATTATTTTTATTCATGTGCGCAGCAGGATGTGCGCCGCAGGATGTGCGCCCCACAGAATTTGCGCCCCACAGGATGTGCAAGCACAGTTTTTTTATTAATATGATTTAAATATTTTTTTTTGAAAAAAATGTTTTAGTATTATTTTTATTTATGTGCGCAGCAGGATTTGCGCCGCAGGATGTGCGCCCCACAGAATTTGTGCCCCACAGGATGTGCAAGGACAGTTTTTTTATTAATTTGATTTAAAAAACATTTTTTGTAAAATTGTTTTAATATTATTTTTATTCATGTGCGCAGCAGGATTTGCGCCGCAGGATGTGCGCCGCAGGATGTGCGCCCCACAGAATTTGCGCCCCACAGGATGTGCAAGCACAGTTTTTTTATTAATTTGATTTAAAAAAAAAATTGTAATCTGTTTTTAATATTATTTTTATTTATGTGTGCAGCAGGATGTGCGCCGCAGTATGTGCGCCCCACAGAATTTGCGCCCCACAGGATGTGCAAGGAGTTTTTTTATTAATTTGATTTAAAAAAAAAATTGTAATTTGTTTTTAATATTATTTTTATTCATGTGCGCAGCAGGATGTGCGCCCCACAGAATTTGCGCCCCACAGAATGTGCAAGCACAGTTTTTTTATTAATTTGATTTAAATATTTTTTTTTGAAAAAAATGTTTTAATATTATTCTTATTTATGTGCGCAGCAGGATGTGTCCTGCAGGATGTGCGCCCCACAGAATTTGTCCCCCACAGGATGTGCAAGCACAGTTTTTTTATTAATTTGATTTAAAAAAAGAAAATTGTAAAAAAAATTTAATATTATTTTTATTAATTTGCCCAGCTGGATGTGCGCTGAAGGATGTGCGCCCCACAGAATTTGCGCCCCACAGGATGTGCAAGGAGTTTTTTTATTAATTTGATTTTAAAAAAAAAATTGTAATTTGTTTTTAATATTATTTTTATTTATGTGCGCAGCAGGATGTGCGCCCCACATAATTTGCGCCCCACAGGATGTGCAAGCACAGTTTTTTTATTAATTTCATTTAAATATTTTTTTTTGTAAAAATGTTTTAATATTATTTTTATTTATGTGCGCAGCAGGATGTGCGCCGCGGGATGTGCGCCCCACAGAATTTGCGCCCCACAGGATGTGCAAGCACAGTTTTTTTATTAATTTGATTTAAATATATTTTTTTGTAAAAATGTTTTAATATTATTTTTATTCATGTGCGCCGCAGGATGTGCGCCCCACAGAATTTGCGCCCCACAGGATGTGCAAGGACAGTTTTTTTATTAATTTGATTTAAAAAAAAAAATTGTAATTTGTTTTTAATATTATTTTTATTTATGTGCGCAGCAGGATGTGCGCCGCAGCATGTGCGCCCCACAGAATTTGCGCCCCACAGGATGTGCAAGCACAGTTTTTTTATTTATTTGATTTAAATATATTTTTTTGTAAAAATGTTTTAATATTATTTTTATTCATGTGCACAGCAGGATGTGCGCTGCAGGATGTGCGCCCCACATACATTGCGCCCCACAGGATGTGCAAGCACAGTTTTTTTATTAATTTGATTTTTAAAAAAAAATTGTAATTTGTTTTTAATATTATTTTTATTTATGTGCGCAGCAGGATGTGCGCCGCAGGATGTGCGCACCACAGAATTTGCGCCCCACAGGATGTGCAAGCACAGTTTTTTTATTAATTTGATTTAAATATTTTTTTTTGTAAAAATGTTTCATTTTATTTTTATCTATGTGCGCAGCAGGATGTGCGCCGCAGGATGTGCGCCCCACAGAATTTGCGCCCCACAGGATGTTCAAGCACAGTTTTTTTATTAATTTTATTTAAAAAAAAAAAAATTGTACATTGTTTTTAATATTATTTTTATTAATGTGCGCAGCTGGATGTGCGCCGCACAGAATTTGCGCCCCACAGGATGTGCAAGGACAGTTTTTTTATTAATTTGATTTTAAAAAAAAAATTGTAAATTGTTTTTAATATTATTTTTATTTATGTGCGCAGCAGGATGTGCGCCGCAGGATGTGCGCCCCACAGAATGTGCGCCCCACAGGATGTGCAAGGACAGTTTTTTTATTAATTTGATTTAAAAAAAAAAAATTGTAATTTGTTTTTAATATTATTTTTATTCATGTGCGCAGCAGGATGTGCGCCGCAGGATGTGCGCCCCACAGAATTTGCGCCCCACAGGATGTGCAAGGACAGTTTTTTTATTAATTTGACTTAAAAAAAAAAAATTGTAATTTGTTTTTAATATTATTTTTATTTATGTGCGCAGCAGGATGTGCGCCCCACAGAATTTGCGCCCCACAGGATGTGCAAGAACAGTTTTTTTATTAATTTGATTTAAATATTTTTTTTTTTAAAAATGTTTTAATATTATTTTTATTTATGTGCGCAGCAGGATGTGCGCCGCAGGTTGTGCGCCCCACAGAATTTGCGCCCCACAGGATGTGCAAGGACAGTTTTTTTATTAATTTGATTTTAAAAAAAAAATTGTAATTTGTTTTTAATATTATTTTTATTTATATGCGCAGCAGGATGTGCGCCGCAGGATGTGCGCCCCACAGAATTTGCGCCCCACAGGATGTGCAAGCACAGTTTTTCTATTAATTTGATTTAAATATTTTTTTTTGTAAAAATGTTTTAATATTATTTTTATTTATCTGCGCAGCAGGATGTGCGCCGCAGGATGTGCGCCCCACAGAATTTGCGCCCCACAGGATGTGCAAGGACAGTTTTTTTATTAATTTGATTTAAAAAAAAAATTGTAATTTGTTTTTAATATTATTTTTATTTATGTGCGCAGCAGGATGTGCGCCGCAGAATGTGCGCCCCACAGAATTTGCGCCCCACAGGATGTGCAAGCACAGTTTTTGTATTAATTTGATTTAAATATTTTTTTTTGTAAAAATGTTTTAATATTATTTGTATTCATGTGCGCAGCAGGATGTGCGCCGCAGGATGTGCGCCCCACAGAATTTGCGCCCCACAGGATGTGCAAGCACAGTTTTTTTATTAATTTGATTTAAAAAAAAAAAATTGTAAATTTTTTTTAATTTTTTTTAATTTATTTGCGCAGCAGGATGTGCGCTGCAGGATGTGCGCCCCACATACATTGCGCCCCACAGGATGTGCAAGCACAGTTTTTTTATTAATTTGATTTTTAAAAAAAAATTGTAATTTGTTTTTAATATTATTTTTATTTATGTGCGCAGCAGGATGTGCGCCGCAGGATGTGCGCCCCACAGAATTTGCGCCCCACAGGATGTGCAAGCACAGTTTTTTTATTAATTTGATTTAAATATTTTTTTTGTAAAAATGTTTTAATATTATTTTTATTCATGTGCGCAGCAGGATGTGCGCCGCAGGATGTGCGCCCCACAGAATTTGTGCCCCACATAATTTGCGCCCCACAGGATGTGCAAGCACAGTTTTTTTATTAATTTGATTTAAATATTTTTTTTGTAAAAATGTTTTAATATTATTTTTATTTATGTGCGCAGCAGGATGTGCGCCGCAGGATGTGCGCCCCACAAAATTTGCGCCCCACAGGATGTGCAAGCACAGTTTTTTTATTAATTTGATTTAAAAAAAAAAATTGTAAATTGTTTTTAATATTATTTTTATTTATGTGCGCAGCCGGATGTGCGCCGCAGGATGTGCGCCCCACATAATTTGCGCCCCACAAGATGTGCAAGCACATTTTTTTTATTAATTTGATTTAAAAAAAAAAAAATTGTAAATTTTTTTTAATTTTATTTGTATTTATTTGCGCAGCAGGTTGTGCGCTGCAGGTTGTGCGCCCCACATAATTTGCGCCCCACAGGATGTGCAAGCACAGTTTTTTTATTAATTTGATTTAAATATTTTTTTTTGTAAAAATGTTTTAATATTATTTTTAGTTATGTGCGCAGCAGGATGTGCGCCGCAGGATGTGCGCCCCACAGAATTTGCGCCCCACAGGATGTGCAAGGACAGTTTTTTATTAATTTGATTTTAAAAAAAAAATTGTAATTTGTTTTTAATATTATTTTTATGTATGTGCGCAGCAGGATGTGCGCCCCACAGAATTTGCGCCCCACAGGATGTGCAAGCACAGTTTTTTTATTAATTTGATTTAAATATTTTTTTTTGTAAAAACGTTTTTAATATTATTTTTATTTATGTGCGCAGCAGGATGCGCCCCACAGAATTTGCGCCCCACAGGATGTGCAAGCACAGTTTTTTTATTTATTTGATTTAAATATATTTTTTTGTAAAAATGTTTTAATATTATTTTTATTCATGTGCACAGCAGGATGTGCGCTGCAGGATGTGCGCCCCACATACATTGCGCCCCACAGGATGTGCAAGCACAGTTTTTTTATTAATTTGATTTTTAAAAAAAAATTGTAATTTGTTTTTAATATTATTTTTATTTATGTGCACAGCAGGATGTGCGCCGCAGGATGTGCGCACCACAGAATTTGCGCCCCACAGGATGTGCAAGCACAGTTTTTTTATTAATTTGATTTAAATATTTTTTTTTGTAAAAATGTTTCATTTTATTTTTATCTATGTGCGCAGCAGGATGTGCGCCGCAGGATGTGCGCCCCACAGAATTTGCGCCCCACAGGATGTTCAAGCACAGTTTTTTTATTAATTTGATTTAAAAAAAAAAATTGTAATTTGTTTTTAATATTATTTTTATTAATGTGCGCAGCTGGATGTGCGCCGCACAGAATTTGCGCCCCACAGGCTGTGCAAGGACAATTTTTTTATTAATTTGATTTAAAAAAAAAAATTGTAATTTGTTTTTAATATTATTTTTATTTATGGGCGCAGCAGGATGTGCGCCGCAGGATGTGCGCCCCACAGAATTTGCGCCCCACAGGATGTGCAAGCACAGTTTTTTTATTAATTTGATTTAAATATTTTTTTTTGTAAAAA
Organism: Pleuronectes platessa; assembly: GCF_947347685.1. Classification (NCBI taxonomy): domain Eukaryota; kingdom Metazoa; phylum Chordata; class Actinopteri; order Pleuronectiformes; family Pleuronectidae; genus Pleuronectes; species Pleuronectes platessa. The sequence goes on along the minus strand of NW_026519154.1, from coordinate 329,913 downwards.
TGTTTTAATATTATTTTTATTCATGTGCGCAGCAGGTTGTGCGCCGCAGGATGTGCGCCCCACAGAATTTGCGCCCCACATAATTTGCGCCCCACAGGATGTGCAAGCACATTTTTTTTATTAATTTGATTTAAATATTTTTTTTTGTAAAAATGTTTTAATATTATTTTTATTCATGTGCGCAGCAGGATGTGCGCCGCAGGATGTGCGCCCCACATAATTTGCGCCCCACAGGATGTGCAAGGACAGTTTTTTTATTAATTTGATTTAAAAAAAAAAATTGTAATTTGTTTTTAATATTATTTTTATTTATGTGCGCAGCAGGATGTGCGCCGCAGCATGTGCGCCCCACAGAATTTGCGCCCCACAGGATGTGCAAGCACAGTTTTTTTATTTATTTGATTTAAATATATTTTTTTGTAAAAATGTTTTAATATTATTTTTATTCATGTGCACAGCAGGATGTGCGCTGCAGGATGTGCGCCCCACATACATTGCGCCCCACAGGATGTGCAAGCACAGTTTTTTTATTAATTTGATTTTTAAAAAAAAATTGTAATTTGTTTTTAATATTATTTTTATTTATGTGCGCAGCAGGATGTGCGCCGCAGGATGTACGCACCACAGAATTTGCGCCCCACAGGATGTGCAAGCACAGTTTTTTTATTAATTTGATTTAAATATTTTTTTTTGTAAAAATGTTTCATTTTATTTTTATCTATGTGCGCAGCAGGATGTGCGCCGCAGGATGTGCGCCCCACAGAATTTGCGCCCCACAGGATGTTCAAGCACAGTTTTTTTATTAATTTTATTTAAAAAAAAAAAAATTGTACATTGTTTTTAATATTATTTTTATTAATGTGCGCAGCTGGATGTGCGCCGCACAGAATTTGCGCCCCACAGGATGTGCAAGGACAGTTTTTTTATTAATTTGATTTTAAAAAAAAAATTGTAAATTGTTTTTAATATTATTTTTATTTATGTGCGCAGCAGGATGTGCGCCGCAGGATGTGCGCCACACAGAATTTGCGCCCCACAGGATGTGCAAGGACAGTTTTTTTATTAATTTGATTTAAAAAAAAAAAATTGTAATTTGTTTTTAATATTATTTTTATTCATGTGCGCAGCAGGATGTGCGCCGCAGGATGTGCGCCCCACAGAATTTGCGCCCCACAGGATGTGCAAGGACAGTTTTTTTATTAATTTGACTTAAAAAAAAAAAATTGTAATTTGTTTTTAATATTATTTTTATTTATGTGCGCAGCAGGATGTGCGCCCCACAGAATTTGCGCCCCACAGGATGTGCAAGAACAGTTTTTTTATTAATTTGATTTAAATATTTTTTTTTTTAAAAATGTTTTAATATTATTTTTATTTATGTGCGCAGCAGGATGTGCGCCGCAGGATGTGCGCCCCACATAATTTGCGCCCCACAGGATGTGCAAGGACAGTTTTTTTATTAATTTGACTTAAAAAAAAAAAATTGTAATTTGTTTTTAATATTATTTTTATTTATGTGCGCAGCAGGATGTGCGCCCCACAGAATTTGCGCCCCACAGGATGTGCAAGAACAGTTTTTTTATTAATTTGATTTAAATATTTTTTTTTGTAAATTTGTTTCAATATTATTTTTATTTATGTGCGCAGCAGGATGTGCGCCGCAGGATGTGCGCCCCACAGAATTTGCGCTCCACAGAATTTGCGCCCCACAGGATGTGCAAGCACAGTTTTTTTATTAATTTGATTTAAAAAAAAAATTGTAATTTGTTTTTAATATTATTTTTATTTATGTGCGCAGCAGGATGTGCGCCGCAGGATGTGCGCCCCGCAGAATTTGCGCCCCACAGGATGTGCAAGCACAGTTTTTTTATTAATTTGATTTAAATATTTTTTTTTGTAAAAATGTTTTAATATTATTTTTATTTATGTGCGCAGCAGGGTGTGCGCCGCAGGATGTGCGCCCCACAGAATTTGCGCCCCACAGGATGTGCAAGCACAGTTTTTCTATTAATTTGATTTAAATATTTTTTTTTGTAAAAATGTTTTAATATTATTTTTATTTATCTGCGCAGCAGGATGTGCGCCGCAGGATGTGCGCCCCACAGAATGAGCGCCCCACAGGATGTGCAAGGACAGTTTTTTTATTAATTTGATTTAAATATTGTTTTTTGTAAAAAAATTTTAATATTATTTTTATTTATGTGCGCAGCAGGATGTGCGCCGCAGGATGTGCGCCCCACAGAATTTGCGCCCCACAGGATGTGCAAGCACAGTTTTTTTATTAATTTGATTTAAAAAAAAAAACTTGTAAATTTGTTTCAATATTATTTTTATTTATATGCGCAGCAGGATGTGTGCCGCAGGATATGCGCCCCACAGAATTTGCGCCCCACAGGATGTGCAAGCACAGTTTTTTTATTAATTTGATTTAAATATTTTTTTTTGTAAAAATGTTTTAATATTATTTTTATTCATGTGCGCAGCAGGATTTGCGCCGCAGGATGTGTGCCCCACAGAATTTGCGCCCCACAGGATGTGCAAGGACAGTTTTTTTATTAATTTGATTTAAAAAAAAAAATTGTAGTTTGTTTTTAATATTATTTTTATTTATGTGCGCAGCAGGATGTGCGCCCCACAGAATTTGCGCCCCACAGGATGTGCAAGCACAGTTTTTTTATTAATTTGATTTAAATATTTTTTTGTTGTAAAAATGTTTTAATATTATTTTTATTCATGTGCGCAGCAGGATGTGCGCCAAAGGATGTGCGCCCCACAGAATTTGCGCCCCACAGGATGTGCAAGCACAGTTTTTTTATTAATTTGATTTAAAAAAAAAAACTTGTAAATTTTTTTCAATATTATTTTTATTTATATGCGCAGCCGGATGTGTGCCGCAGGATGTGCGCCCCACAGAATTTGCGCCCCACAGGATGTGCAAGCACAGTTTTTTTATTAGTTATATTTAAATATTTTTTTTTGTAAAAATGTTTTAATATTATTTGTATTAATGTGCGCAGCTGGATGTGCGCCGCAGGATGTGCGCCCCACAGAACTTGCGCCCCACAGGATGTGCAAGCACAGTTTTTTTATTAATTTGATTTTAATCTTTTTTTTTTTTAAATTTTTTAATATTTTTTTATGTATGTGCGCAGCAGGATGTGCGCTGGTGGATGTGCGCCCCACATAATTTGCGCCCCACAGGATGTGCAAGCACAGTTTTTTTATTAATTTGATTTTAATCTTTTTTTTTTTTAAATTTTTTAATATTTTTTTATGTATGTGCGCAGCAGGATGTGCGCTGGTGGATGTGCGCCCCACATAATTTGCGCCCCACAGGATGTGCAAGCACAGTTTTTTTATTAATTTGATTTTAAAAAAAAAATTGTAAATTGTTTTTAATATTATTTTTATTAATGTGCGCAGCTGGATGTGCGCCGCACAGAATTTGCGCCCCACAGGATGTGCAAGGACAGTTTTTTTATTAATTTGATTTTAAAAAAAAAATTGTAAATTGTTTTTAATATTATTTTTATTTATGTGCGCAGCAGGATGTGCGCCGCAGGATGTGCGCCCCACAGAATTTGCGCCCCACAGGATGTGCAAGGACAGTTTTTTTATTAATTTGATTTAAAAAAAAAAAATTGTAATTTGTTTTTAATATTATTTTTATTCATGTGCGCAGCAGGATGTGCGCCGCAGGATGTGCGCCCCACAGAATTTGCGCCCCACAGGATGTGCAAGGACAGTTTTTTTATTAATTTGACTTAAAAAAAAAAAATTGTAATTTGTTTTTAATATTATTTTTATTTATGTGCGCAGCAGGATGTGCGCCCCACAGAATTTGCGCCCCACAGGATGTGCAAGAACAGTTTTTTTATTAATTTGATTTAAATATTTTTTTTTTTAAAAATGTTTTAATATTATTTTTATTTATGTGCGCAGCAGGATGTGCGCCGCAGGATGTGCGCCCCACATAATTTGCGCCCCACAGGATGTGCAAGGACAGTTTTTTTATTAATTTGACTTAAAAAAAAAAAATTGTAATTTGTTTTTAATATTATTTTTATTTATGTGCGCAGCAGGATGTGCGCCCCACAGAATTTGCGCCCCACAGGATGTGCAAGAACAGTTTTTTTATTAATTTGATTTAAATATTTTTTTTTGTAAATTTGTTTCAATATTATTTTTATTTATGTGCGCAGCAGGATGTGCGCCGCAGGATGTGCGCCCCACAGAATTTGCGCTCCACAGAATTTGCGCCCCACAGGATGTGCAAGCACAGTTTTTTTATTAATTTGATTTAAAAAAAAAATTGTAATTTGTTTTTAATATTATTTTTATTTATGTGCGCAGCAGGATGTGCGCCGCAGGATTTGCGCCCCACATAATTTGCGCCCCACAGGATGTGCAAGGACAGTTTTTTTATTAATTTGATTTAAAAAAAAAAATTGTAATTTGTTTTTAATATTATTTTTATTTATGTGCGCAGCAGGATGTGCGCCGCAGGATGTGCGCCCCACAGAATTTGCGCCCCACAGGATGTGCAAGCACATTTTTTTTATTAATTTGATTTAAATATTTTTTTTTGTAAAAATGTTTTAATATTATTTTTATTCTTGTGCGCAGCAGGATTTGCACCGCAGGATGTGCGCCCCACAGAATTTGCGCCCCACAGGATGTGCAAGGACAGTTTTTTTATTAATTTGATTTAAAAAAAAAAATTGTAATTTGTTTTTAATATTATTTTTATTTATGTGCGCAGCAGGATGTGCGCCGCAGGATTTGCGCCCCACATAATTTGCGCCCCACAGGATGTGCAAGGACAGTTTTTTTATTAATTTGATTTAAAAAAAAAAATTGTAATTTGTTTTTAATATTATTTTTATTTATGTGCGCAGCAGGATGTGCGCCGCAGGATGTGCGCCCAACAGAATTTGCGCCCCACAGGATGTGCAAGCACAGTTTGTTTATTAATTTGATTTAAAAAAAAAAAATTGTAAATTGTTTTTAATATTATTTTTATTTATGTGCGCAGCAGGATGTGCGCCGCAGGATGTGCGCCCCACAGAATTTGCGCCCCACAGGATGTGCAAGAACAGTTTTTTTATTAATTTGATTTAAATATTTTTTTTTGTAAAAATGTTTTATTATTATTTTTATTTATGTGCGCAGCAGGATGTGCGCCGCAGGATGTGCGCCCCACAGAAATTGCGCCCCACAGGATGTGCGAGCACAGTTTGTTTATTAATTTGATTTAAAAAAAAAAATTGTAATTTGTTTTTAATATTATTTTTATTTATGTGCGCAGCAGGATGTGCGCCGCAGGATGTGCGCCCCACAGGATGTGCAAGCACAGTTTTTTTATTAATTTGATTTAAATATTTTTTTTTGTAAAAATGTTTTAATATTATTTTTATTTATGTGCGCAGCAGGATGTGCGCCGCAGGATGTGCGCCCCACAGAATTTGCGCCCCACAGGATGTGCAAGCACAGTTTTTTTATTAATTTGATTTAAAAAAAAAAAAATTGTAAATTTTTTTTAATTTTATTTGTATTTATTTGCGCAGCAGGATGTGCGCTGCAGGATGTGCACCGCATGATGTGCGCCCCACAGAATTTGTGCCCCACAGGATGTGCAAGGACAGTTTTTTTATTAATTTGATTTTAAAAAAAAAAATTGTAATTTGTTTTTAATATTATTTTTATTCATGTGCGCAGCAGGATGTGCGCCCCACAGAATTTGCGCCCCACAGGATGTGCATGGACAGTTTTTTTATTAATTTGATTTACAAAAAAAAATTGTAATTTGTTTTCAATATTATTTTTATTCATGTGCGCAGCAGGATGTGCGCCGCAGGATGTGCGCCCCACAGAATTTGCTTCCCACAGGATGTGCAAGCACAGTTTTTTTATTAATTTGATTTGAAAAAAAAAAATTGTAAATTTTTTTTAATTTTATTTTTATTTATGTGCGCAGCAGGATGTGCGCAGCAGGATGTGCGCCGCAGGATGTGCGCCCCACATTATTTGCGCCCCACAGGTATGTGCAAGCAAGGTTTTTTATTAGTTATATTTAAATATTTTTTTTTGTAAAAATGTTTTAATATTATTTTTATTTATGTGCGCAGCAGGATGTGCGCCGCAGGATGTGCGCCCCACATAATTTGCGCCCCACAGGATGTGCAAGCACAGTTTTTTTATTAATTTTATTTAAATATATTTTTTTGTAAAAATGTTTTAATATTATTTGTATTAATGTGCGCAGCTGGATGTGCGCCGCAGGATGTGCGCCCCACAGAATTTGCGCCCCACAGGATGTGCAAGCACAGGTTTTTTATTAATTTGATTTAAATCTTTTTTTTTGTAAAAATGTTTTATTTTATTTTTATTTATTTGCGCAGCAGGATGTGCGCCGTGGGATGTGCGCCCCACATAATTTGCGCCCCACAGGATGTGCAAGCACAGTTTTTTTATTAATTTGATTTAAATATTTTTTTTTGTAAAGATGTTTTAATATTATTTTTATTTATGTGCGCAGCAGGATGTGCACCGCAGGATGTGCGCCCCACAGAATTTTCCCCCCACAGGATGTGCAAGCACAGTTTTTTTATTAATTTGATTTAAAAAAAAAAATTGTAATTAGTTTTTAATATTATTTTTATTTATGTGCGCAGCAGGATGTGCGCCGCAGGATGTGCAACCCACAGAATTTGCGCCCCACAGGATGTGCATGGACAGTTTTTTTATTAATTTGATTTACAAAAAAAAATTGTAATTTGTTTTCAATATTATTTTTATTCATGTGCGCAGCAGGATGTGCGCCGCAGGATGTGCGCCCCACAGGATGTGCAAGCACATTTTTTTTATTAATTTGATTTAAAAAAAAAAAAATTGTAAATTTTTTTTAATTTTATTTGTATTTCTTTGCGCAGCAGGATGTGCGCTGCAGGATGTGCACCGCATGATGTGCGCCCCACAGAATTTGCGCCCCACAGGATGTGCAAGGACAGTTTTTTTATTAATTTGATTTTAAAAAAAAAATTGTAATTTGTTTTTAATATTATTTTTATTTATGTGCGCAGCAGGATGTGCGCCGCAGGATGTGCGCCCCACAGAATTTGCGCCCCACAGGATGTGCAAGCACAGTTTTTTTATTAATTTGATTTAAATATATTTTTTTGTAAAAGTGTTTTAATATTATTTTTATTCATGTGCACAGCAGGATGTGCGCCGCAGGATGTGCGCCCCACATAATTTGCGCCCCACAGGATGTGCAAGCACATTTTTTTTATTAATTTGATTTAAAAAAAAAAAAATTGTAAATTTTTTTTAATTTTATTTGTATTTATTTGCGCAGCAGGATGTGCGCTGCAGGATGTGCACCGCATGATGTGCGCCCCACAGAATTTGTGCCCCACAGGATGTGCAAGGACAGTTTTTTTATTAATTTGATTTTAAAAAAAAAATTGTAATTTGTTTTTAATATTATTTTTATTCATGTGCGCAGCAGGATGTGCGCCCCACAGAATTTGCGCCCCACAGGATGTGCATGGACAGTTTTTTTATTAATTTGATTTACAAAAAAAAATTGTAATTTGTTTTCAATATTATTTTTATTCATGTGCGCAGCAGGATGTGCGCCGCAGGATGTGCGCCCCACAGATTTTGATCCCCACAGGATGTGCAAGCACAGTTTTTTTATTAATTTGATTTAAATATTTTTTTTGTAAAAATGTTTTAATATTATTTTTATTCATGTGCGCCCCACAGAATTTGCGCCCCACATAATTTGCGCCCCACAGGAAGTGCAAGCACAGTTTTTTTATTAATTTGATTTAAAAAAAAAAAAATTGTAAATTTTTTTTAATTTTATTTTTATTTATTTGCGCAGCAGGATGTGCGCCGCAGGATGTGCGCCCCACAGAATTTGCGCCCCACAGGATGTGCAAGCACAGTTTTTTTATTAATTTGATTTAAATATTTTTTTTGTAAAAATGTTTTAATATTATTTTTATTTATGTGCGCAGCAGGATGTGCGCCGCAGGATGTGCGCCCCACAGAATTTGTGCCCCACAGGATGTGCAAGGACAGTTTTTTTATTAATTTGATTTAAAAAAAAAAATTGTAATTTGTTTTTAATATTATTTTTATTCATGTGCGCAGCAGGATGTGCGCCCCACAGAATTTGCGCCCCACAGGATGTGCAAGCACAGTTTTTTTAATAATTTGATTTAAATATTTTTTTTTGTAAAAATGTTTTAATATTATTTTTATTCATGTGCGCCCCACAGAATTTGCGCCCCACAGGATGTGCAAGGACAGTTTTTTTATTAATTTGATTTAAAAAAAAAAATTGTAATTTGTTTTTAATATAATTTTTATTCATGTGCGCAGCAGGATGTGCGCCCCAAAGAATTTGCGCCCCACAGGATGTGCAAGCACAGTTTTTTTATTAATTTGATTTAAATATTTTTTTTGTAAAAATGTTTTAATATTATTTTTATTTATGTGCGCAGCAGGATGTGCGCCGCAGGATGTGCGCCCCACAGAATTTGCGCCCCACAGAATTTGCGCCCCACAGGAAGTGCAAGCACAGTTTTTTTATTAATTTGATTTAAAAAAAAAAAATTGTAAATTTTTTTTAATTTTATTTTTATTTATGTGCGCAGCAGGATGTGCGCCGCAGGATGTGCGCCCCACAGAATTTGCGCCCCACAGGATGTGCAAGGACAGTTTTTTTATTAATTTGATTTTAAAAAAAAAATTGTAATTTGTTTTTAATATTATTTTTATTTATGTGCGCAGCAGGATATGCGCCGCAGGATTTGCGGCCCACAGAATTTGCGCCCCACAGAATGTGCAAGCACAGTTTTTTTATTAATTTGATTTAAATATTTTTTTTTGTAAAAATGTTTTAATATTATTTTTATTTATGTGCGCAGCAGGATGTGCGCCGCAGGATGTGCGCCCCACATAATTTGCGCCCCACAGGATGTGCAAGCACAGTTTTTTTATTAATTTTATTTAAATATATTTTTTTGTAAAAGTGTTTTAATATTATTTTTATTCATGTGCACAGCAGGATGTGCGCCGCAGGATGTGTGCCCTACAGAATTTGCGCCCCGCAGGATGTGCAAGGACAGTTTTTTTATTAATTTGATTTAAATATTTTTTTTTGTAAAAATGTTTTAATATTATTTGTATTAATGTGCGCAGCTGGATGTGCGCCACAGGATGTGCGCCCCACAGAATTTGCGCCCCACAGGTATGTGCAAGCAAGGTTTTTTATTAGTTATATTTAAATATTTTTTTTTGTAAAAATGTTTTAATATTATTTTTATTTATGTGCGCAGCAGGATGTGCGCCGCAGGATGTGCGCCCCACATAATTTGCGCCCCACAGGATGTGCAAGCACAGTTTTTTTATTAATTTTATTTAAATATATTTTTTTGTAAAAGTGTTTTAATATTATTTTTATTCATGTGCACAGCAGGATGTGCGCCGCAGGATGTGCGCCCCACAGAATTTTCGCCCCACAGGATGTGCAAGCACAGTTTTTTTATTAATTTGATTTAAATATTTTTTTTTGTAAAAATGTTTTAATATTATTTTTATTTATGTGCGCAGCAGGATGTGCGCCGCAGGATGTGCGCCCCACAGAATTTGCGCCCCACAGGATGTGCAAGATCAGTTTTTTTATTAATTTGATTTGAAAAAAAAAAATTGTAAATTTTTTTTAATATTATTTTTATTTATGTGCGCAGCAGGATGTGCGCCGCAGGATGTGCGCCCCACAGAATTTGCGCCCCACAGGATGTGCATGGACAGTTTTTTTATTAATTTGATTTACAAAAAAAAATTGTAATTTGTTTTCAATATTATTTTTATTCATGTGCGCAGCAGGATGTGCGCCGCAGGATGTGCGCCCCACAGGATGTGCAAGCACAGTTTTTTTATTAATTTGATTTAAATATTTTTTTTTGTAAAAATGTTTTAATATTATTTTTATGTATGTGCGCAGCAGGATGTGCGCCGCAGGATGTGCGCCCCACAGAATTTGTGCCCCACATAATTTGCGCCCCACAGGATGTGCAAGCACAGTTTTTTTATTAATTTGATTTAAATATTTTTTTTTGTAAAAATGTTTTATTTCATTTTTATTTATGTGCGCAGCAGGATGTGCGCCGCAGGATGTGCGCCCCACAGAATTTGCGCCCCACAGAATGTGCAAGCACAGTTTTTTTATTAATTTGATTTAAATATATTTTTTTGAAAAAATGTTTTAATATTATTTTTATTTATGTGCGCACCAGGATTTGCGCCGCAGGATGTGCGCCCCACAGAATTTGCGCCCCACAGGATGTGCAAGCACAGTTTTTTTATTAATTTGATTTAAAAAAAAAAACTTGTAAATTTGTTTCAATATTATTTTTATTTATGTGCGCAGCAGGATGTGCGCCCCACAGAATTTTCGCCCCACAGGATGTGCAAGCACAGTTTTTTTATTAATGTGATTTAAATATTTTTTTTTGTAAAAATGTTTTAATATTATTTTTATTTATGTGCGCAGCAGGATGTGCGCCGCAGGATGTGCGCCCCACAGAATTTGCGCCCCACAGGATGTGCAAGGACAGTTTTTTTATTAATTTGATTTAAAAAAAAAAATCGTAATTTGTTTTTAATATTATTTGTATTTATGTGCGCAGCAGGATGTGCGCCGCAGGATGTGCGCCCCACAGAATTTGCGCCCCACAGGATGTGCAAGCACAGTTTTTTTATTAATTTGATCTAAATATTTTTTTTTGTAAAAATGTTTTAATATTATTTTTATTTATGTGCGCAGCAGGATGTGCGCCGCAGGATGTGCGCCCCACATAATTTGCGCCCCACAGGATGTGCAAGCACAGTTTTTTTATTAATTTGATTTAAAAAAAAAAACTTGTAAATTTGTTTCAATATTATTTTTATTTATGTGCGCAGCAGGATGTGCGCCGCAGGATGTGCGCCCCACAGAATTTGTGCCCCACATAATTTGCGCCCCACAGGATGTGCAAGCACAGTTTTTTTATTAATTTGATTTAAATATTTTTTTTTGTAAAAATGTTTTATTTCATTTTTATTTATGTGCGCAGCAGGATGTGCGCCGCAGGATGTGCGACCCACAGAATTTGCGCCCCACAGGATGTGCAAGCACAGTTTTTTTATTAATTTGATTTAAATATTTTTTTTTGTAAACATTTTTTAATATTATTTTTATTTATGTGCGCAGCAGGATGTGCGCCGCAGGATGTGCGCCCCACAGAATTTGCGCCCCACAGAATGTGCAAGCACAGTTTTTTTATTAATTTGATTTAAATATATTTTTTTGAAAAAATGTTTTAATATTATTTTTATTTATGTGCGCACCAGGATTTGCGCCGCAGGATGTGCGCCCCACAGAATTTGCGCCCCACAGGATGTGCAAGCACAGTTTTTTTATTAATTTGATCTAAATATTTTTTTTTGTAAAAATGTTTTAATATTATTTTTATTTATGTGCGCAGCAGGATGTGCGCCGCAGGATGTGCGCCCCACATAATTTGCGCCCCACAGGATGTGCAAGCACAGTTTTTTTATTAATTTGATTTAAAAAAAAAAACTTGTAAATTTGTTTCAATATTATTTTTATTTATGTGCGCAGCAGGATGTGCGCCGCAGGATGTGCGCCCCACAGAATTTGTGCCCCACATAATTTGCGCCCCACAGGATGTGCAAGCACAGTTTTTTTATTAATTTGATTTAAATATTTTTTTTTGTAAAAATGTTTTATTTCATTTTTATTTATGTGCGCAGCAGGATGTGCGCCGCAGGATGTGCGACCCACAGAATTTGCGCCCCACAGGATGTGCAAGCACAGTTTTTTTATTAATTTGATTTAAATATTTTTTTTTGTAAACATTTTTTAATATTATTTTTATTTATGTGCGCAGCAGGATGTGCGCCGCAGGATGTGCGCCCCACAGAATTTGCGCCCCACAGAATGTGCAAGCACAGTTTTTTTATTAATTTGATTTAAATATATTTTTTTGAAAAAATGTTTTAATATTATTTTTATTTATGTGCGCACCAGGATTTGCGCCGCAGGATGTGCGCCCCACAGAATTTGCGCCCCACAGGATGTGCAAGCACAGTTTTTTTATTAATTTGATTTAAATATTTTTTTTTGTAAAAATGTTTTAATATTATATTTATTCATGTGCGCCCCACAGAATTTGTGCCCCACATAATTTGCGCCCCACAGGATGTGCAAGCACAGTTTTTTTATTAATTTGATTTAAATATTTTTTTTTGTAAAAATGTTTTATTTCATTTTTATTTATGTGCGCAGCAGGATGTGCGCCGCAAGATGTGCGACCCACAGAATTTGCGCCCCACAGGATGTGCAAGCACAGTTTTTTTATTAATTTGATTTAAATATTTTTTTTTGTAAACATTTTTTAATATTATTTTTATTTATGTGCGCAGCAGGATGTGCGCCGCAGGATGTGCGCCCCACAGAATTTGCGCCCCACAGAATGTGCAAGCACAGTTTTTTTATTAATTTGATTTAAATATATTTTTTTGAAAAAATGTTTTAATATTATTTTTATTTATGTGCGCACCAGGATTTGCGCCGCAGGATGTGCGCCCCACAGAATTTGCGCCCCACAGGATGTGCAAGCACAGTTTTTTTATTAATTTGATTTAAATATTTTTTTTTGTAAAAATGTTTTAATATTATATTTATTCATGTGCGCCCCACAGAATTTGCGCCCCACAGGATGTGCAAGGACAGTTTTTTTATTAATTTGATTTAAATATTTTTTTTGTAAAAATGTTTTAATATTATTTTTATTTATGTGCGCAGCAGGATGTGCGCCGCAGGATGTGCGCCCCACAGAATTTGTGCCCCACATAATTTGCGCCCCACAGGATGTGCAAGCACAGTTTTTTTATTAATTTGATTTAAATATTTTTTTTGTAAAAATGTTTTAATATTATTTTTATTTATGTGCGCAGCAGGATGTGCGCCGCAGGATGTGCGCCCCACAGAATTTGTGCCCCACATAATTTGCGCCCCACAGGATGTGCAAGCACAGTTGTTTTATTAATTTGATTTAAATATTTTTTTTTGTAAAAATGTTTTATTTTATTTTTATGTATGTGCGCAGCAGGATGTGCGCCGCAGGATGTGCGCCCCACAGAATTGGCGCCCCACAGGATGTGCAAGCACAGTTTTTTTATTAATTTGATTTAAATATTTTTTTTTGTAAAAATGTTTTATTTCATTTTTATATATGTGCGCAGCAGGATGTGCGCCGCAGGATGTGCGCCCCACATAATTTGCGCCCCACAGGATGTGCAAGGACAGTTTTTTTATTAATTTGATTTAAAAAAAAAATTGTAATTTGTTTTTAATATTATTTTTATTTATGTGCGCCGCAAGATGTGCGCCGCAGGATGTGCGCCCCACAGAATTTGCGCCCCACAGGATGTGAAAGCACAGTTTTTTTATTACTTTGATTTAAATATTTTTTTTTGTAAAAATGTTTTAATATTATTTTTATTTATGTGCACAGCAGGATGTGCGCCGCAGGATGTGCGCCCCACAGAATTTGCGCCCCACAGGATGTGCAAGCACAGTTTTTTTATTAATTTGATTTAAATATTTTTTTTTGTAAACATTTTTTAATATTATTTTTATTTATGTGCGCAGCAGGATGTGCGCCCCACAGAATTTGCGCCCCACAGGATGTGCAAGGACAGTTTTCTTATTAATTTGATTTTAAAAAAAAAATTGTAATTTGTTTTTAATATTATTTTTATGTATGTGCGCAGCAGGATGTGCGCCGCAGGATATGCGCCCCATAGAATTTGCTACCCACAGGATGTGCAAGCACAGTTTTTTTATTAATTTGATTTAAATATTTTTTTTTGTAAAAATGTTTTAACATCATTTTTATTTATATGCGCAGCAGGATGTGCGCCGCAGGATTTGCGCCCCACAGAATTTGCGCCCCACAGAATGTGCAAGCACAGTTTTTTTATTAATTTGATTTAAATATATTTTTTTGAAAAAATGTTTTAATATTATTTTTATTCATGTGCGCAGCAGGATTTGCGCCGCAGGATGTGCGCCCCACAGAATTTGCGCCCCACAGGATGTGCAAGGACAGTTTTTTTATTAATTTGATTTAAATATTTTTTTTGTAAAAATGTTTTAATATTATTTTTATTTATGTGCGCAGCAGGATGTGCGCCGCAGGATGTGCGCCCCACAGAATTTGCGCCCCACAGGATGTGCAAGGACAGTTTTCTTATTAATTTGATTTTAAAAAAAAAATTGTAATTTGTTTTTAATATTATTTTTATGTATGTGCGCAGCAGGATGTGCGCCGCAGGATGTGCGCCCCACAGAATTTGCGCCCCACAGGATGTGCAAGCACAGTTTTTTTATTAATTTGATTTAAATATTTTTTTTTGTAAAAATGTTTTAACATTATTTTTATTTATATGCGCAGCAGGATGTGCGCCGCAGGATTTGCGCCCCACAGAATTTGCGCCCCACAGGATGTGCAAGCACAGTTTTTTTATTAATTTGATTTAAATATTTTTTTTTGTAAAAATGTTTTAATATTATTTTTATTCATGTGCGCCCCACAGAATTTGCGCCCCACAGGATGTGCAAGGACAGTTTTTTTATTAATTTGATTTAAATATTTTTTTGTAAAAATGTTTTAATATTATTTTTATTTATGTGCGCAGCAGGATGTGCGCCGCAGGATGTGCGCCCCACAGAATTTGCGCCCCACAGGATGTGCAAGGACAGTTTTCTTATTAATTTGATTTTAAAAAAAAAATTGTAATTTGTTTTTAATATTATTTTTATGTATGTGCGCAGCAGGATGTGCGCCGCAGGATATGCGCCCCACAGAATTTGCTACCCACAGGATGTGCAAGCACAGTTTTTTTATTAATTTGATTTAAATATTTTTTTTTGTAAAAATGTTTTAACATCATTTTTATTTATATGCGCAGCAGGATGTGCGCCGCAGGATTTGCGCCCCACAGAATTTGCGCCCCACAGAATGTGCAAGCACAGTTTTTTTATTAATTTGATTTAAATATATTTTTTTGAAAAAATGTTTTAATATTATTTTTATTTATGTGCGCAGCAGGATTTGCGCGCAGGATGTGCGCCCCACAGAATTTGCGCCCCACAGGATGTGCAAGCACAGTTTTTTTATTAATTTGATTTAAATATTTTTTTTTGTAAAAATGTTTTAATATTATTTTTATTCATGTGCGCCCCACAGAATTTGCGCCCCACAGGATGTGCAAGGACAGTTTTTTTATTAATTTGATTTAAATATTTTTTTGTAAAAATGTTTTAATATTATTTTTATTTATGTGCGCAGCAGGATGTGCGCCGCAGGATGTGCGCCCCACAGAATTTGCGCCCCACAGGATGTGCAAGGACAGTTTTCTTATTAATTTGATTTTAAAAAAAAAATTGTAATTTGTTTTTAATATTATTTTTATGTATGTGCGCAGCAGGATGTGCGCCGCAGGATGTGCGCCCCACAGAATTTGCGCCCCACAGGATGTGCAAGCACAGTTTTTTTATTAATTTGATTTAAATATTTTTTTTTGTAAAAATGTTTTAACATTATTTTTATTTATATGCGCAGCAGGATGTGCGCCGCAGGATTTGCGCCCCACAGAATTTGCGCCCCACAGGATGTGCAAGCACAGTTTTTTTATTAATTTGATTTAAATATTTTTTTTTGTAAACATTTTTTAATATTATTTTTATTTATGTGCGCAGCAGGATGTGCGCCCCACAGAATTTGCGCCCCACAGGATGTGCAAGGACAGTTTTCTTATTAATTTGATTTTTAAAAAAAAATTGTAATTTGTTTTTAATATTATTTTTATGTATGTGCGCAGCAGGATGTGCGCCGCAGGATGTGCGCCCCACAGAATTTGCGCCCCACAGGATGTGCAAGCACAGTTTTTTTATTAATTTGATTTAAATATTTTTTTTTGTAAAAATGTTTTAACATTATTTTTATTTATATGCGCAGCAGGATGTGCGCCGCAGGATTTGCGCCCCACAGAATTTGCGCCCCACAGGATGTGCAAGCACAGTTTTTTTATTAATTTGATTTAAATATTTTTTTTTGTAAAAATGTTTTAATATTATTTTTATTTATGTGCGCAGCAGGGTGTGCGCCGCAGGATGTGCGCCCCACAGAATTTGCGCCCCACAGGATGTGCAAGGACAGTTTTTTTATTAATTTGATTTAAATATTTTTTTTGTAAAAATGTTTTAATATTATTTTTATTTATGTGCGCAGCAGGATGTGCGCCGCAGGATGTGCGCCACACAGAATTTGTTCCCCACATAATTTGCGCCCCACAGGATGTGCAAGCACAGTTTTTTTATTAATTTGATTTAAATATTTTTTTTTGTAAAAATGTTTTATTTCATTTTTATTCATGTGCGCAGCAGGATGTGCGCCCCACAGAATTTGCGCCCCACAGGATGTGCAAGCACAGTTTTTTTATTAATTTGATTTAAATATTTTTTTTTGTAAAAATGTTTTAATATTATTTTTATTTATGTGCGCAGCAGGATGTGCGCCGCAGGATGTGCGCCCCACAGAATTTGCGCCCCACAGGATGTGCAAGCACAGTTTTTTTATTAATTTGATTTAAATATTTTTTTTTGTAAAAATGTTTTATTTCATTTTTATTTATGTGCGCAGCAGGATGTGCGCCGCAGGATGTGCGCCCCACAGAATTTGCGCCCCACAGGATGTGCAAGCACAGTTTTTTTATTAATTTGATTTGAAAAAAAAAAATTGTAAATTTTTTTTAATTTTATTTTTATTTATGTGCGCAGCAGGATGTGCGCTCCACAGAATTTTCGCCCCACAGGATGTGCAAGCACAGTTTTTTTATTAATTTGATTTAAATATTTTTTTTTGTAAAAATGATTTAATATTATTTTTATTTATGTGCGCAGCAGGATGTGCGCCGCAGGATGTGCGCCCCACAGAATTTGCGCCCCACAGGATGTGCAAGCACAGTTTTTTTATTAATTTGATTTAAATATTTTTTTTTGTAAAAATGTTTTAATATTATTTTTATTCATGTGCGCCCCACAGAATTTGCGCCCCACAGGATGTGCAAGGACAGTTTTTTTATTAATTTGATTTAAAAAAAAAATTGTAATTTTTTTTTTAATATTATTTTTATTTATGTGCGCAGCTGGATGTGCGCCGCAGGATGTGCGCCCCACAGAATTTGCGCCCCACAGGATGTGCAAGCACAGTTTTTTTATTAATTTGATTTAAAAAAAAAATTGTAATTTGTTTTTAATATTATTTGTATTTATGTGCGCAGCAGGATGTGCGCCGCAGGATGTGCGCCCCACATAATTTGCGCCCCACAGGATGTGCAAGCACAGTTTTTTTATTAATTTGATTTAAATATTTTTTTTTGTAAAAACGTTTTTAATATTATTTTTATTTATGTGCTCAGCAGGATGTGCGCCACAGGATGTGCGCCCCACAGAATTTGCGCCCCACAGGATGTGCAAGCACAGTTTTTTTATTAATTTGATTTAAATATTTTTTTTGTAAAAATGTTTTAATATTATTTTTATTTATGTGCGCCGCAGGATGTGCGCCCCACAGAATTTGCGCCCCACAGGATGTGCAAGGACAGTTTTTTTATTAATTTGATTTAAATATTTTTTTTGTAAAAATGTTTTAATATTATTTTTATTTATGTGCACAGCAGGATGTGCGCCGCAGGATGTGCGCCCCACAGAATTTGTGCCCCACATAATTTGCGCCCCACAGGATGTGCAAGCACAGTTTTTTTATTAATTTGATTTAAATATTTTTTTTTGTAAAAATGTTTTATTTAATTTTTATTTATGTGCGCAGCAGGATGTGCGCCCCACAGAATTTGCGCCCCACAGGATGTGCAAGCACAGTTTTTTTATTAATTTGATTTAAATATTTTTTTTTGTAAAAATGTTTTAATATTATTTTTATTCATGTGCGCCCCACAGAATTTTCGCCCCACAGGATGTGCAAGCACAGTTTTTTTATTAATTTGATTTAAATATTTTTTTTTGTAAAAATGTTTTAATATTATTTTTATTTATGTGCGCAGCAGGATGTGCGCCGCAGGATGTGCGCCCCACAGAATTTGCGCCCCACAGGATGTGCAAGCACAGTTTTTTTATTAATTTGATTTGAAAAAAAAAAATTGTAAATTTTTTTTAATTTATTTTTTATTTATTTGCGCAGCAGGATGTGCGCCGTGGGATGTGCGCCCCACATAATTTGCGCCCCACAGGATGTGCAAGCACAGTTTTTTTATTAATTTGATTTAAATATTTTTTTTTGTAAACATTTTTTAATATTATTTTTATTTATGTGCGCAGCAGGATGTGCGCCCCACAGAATTTGCGCCCCACAGGATGTGCAAGGACAGTTTTCTTATTAATTTGATTTTAAAAAAAAAATTGTAATTTGTTTTTAATATTATTTTTATGTATGTGCGCAGCAGGATGTGCGCCGCAGGATATGCGCCCCACAGAATTTGCTACCCACAGGATGTGCAAGCACAGTTTTTTTATTAATTTGATTTAAATATTTTTTTTTGTAAAAATGTTTTAACATCATTTTTATTTATATGCGCAGCAGGATGTGCGCCGCAGGATTTGCGCCCCACAGAATTTGCGCCCCACAGAATGTGCAAGCACAGTTTTTTTATTAATTTGATTTAAATATATTTTTTTGAAAAAATGTTTTAATATTATTTTTATTTATGTGCGCAGCAGGATTTGCGCGCAGGATGTGCGCCCCACAGAATTTGCGCCCCACAGGATGTGCAAGCACAGTTTTTTTATTAATTTGATTTAAATATTTTTTTTTGTAAAAATGTTTTAATATTATTTTTATTCATGTGCGCCCCACAGAATTTGCGCCCCACAGGATGTGCAAGGACAGTTTTTTTATTAATTTGATTTAAATATTTTTTTGTAAAAATGTTTTAATATTATTTTTATTTATGTGCGCAGCAGGATGTGCGCCGCAGGATGTGCGCCCCACAGAATTTGCGCCCCACAGGATGTGCAAGGACAGTTTTCTTATTAATTTGATTTTAAAAAAAAAATTGTAATTTGTTTTTAATATTATTTTTATGTATGTGCGCAGCAGGATGTGCGCCGCAGGATATGCGCCCCACAGAATTTGCTACCCACAGGATGTGCAAGCACAGTTTTTTTATTAATTTGATTTAAATATTTTTTTTTGTAAAAATGTTTTAACATCATTTTTATTTATATGCGCAGCAGGATGTGCGCCGCAGGATTTGCGCCCCACAGAATTTGCGCCCCACAGAATGTGCAAGCACAGTTTTTTTATTAATTTGATTTAAATATATTTTTTTGAAAAAATGTTTTAATATTATTTTTATTTATGTGCGCAGCAGGATTTGCGCGCAGGATGTGCGCCCCACAGAATTTGCGCCCCACAGGATGTGCAAGCACAGTTTTTTTATTAATTTGATTTAAATATTTTTTTTTGTAAAAATGTTTTAATATTATTTTTATTCATGTGCGCCCCACAGAATTTGCGCCCCACAGGATGTGCAAGGACAGTTTTTTTATTAATTTGATTTAAATATTTTTTTGTAAAAATGTTTTAATATTATTTTTATTTATGTGCGCAGCAGGATGTGCGCCGCAGGATGTGCGCCCCACAGAATTTGCGCCCCACAGGATGTGCAAGGACAGTTTTCTTATTAATTTGATTTTAAAAAAAAAATTGTAATTTGTTTTTAATATTATTTTTATGTATGTGCGCAGCAGGATGTGCGCCGCAGGATGTGCGCCCCACAGAATTTGCGCCCCACAGGATGTGCAAGCACAGTTTTTTTATTAATTTGATTTAAATATTTTTTTTTGTAAAAATGTTTTAACATTATTTTTATTTATATGCGCAGCAGGATGTGCGCCGCAGGATTTGCGCCCCACAGAATTTGCGCCCCACAGGATGTGCAAGCACAGTTTTTTTATTAATTTGATTTAAATATTTTTTTTTGTAAAAATGTTTTAATATTATTTTTATTCATTTGCGCCCCACAGAATTTGCGCCCCACAGGATGTGCAAGCACAGTTTTTTTATTAATTTGATTTAAATATTTTTTTTTGTAAACATTTTTTAATATTATTTTTATTTATGTGCGCAGCAGGATGTGCGCCCCACAGAATTTGCGCCCCACAGGATGTGCAAGGACAGTTTTCTTATTAATTTGATTTTAAAAAAAAAATTGTAATTTGTTTTTAATATTATTTTTATGTATGTGCGCAGCAGGATGTGCGCCGCAGGATGTGCGCCCCACAGAATTTGCGCCCCACAGGATGTGCAAGCACAGTTTTTTTATTAATTTGATTTAAATATTTTTTTTTGTAAAAATGTTTTAACATTATTTTTATTTATATGCGCAGCAGGATGTGCGCCGCAGGATTTGCGCCCCACAGAATTTGCGCCCCACAGGATGTGCAAGCACAGTTTTTTTATTAATTTGATTTAAATATTTTTTTTTGTAAAAATGTTTTAATATTATTTTTATTTATGTGCGCAGCAGGGTGTGCGCCGCAGGATGTGCGCCCCACAGAATTTGCGCCCCACAGGATGTGCAAGGACAGTTTTTTTATTAATTTGATTTAAATATTTTTTTTGTAAAAATGTTTTAATATTATTTTTATTTATGTGCGCAGCAGGATGTGCGCCGCAGGATGTGCGCCACACAGAATTTGTTCCCCACATAATTTGCGCCCCACAGGATGTGCAAGCACAGTTTTTTTATTAATTTGATTTAAATATTTTTTTTTGTAAAAATGTTTTATTTCATTTTTATTCATGTGCGCAGCAGGATGTGCGCCCCACAGAATTTGCGCCCCACAGGATGTGCAAGCACAGTTTTTTTATTAATTTGATTTAAATATTTTTTTTTGTAAAAATGTTTTAATATTATTTTTATTTATGTGCGCAGCAGGATGTGCGCCGCAGGATGTGCGCCCCACAGAATTTGCGCCCCACAGGATGTGCAAGCACAGTTTTTTTATTAATTTGATTTAAATATTTTTTTTTGTAAAAATGTTTTATTTCATTTTTATTTATGTGCGCAGCAGGATGTGCGCCGCAGGATATGCGCCCCACAGAATTTGCGCCCCACAGGATGTGCAAGCACAGTTTTCTTATTAATTTGATTTTAAAAAAAAAATTGTAATTTGTTTTTAATATTATTTTTATGTATGTGCGCAGCAGGATGTGCGCCGCAGGATGTGCGCCCCACAGAATTTGCGCCCCACAGGATGTGCAAGCACAGTTTTTTTATTAATTTGATTTAAATATTTTTTTTTGTAAAAATGTTTTAACATTATTTTTATTTATATGCGCAGCAGGATGTGCGCCGCAGGATTTGCGCCCCACAGAATTTGCGCCCCACAGGATGTGCAAGCACAGTTTTTTTATTAATTTGATTTAAATATTTTTTTTTGTAAAAATGTTTTAATATTATTTTTATTCATTTGCGCCCCACAGAATTTGCGCCCCACAGGATGTGCAAGCACAGTTTTTTTATTAATTTGATTTAAATATTTTTTTTTGTAAACATTTTTTAATATTATTTTTATTTATGTGCGCAGCAGGATGTGCGCCCCACAGAATTTGCGCCCCACAGGATGTGCAAGGACAGTTTTCTTATTAATTTGATTTTAAAAAAAAAATTGTAATTTGTTTTTAATATTATTTTTATGTATGTGCGCAGCAGGATGTGCGCCGCAGGATGTGCGCCCCACAGAATTTGCGCCCCACAGGATGTGCAAGCACAGTTTTTTTATTAATTTGATTTAAATATTTTTTTTTGTAAAAATGTTTTAACATTATTTTTATTTATATGCGCAGCAGGATGTGCGCCGCAGGATTTGCGCCCCACAGAATTTGCGCCCCACAGGATGTGCAAGCACAGTTTTTTTATTAATTTGATTTAAATATTTTTTTTTGTAAAAATGTTTTAATATTATTTTTATTTATGTGCGCAGCAGGGTGTGCGCCGCAGGATGTGCGCCCCACAGAATTTGCGCCCCACAGGATGTGCAAGGACAGTTTTTTTATTAATTTGATTTAAATATTTTTTTTGTAAAAATGTTTTAATATTATTTTTATTTATGTGCGCAGCAGGATGTGCGCCGCAGGATGTGCGCCACACAGAATTTGTTCCCCACATAATTTGCGCCCCACAGGATGTGCAAGCACAGTTTTTTTATTAATTTGATTTAAATATTTTTTTTTGTAAAAATGTTTTATTTCATTTTTATTCATGTGCGCAGCAGGATGTGCGCCCCACAGAATTTGCGCCCCACAGGATGTGCAAGCACAGTTTTTTTATTAATTTGATTTAAATATTTTTTTTTGTAAAAATGTTTTAATATTATTTTTATTTATGTGCGCAGCAGGATGTGCGCCGCAGGATGTGCGCCCCACAGAATTTGCGCCCCACAGGATGTGCAAGCACAGTTTTTTTATTAATTTGATTTAAATATTTTTTTTTGTAAAAATGTTTTATTTCATTTTTATTTATGTGCGCAGCAGGATGTGCGCCGCAGGATATGCGCCCCACAGAATTTGCGCCCCACAGGATGTGCAAGCACAGTTTTTTTATTAATTTGATTTGAAAAAAAAAAATTGTAAATTTTTTTTAATTTTATTTTTATTTATGTGCGCAGCAGGATGTGCGCTCCACAGAATTTTCGCCCCACAGGATGTGCAAGCACAGTTTTTTTATTAATTTGATTTAAAAAAAAAATTGTAATTTGTTTTTAATATTATTTGTATTTATGTGCGCAGCAGGATGTGCGCCGCAGGATGTGCGCCCCACAGAATTTGCGCCCCACAGGATGTGCAAGGACAGTTTTTTTATTAGTTTTATTTAAATATTTTTTTTGTAAAAATGTTTTAATATTATTTTTATTTATATGCGCAGCAGGATGTGCGCCGCAGGATGTGCGCCCCACAGAATTTGCGCCCCACAGGATGTGCAAGCACAGTTTTTTTATTAATTTGATTTAAATATTTTTTTTTGTAAAAATGTTTTAATATTATTTTTATTCATGTGCGCCCCACAGAATTTGCGCCCCACAGGATGTGCAAGGACAGTTTTTTTATTAATTTGATTTAAAAAAAAAAATTGTAATTATTTGCGCCCCACAGGATGTGCAAGCACAGTTTTTTTATTAATTTGATTTGAAAAAAAAAAATTGTAAATTTTTTTTAATTTATTTTTTATTTATTTGCGCAGCAGGATGTGCGCCGTGGGATGTGCGCCCCACATAATTTGCGCCCCACAGGATGTGCAAGCACAGTTTTTTTATTAATTTGATTTAAATATTTTTTTTTGTAAAAACGTTTTTAATATTATTTTTATTTATGTGCTCAGCAGGATGTGCGCCACAGGATGTGCGCCCCACAGAATTTGCGCCCCACAGGATGTGCAAGCAAGGTTTTTCATTAGTTATATTTAAATATATTTTTTTGTAAAAATGTTTTAATATTATTTTTATTTATGTGCGCAGCAGGATGTGCGCAACAGGATGTGCGCCCCACAGAATTTTTGCCCCACAGGATGTGCAAGCACAGTTTTTTTATTAATTTGATTTAAATATTTTTTTTGTAAAAATGTTTTAATATTATTTTTATTTATGTGCGCCGCAGGATGTGCGCCCCACAGAATTTGCGCCCCACAGGATGTGCAAGGACAGTTTTTTTATTAACTTGATTTAAAAAAAAAAATTGTAATTTGTTTTTAATATTATTTTTATTCATGTGCGCAGCAGGATGTGCGCCGCAGGATGTGCGCCCCACAGAATTTGCGCCCCACAGGATGTGCAAGCACAGTTTTTTTATTGATTTGATTTAAATATTTTTTTTTGTAAAAATGTTTTAATATTATTTTTATTTATGTGCGCAGCAGGATGTGCGCAGCAGGATGTGCGCCCCACAGAATTTGTGCCCCACATAATTTGCGCCCCACAGGATGTGCAAGCACAGTTTTTTTATTGATTTGATTTAAATATTTTTTTTTGTAAAAATGTTTTAATATTATTTTTATTCATGTGCGCCCCACAGAATTTTCGCCCCACAGGATGTGCAAGCACAGTTTTTTTATTAATTTGATTTAAATATTTTTTTTTGTAAAAATGTTTTAATATTATTTTTATTTATGTGCGCAGCAGGATGTGCGCCGCAGGATGTGCGCCCCACAGAATTTGCCCCCCACAGGATGTGCAAGCACAGTTTTTTTATTAATTTGATTTGAAAAAAAAAAATTGTAAATTTTTTTTAATTTATTTTTTATTTATTTGCGCAGCAGGATGTGCGCCGTGGGATGTGCGCCCCACATAATTTGCGCCCCACAGGATGTGCAAGCACAGTTTTTTTATTAATTTGATTTAAATATTTTTTTTTGTAAACATTTTTTAATATTATTTTTATTTATGTGCGCAGCAGGATGTGCGCCCCACAGAATTTGCGCCCCACAGGATGTGCAAGGACAGTTTTCTTATTAATTTGATTTTAAAAAAAAAATTGTAATTTGTTTTTAATATTATTTTTATGTATGTGCGCAGCAGGATGTGCGCCGCAGGATATGCGCCCCACAGAATTTGCTACCCACAGGATGTGCAAGCACAGTTTTTTTATTAATTTGATTTAAATATTTTTTTTTGTAAAAATGTTTTAACATCATTTTTATTTATATGCGCAGCAGGATGTGCGCCGCAGGATTTGCGCCCCACAGAATTTGCGCCCCACAGAATGTGCAAGCACAGTTTTTTTATTAATTTGATTTAAATATATTTTTTTGAAAAAATGTTTTAATATTATTTTTATTTATGTGCGCAGCAGGATTTGCGCGCAGGATGTGCGCCCCACAGAATTTGCGCCCCACAGGATGTGCAAGCACAGTTTTTTTATTAATTTGATTTAAATATTTTTTTTTGTAAAAATGTTTTAATATTATTTTTATTCATGTGCGCCCCACAGAATTTGCGCCCCACAGGATGTGCAAGGACAGTTTTTTTATTAATTTGATTTAAATATTTTTTTGTAAAAATGTTTTAATATTATTTTTATTTATGTGCGCAGCAGGATGTGCGCCGCAGGATGTGCGCCCCACAGAATTTGCGCCCCACAGGATGTGCAAGGACAGTTTTCTTATTAATTTGATTTTAAAAAAAAAATTGTAATTTGTTTTTAATATTATTTTTATGTATGTGCGCAGCAGGATGTGCGCCGCAGGATATGCGCCCCACAGAATTTGCTACCCACAGGATGTGCAAGCACAGTTTTTTTATTAATTTGATTTAAATATTTTTTTTTGTAAAAATGTTTTAACATCATTTTTATTTATATGCGCAGCAGGATGTGCGCCGCAGGATTTGCGCCCCACAGAATTTGCGCCCCACAGGATGTGCAAGGACAGTTTTTTTATTAATTTGATTTAAATATTTTTTTGTAAAAATGTTTTAATATTATTTTTATTTATGTGCGCAGCAGGATGTGCGCCGCAGGATGTGCGCCCCACAGAATTTGCGCCCCACAGGATGTGCAAGGACAGTTTTCTTATTAATTTGATTTTAAAAAAAAAATTGTAATTTGTTTTTAATATTATTTTTATGTATGTGCGCAGCAGGATGTGCGCCGCAGGATTTGCGCCCCACAGAATTTGCGCCCCACAGGATGTGCAAGCACAGTTTTTTTATTAATTTGATTTAAATATTTTTTTTTGTAAAAATGTTTTAATATTATTTTTATTTATGTGCGCAGCAGGGTGTGCGCCGCAGGATGTGCGCCCCACAGAATTTGCGCCCCACAGGATGTGCAAGGACAGTTTTTTTATTAATTTGATTTAAATATTTTTTTTGTAAAAATGTTTTAATATTATTTTTATTTATGTGCGCAGCAGGATGTGCGCCGCAGGATGTGCGCCACACAGAATTTGTTCCCCACATAATTTGCGCCCCACAGGATGTGCAAGCACAGTTTTTTTATTAATTTGATTTAAATATTTTTTTTTGTAAAAATGTTTTATTTCATTTTTATTCATGTGCGCAGCAGGATGTGCGCCCCACAGAATTTGCGCCCCACAGGATGTGCAAGCACAGTTTTTTTATTAATTTGATTTAAATATTTTTTTTTGTAAAAATGTTTTAATATTATTTTTATTTATGTGCGCAGCAGGATGTGCGCCGCAGGATGTGCGCCCCACAGAATTTGCGCCCCACAGGATGTGCAAGCACAGTTTTTTTATTAATTTGATTTAAATATTTTTTTTTGTAAAAATGTTTTATTTCATTTTTATTTATGTGCGCAGCAGGATGTGCGCCGCAGGATGTGCGCCCCACAGAATTTGCGCCCCACAGGATGTGCAAGCACAGTTTTTTTATTAATTTGATTTGAAAAAAAAAAATTGTAAATTTTTTTTAATTTTATTTTTATTTATGTGCGCAGCAGGATGTGCGCTCCACAGAATTTTCGCCCCACAGGATGTGCAAGCACAGTTTTTTTATTAATTTGATTTAAATATTTTTTTTTGTAAAAATGTTTTAATATTATTTTTATTTATGTGCGCAGCAGGATGTGCGCCGCAGGATGTGCGCCCCACAGAATTTGCGCCCCACAGGATGTGCAAGCACAGTTTTTTTATTAATTTGATTTAAAAAAAAAATTGTAATTTGTTTTTAATATTATTTGTATTTATGTGCGCAGCAGGATGTGCGCCGCAGGATGTGCGCCCCACAGAATTTGCGCCCCACAGGATGTGCAAGGACAGTTTTTTTATTAGTTTTATTTAAATATTTTTTTTGTAAAAATGTTTTAATATTATTTTTATTTATATGCGCAGCAGGATGTGCGCCGCAGGATGTGCGCCCCACAGAATTTGCGCCCCACAGGATGTGCAAGCACAGTTTTTTTATTAATTTGATTTAAATATTTTTTTTTGTAAAAATGTTTTAATATTATTTTTATTCATGTGCGCCCCACAGAATTTGCGCCCCACAGGATGTGCAAGGACAGTTTTTTTATTAATTTGATTTAAAAAAAAAAATTGTAATTTGTTTTTAATATTATTTTTATTTATGTGCGCAGCAGGATGTGTGCCGCAGGATGTGCGCCCCACAGAATTTGCGCCCCACAGGATGTGCAAGCACAGTTTTTTTATTAATTTGATTTAAATATTTTTTTTGTAAAAATGTTTTAATATTATTTTTATTTATGTGCGCCGCAGGATGTGCGCCCCACAGAATTTGCGCCCCACAGGATGTGCAAGGACAGTTTTTTTATTAATTTGATTTAAATATTTTTTTTGTAAAAATGTTTTAATATTATTTTTATTTATGTGCACAGCAGGATGTGCGCCGCAGGATGTGCGCCCCACAGAATTTGTGCCCCACATAATTTGCGCCCCACAGGATGTGCAAGCACAGTTTTTTTATTAATTTGATTTAAATATTTTTTTTTGTAAAAATGTTTTATTTAATTTTTATTTATGTGCGCAGCAGGATGTGCGCCCCACAGAATTTGCGCCCCACAGGATGTGCAAGGACAGTTTTTTTATTAACTTGATTTAAAAAAAAAAAATTGTAATTTGTTTTTAATATTATTTTTATTCATGTGCGCAGCAGGATGTGTGCCGCAGGATGTGCGCCCCACAGAATTTGCGCCCCACAGGATGTGCAAGGACAGTTTTTTTATTAATTTGATTTAAATATTTTTTTTTGTAAAAATGTTTTAATATTATTTGTATTTATGTGCGCAGCAGGGTGTGCGCCGCAGGATGTGCGCCCCACAGAATTTGCGCCCCACAGGATGTGCAAGGACAGTTTTTTTATTAACTTGATTTATAAAAAAAAATTGTAATTTGTTTTTAATATTATTTTTATTCATGTGCGCAGCAGGATGTGCGCCGCAGGATGTGCGCCCCACAGAATTTGCGCCCCACAGGATGTGCAAGCACAGTTTTTTTATTGATTTGATTTAAATATTTTTTTTTGTAAAAATGTTTTAATATTATTTTTATTTATGTGCGCAGCAGGATGTGCGCAGCAGGATGTGCGCCCCACAGAATTTGTGCCCCACATAATTTGCGCCCCACAGGATGTGCAAGCACAGTTTTTTTATTAATTTGATTTAAATATTTTTTTTTGTAAAAATGTTTTAATATTATTTTTATTCATGTGCGCCCCACAGAATTTTCGCCCCACAGGATGTGCAAGCACAGTTTTTTTATTAATTTGATTTAAATATTTTTTTTTGTAAAAATGTTTTAATATTATTTTTATTTATGTGCGCAGCAGGATGTGCGCCGCAGGATGTGCGCCCCACAGAATTTGCGCCCCACAGGATGTGCAAGCACAGTTTTTTTATTAATTTGATTTGAAAAAAAAAAATTGTAAATTTTTTTTAATTTATTTTTTATTTATTTGCGCAGCAGGATGTGCGCCGTGGGATGTGCGCCCCACATAATTTGCGCCCCACAGGATGTGCAAGCACAGTTTTTTTATTAATTTGATTTAAATATTTTTTTTTGTAAAAACGTTTTTAATATTATTTTTATTTATGTGCTCAGCAGGATGTGCGCCACAGGATGTGCGCCCCACAGAATTTGCGCCCCACAGGATGTGCAAGCACAGTTTTTTTATTAATTTGATTTAAATATTTTTTTTGTAAAAATGTTTTAATATTATTTTTATTTATGTGCGCCGCAGGATGTGCGCCCCACAGAATTTGCGCCCCACAGGATGTGCAAGGACAGTTTTTTTATTAATTTGATTTAAATATTTTTTTTGTAAAAATGTTTTAATATTATTTTTATTTATGTGCACAGCAGGATGTGCGCCGCAGGATGTGCGCCCCACAGAATTTGTGCCCCACATAATTTGCGCCCCACAGGATGTGCAAGCACAGTTTTTTTATTAATTTGATTTAAATATTTTTTTTTGTAAAAATGTTTTATTTAATTTTTATTTATGTGCGCAGCAGGATGTGCGCCCCACAGAATTTGCGCCCCACAGGATGTGCAAGCACAGTTTTTTTATTAATTTGATTTAAAAAAAAAAATTTTAATTTGTTTTTAATATTATTTTTATTCATGTGCGCAGCAGGATGTGCGCCGCAGGATGTGCGCCCCACAGAATTTGCGCCCCACAGGATGTGCAAGGACAGTTTTTTTATTAATTTGATTTAAATATTTTTTTTTGTAAAAATGTTTTAATATTATTTGTATTTATGTGCGCAGCAGGGTGTGCGCCGCAGGATGTGCGCCCCACAGAATTTGCGCCCCACAGGATGTGCAAGGACAGTTTTTTTATTAACTTGATTTAAAAAAAAAAATTGTGATTTGTTTTTAATATTATTTTTATTCATGTGCGCAGCAGGATGTGCGCCGCAGGATGTGCGCCCCACAGAATTTGCGCCCCACAGGATGTGCAAGCACAGTTTTTTTATTGATTTGATTTAAATATTTTTTTTTGTAAAAATGTTTTAATATTATTTTTATTTATGTGCGCAGCAGGATGTGCGCAGCAGGATGTGCGCCCCACAGAATTTGTGCCCCACATAATTTGCGCCCCACAGGATGTGCAAGCACAGTTTTTTTATTAATTTGATTTAAATATTTTTTTTTGTAAAAATGTTTTATTTCATTTTTATTTATGTGCGCAGCAGGATGTGCGCCGCAGGATGTGCGCCCCACAGAATTTGCGCCCCACAGGATGTGCAAGCACAGTTTTTTTATTAATTTGATTTAAATATTTTTTTTTGTAAAAATGTTTTAATATTATTTTTATTCATGTGCGCCCCACAGAATTTTCGCCCCACAGGATGTGCAAGCACAGTTTTTTTATTAATTTGATTTAAATATTTTTTTTTGTAAAAATGTTTTAATATTATTTGTATTTATGTGCGCAGCAGGGTGTGCGCCACAGGATGTGCGCCCCACAGAATTTGCGCCCCACAGGATGTGCAAGGACAGTTTTTTTATTAACTTGATTTAAAAAAAAAAATTGTAATTTGTTTTTAATATTATTTTTATTCATGTGCGCAGCAGGATGTGCGCCGCAGGATGTGCGCCCCACAGAATTTGCGCCCCACAGGATGTGCAAGCACAGTTTTTTTATTGATTTGATTTAAATATTTTTTTTTGTAAAAATGTTTTAATATTATTTTTATTTATGTGCGCAGCAGGATGTGCGCCGCAGGATGTGCGCCCCACAGAATTTGTGCCCCACAGGATGTGCAAGCACAGTTTTTTTATTAATTTGATTTAATTATATTTTTTGAAAAAATGTTTTAATATTATTTTTATTTATGTGCGCAGCAGGATGTGCGCCGCAGGATGTGCGCCCCACAGAATTTGCGCCCCACAGGATGTGCAAGCACAGTTTTTTTATTAATTTGATTTAAATATTTTTTTTTGTAAAAATGTTTTAATATTATTTTTATTCATGTGCGCCCCACAGAATTTGCGCCCCACAGGATGTGCAAGCACAGTTTTTTTATTAATTTGATTTAAAAAAAAAAACTTGTAAATTTGTTTCAATATTATTTTTATTTATGTGCACAGCAGGATGTGCGCCCCACAGAATTTTCGCCCCACAGGATGTGCAAGCACAGTTTTTTTATTAATTTGATTTAAATATTTTTTTTTGTAAAAATGTTTTAATATTATTTTTATTTATGTGCGCAGCAGGATGTGCGCCGCAGGATGTGCGCCCCACAGAATTTGCGCCCCACAGGATGTGCAAGGACAGTTTTTTTATTAATTTGATTTAAAAAAAAAAATTGTAATTTGTTTTTAATATTATTTTTATTCATGTGCGCAGCAGTATGTGCGCCGCAGGATGTGCGCCCCACAGAATTTGCGCCCCACAGGATGTGCAAGCACAGTTTTTTTATTAATTTGATTTAAATATTTTTTTTTGTAAAAATGTTTTAATATTATTTGTATTTATGTGCGCAGCAGGGTGTGCGCCGCAGGATGTGCGCCCCACAGAATTTGCGCCCCACAGGATGTGCAAGGACAGTTTTTTTATTAATTTGATTTAAATATTTTTTTTGTAAAAATGTTTTAATATTATTTTTATTTATGTGCGCAGCAGGATGTGCGCCGCAGGATGTGCGCCCCACAGAATTTGTGCCCCACATAATTTGCGCCCCACAGGATGTGCAAGCACAGTTTTTTTATTAATTTGATTTAAATATTTTTTTTTGTAAAAATGTTTTATTTCATTTTTATTTATGTGTGCAGCAGGATGTGCGCCGCAGGATGTGCGCCCCACATAATTTGTGCCCCACAGGATGTGCAAGCACAGTTTTTTTATTAATTTGATTTAATTATATTTTTTGAAAAAATGTTTTAATATTATTTTTATTTATGTGCGCAGCAGGATGTGCGCCGCAGGATGTGCGCCCCACAGAATTTGCGCCCCACAGGATGTGCAAGCACAGTTTTTTTATTAATTTGATTTAAAAAAAAAACTTGTAAATTTGTTTCAATATTATTTTTATTTATGTGCGCAGCAGGATGTGCGCCCCACAGAATTTTTGCCCCACAGGATGTGCAAGCACAGTTTTTTTATTAATTTGATTTAAATATTTTTTTTTGTAAAAATGTTTTAATATTATTTTTATTTATGTGCGCAGCAGGGTTTGCGCCGCAGGATGTGCGCCCCACAGGATGTGCAAGGACAGTTTTTTTATTAATTTGATTTTTAAAAAAAAATTGTAATTTGTTTTTAATATTATTTTTATTTATGTGCGCAGCAGGATGTGCGCCGCAGGATGTGCGCCCCACAGAATTTGCGCCCCACAGGATGTGCAAGGACAGTTTTTTTATTAATTTGATTTAAATATTTTTTTTGTAAAAATGTTTTAATATTATTTTTATATATGTGCGCAGCAGGATGTGCGCCGCAGGATGTGCGCCCCACAGAATTTGTGCCCCACATAATTTGCGCCCCACAGGATGTGCAAGCACAGTTTTTTTATTAATTTGATTTAAATATTTTTTTTGTAAAAATGTTTTAATATTATTTTTATTTATGTGCGCAGCAGGATGTGCGCCGCAGGATGTGCGCCCCACAGAATTTGTGCCCCACATAATTTGCGCCCCACAGGATGTGCAAGCACAGTTTTTTTATTAATTTGATTTAAATATATTTTTTTGAAAAAATGTTTTAATATTATTTTTATTTATGTGCGCAGCAGGATGTGCGCCCCACAGAATTTGCGCCCCACAGGATGTGCAAGCACAGTTTTTTTATTAATTTGATTTAAATATTTTTTTTTGTAAAAATGTTTTAATATTATTTTTATTCATGTGCACAGCAGGATGTGCGCCCCACAGAATTTGTGCCCCACATAATTTGCGCCCCACAGGATGTGCAAGCACAGTTTTTTTATTAATTTGATTTAAATATTTTTTTTTGTAAAAATGTTTTAATATTATTTTTATTCATGTGCGCCCCACAGAATTTTCGCCCCACAGGATGTGCAAGCACAGTTTTTTTATTAATTTGATTTAAATATTTTTTTTTGTAAAAATGTTTTAATATTATTTTTATTTATGTGCGCAGCAGGATGTGCGCCGCAGGATGTGCGCCCCACAGAATTTGCCCCCCACAGGATGTGCAAGCACAGTTTTTTTATTAATTTGATTTGAAAAAAAAAAATTGTAAATTTTTTTTAATTTATTTTTTATTTATTTGCGCAGCAGGATGTGCGCCGTGGGATGTGCGCCCCACATAATTTGCGCCCCACAGGATGTGCAAGCACAGTTTTTTTATTAATTTGATTTAAATATTTTTTTTTGTAAACATTTTTTAATATTATTTTTATTTATGTGCGCAGCAGGATGTGCGCCCCACAGAATTTGCGCCCCACAGGATGTGCAAGGACAGTTTTCTTATTAATTTGATTTTAAAAAAAAAATTGTAATTTGTTTTTAATATTATTTTTATGTATGTGCGCAGCAGGATGTGCGCCGCAGGATATGCGCCCCACAGAATTTGCTACCCACAGGATGTGCAAGCACAGTTTTTTTATTAATTTGATTTAAATATTTTTTTTTGTAAAAATGTTTTAACATCATTTTTATTTATATGCGCAGCAGGATGTGCGCCGCAGGATTTGCGCCCCACAGAATTTGCGCCCCACAGAATGTGCAAGCACAGTTTTTTTATTAATTTGATTTAAATATATTTTTTTGAAAAAATGTTTTAATATTATTTTTATTTATGTGCGCAGCAGGATTTGCGCGCAGGATGTGCGCCCCACAGAATTTGCGCCCCACAGGATGTGCAAGCACAGTTTTTTTATTAATTTGATTTAAATATTTTTTTTTGTAAAAATGTTTTAATATTATTTTTATTCATGTGCGCCCCACAGAATTTGCGCCCCACAGGATGTGCAAGGACAGTTTTTTTATTAATTTGATTTAAATATTTTTTTGTAAAAATGTTTTAATATTATTTTTATTTATGTGCGCAGCAGGATGTGCGCCGCAGGATGTGCGCCCCACAGAATTTGCGCCCCACAGGATGTGCAAGGACAGTTTTCTTATTAATTTGATTTTAAAAAAAAAATTGTAATTTGTTTTTAATATTATTTTTATGTATGTGCGCAGCAGGATGTGCGCCGCAGGATATGCGCCCCACAGAATTTGCTACCCACAGGATGTGCAAGCACAGTTTTTTTATTAATTTGATTTAAATATTTTTTTTTGTAAAAATGTTTTAACATCATTTTTATTTATATGCGCAGCAGGATGTGCGCCGCAGGATTTGCGCCCCACAGAATTTGCGCCCCACAGAATGTGCAAGCACAGTTTTTTTATTAATTTGATTTAAATATATTTTTTTGAAAAAATGTTTTAATATTATTTTTATTTATGTGCGCAGCAGGATTTGCGCGCAGGATGTGCGCCCCACAGAATTTGCGCCCCACAGGATGTGCAAGCACAGTTTTTTTATTAATTTGATTTAAATATTTTTTTTTGTAAAAATGTTTTAATATTATTTTTATTCATGTGCGCCCCACAGAATTTGCGCCCCACAGGATGTGCAAGGACAGTTTTTTTATTAATTTGATTTAAATATTTTTTTGTAAAAATGTTTTAATATTATTTTTATTTATGTGCGCAGCAGGATGTGCGCCGCAGGATGTGCGCCCCACAGAATTTGCGCCCCACAGGATGTGCAAGGACAGTTTTCTTATTAATTTGATTTTAAAAAAAAAATTGTAATTTGTTTTTAATATTATTTTTATGTATGTGCGCAGCAGGATGTGCGCCGCAGGATTTGCGCCCCACAGAATTTGCGCCCCACAGGATGTGCAAGCACAGTTTTTTTATTAATTTGATTTAAATATTTTTTTTTGTAAAAATGTTTTAATATTATTTTTATTTATGTGCGCAGCAGGGTGTGCGCCGCAGGATGTGCGCCCCACAGAATTTGCGCCCCACAGGATGTGCAAGGACAGTTTTTTTATTAATTTGATTTAAATATTTTTTTTGTAAAAATGTTTTAATATTATTTTTATTTATGTGCGCAGCAGGATGTGCGCCGCAGGATGTGCGCCACACAGAATTTGTTCCCCACATAATTTGCGCCCCACAGGATGTGCAAGCACAGTTTTTTTATTAATTTGATTTAAATATTTTTTTTTGTAAAAATGTTTTATTTCATTTTTATTCATGTGCGCAGCAGGATGTGCGCCCCACAGAATTTGCGCCCCACAGGATGTGCAAGCACAGTTTTTTTATTAATTTGATTTAAATATTTTTTTTTGTAAAAATGTTTTAATATTATTTTTATTTATGTGCGCAGCAGGATGTGCGCCGCAGGATGTGCGCCCCACAGAATTTGCGCCCCACAGGATGTGCAAGCACAGTTTTTTTATTAATTTGATTTAAATATTTTTTTTTGTAAAAATGTTTTATTTCATTTTTATTTATGTGCGCAGCAGGATGTGCGCCGCAGGATGTGCGCCCCACAGAATTTGCGCCCCACAGGATGTGCAAGCACAGTTTTTTTATTAATTTGATTTGAAAAAAAAAAATTGTAAATTTTTTTTAATTTTATTTTTATTTATGTGCGCAGCAGGATGTGCGCTCCACAGAATTTTCGCCCCACAGGATGTGCAAGCACAGTTTTTTTATTAATTTGATTTAAATATTTTTTTTTGTAAAAATGTTTTAATATTATTTTTATTTATGTGCGCAGCAGGATGTGCGCCGCAGGATGTGCGCCCCACAGAATTTGCGCCCCACAGGATGTGCAAGCACAGTTTTTTTATTAATTTGATTTAAAAAAAAAATTGTAATTTGTTTTTAATATTATTTGTATTTATGTGCGCAGCAGGATGTGCGCCGCAGGATGTGCGCCCCACAGAATTTGCGCCCCACAGGATGTGCAAGGACAGTTTTTTTTTAGTTTTATTTAAATATTTTTTTTGTAAAAATGTTTTAATATTATTTTTATTTATATGCGCAGCAGGATGTGCGCCGCAGGATGTGCGCCCCACAGAATTTGCGCCCCACAGGATGTGCAAGCACAGTTTTTTTATTAATTTGATTTAAATATTTTTTTTTGTAAAAATGTTTTAATATTATTTTTATTCATGTGCGCCCCACAGAATTTGCGCCCCACAGGATGTGCAAGGACAGTTTTTTTATTAATTTGATTTAAAAAAAAAAATTGTAATTTGTTTTTAATATTATTTTTATTTATGTGCGCAGCAGGATGTGTGCCGCAGGATGTGCGCCCCACAGAATTTGCGCCCCACAGGATGTGCAAGCACAGTTTTTTTATTAATTTGATTTAAATATTTTTTTTGTAAAAATGTTTTAATATTATTTTTATTTATGTGCGCCGCAGGATGTGCGCCCCACAGAATTTGCGCCCCACAGGATGTGCAAGGACAGTTTTTTTATTAATTTGATTTAAATATTTTTTTTGTAAAAATGTTTTAATATTATTTTTATTTATGTGCACAGCAGGATGTGCGCCGCAGGATGTGCGCCCCACAGAATTTGTGCCCCACATAATTTGCGCCCCACAGGATGTGCAAGCACAGTTTTTTTATTAATTTGATTTAAATATTTTTTTTTGTAAAAATGTTTTATTTAATTTTTATTTATGTGCGCAGCAGGATGTGCGCCCCACAGAATTTGCGCCCCACAGGATGTGCAAGGACAGTTTTTTTATTAACTTGATTTAAAAAAAAAAAATTGTAATTTGTTTTTAATATTATTTTTATTCATGTGCGCAGCAGGATGTGTGCCGCAGGATGTGCGCCCCACAGAATTTGCGCCCCACAGGATGTGCAAGGACAGTTTTTTTATTAATTTGATTTAAATATTTTTTTTTGTAAAAATGTTTTAATATTATTTGTATTTATGTGCGCAGCAGGGTGTGCGCCGCAGGATGTGCGCCCCACAGAATTTGCGCCCCACAGGATGTGCAAGGACAGTTTTTTTATTAACTTGATTTATAAAAAAAAATTGTAATTTGTTTTTAATATTATTTTTATTCATGTGCGCAGCAGGATGTGCGCCGCAGGATGTGCGCCCCACAGAATTTGCGCCCCACAGGATGTGCAAGCACAGTTTTTTTATTGATTTGATTTAAATATTTTTTTTTGTAAAAATGTTTTAATATTATTTTTATTTATGTGCGCAGCAGGATGTGCGCAGCAGGATGTGCGCCCCACAGAATTTGTGCCCCACATAATTTGCGCCCCACAGGATGTGCAAGCACAGTTTTTTTATTAATTTGATTTAAATATTTTTTTTTGTAAAAATGTTTTAATATTATTTTTATTCATGTGCGCCCCACAGAATTTTCGCCCCACAGGATGTGCAAGCACAGTTTTTTTATTAATTTGATTTAAATATTTTTTTTTGTAAAAATGTTTTAATATTATTTTTATTTATGTGCGCAGCAGGATGTGCGCCGCAGGATGTGCGCCCCACAGAATTTGCGCCCCACAGGATGTGCAAGCACAGTTTTTTTATTAATTT
This sequence comes from Pleuronectes platessa, assembly GCF_947347685.1. Lineage (NCBI taxonomy): Eukaryota > Metazoa > Chordata > Actinopteri > Pleuronectiformes > Pleuronectidae > Pleuronectes > Pleuronectes platessa. The sequence goes on along the minus strand of NW_026519154.1, from coordinate 292,725 downwards.
GATTTGAAAAAAAAAAATTGTAAATTTTTTTTAATTTATTTTTTATTTATTTGCGCAGCAGGATGTGCGCCGTGGGATGTGCGCCCCACATAATTTGCGCCCCACAGGATGTGCAAGCACAGTTTTTTTATTAATTTGATTTAAATATTTTTTTTTGTAAAAACGTTTTTAATATTATTTTTATTTATGTGCTCAGCAGGATGTGCGCCACAGGATGTGCGCCCCACAGAATTTGCGCCCCACAGGATGTGCAAGCACAGTTTTTTTATTAATTTGATTTAAATATTTTTTTTGTAAAAATGTTTTAATATTATTTTTATTTATGTGCGCCGCAGGATGTGCGCCCCACAGAATTTGCGCCCCACAGGATGTGCAAGGACAGTTTTTTTATTAATTTGATTTAAATATTTTTTTTGTAAAAATGTTTTAATATTATTTTTATTTATGTGCACAGCAGGATGTGCGCCGCAGGATGTGCGCCCCACAGAATTTGTGCCCCACATAATTTGCGCCCCACAGGATGTGCAAGCACAGTTTTTTTATTAATTTGATTTAAATATTTTTTTTTGTAAAAATGTTTTATTTAATTTTTATTTATGTGCGCAGCAGGATGTGCGCCCCACAGAATTTGCGCCCCACAGGATGTGCAAGCACAGTTTTTTTATTAATTTGATTTAAAAAAAAAAATTTTAATTTGTTTTTAATATTATTTTTATTCATGTGCGCAGCAGGATGTGCGCCGCAGGATGTGCGCCCCACAGAATTTGCGCCCCACAGGATGTGCAAGGACAGTTTTTTTATTAATTTGATTTAAATATTTTTTTTTGTAAAAATGTTTTAATATTATTTGTATTTATGTGCGCAGCAGGGTGTGCGCCGCAGGATGTGCGCCCCACAGAATTTGCGCCCCACAGGATGTGCAAGGACAGTTTTTTTATTAACTTGATTTAAAAAAAAAAATTGTGATTTGTTTTTAATATTATTTTTATTCATGTGCGCAGCAGGATGTGCGCCGCAGGATGTGCGCCCCACAGAATTTGCGCCCCACAGGATGTGCAAGCACAGTTTTTTTATTGATTTGATTTAAATATTTTTTTTTGTAAAAATGTTTTAATATTATTTTTATTTATGTGCGCAGCAGGATGTGCGCAGCAGGATGTGCGCCCCACAGAATTTGTGCCCCACATAATTTGCGCCCCACAGGATGTGCAAGCACAGTTTTTTTATTAATTTGATTTAAATATTTTTTTTTGTAAAAATGTTTTATTTCATTTTTATTTATGTGCGCAGCAGGATGTGCGCCGCAGGATGTGCGCCCCACAGAATTTGCGCCCCACAGGATGTGCAAGCACAGTTTTTTTATTAATTTGATTTAAATATTTTTTTTTGTAAAAATGTTTTAATATTATTTTTATTCATGTGCGCCCCACAGAATTTTCGCCCCACAGGATGTGCAAGCACAGTTTTTTTATTAATTTGATTTAAATATTTTTTTTTGTAAAAATGTTTTAATATTATTTGTATTTATGTGCGCAGCAGGGTGTGCGCCACAGGATGTGCGCCCCACAGAATTTGCGCCCCACAGGATGTGCAAGGACAGTTTTTTTATTAACTTGATTTAAAAAAAAAAATTGTAATTTGTTTTTAATATTATTTTTATTCATGTGCGCAGCAGGATGTGCGCCGCAGGATGTGCGCCCCACAGAATTTGCGCCCCACAGGATGTGCAAGCACAGTTTTTTTATTAATTTGATTTAAATATTTTTTTTTGTAAAAATGTTTTAATATTATTTTTATTTATGTGCGCAGCAGGATGTGCGCCGCAGGATGTGCGCCCCACAGAATTTGCGCCCCACAGGATGTGCAAGGACAGTTTTTTTATTAATTTGATTTAAAAAAAAAAATTGTAATTTGTTTTTAATATTATTTTTATTCATGTGCGCAGCAGTATGTGCGCCGCAGGATGTGCGCCCCACAGAATTTGCGCCCCACAGGATGTGCAAGCACAGTTTTTTTATTAATTTGATTTAAATATTTTTTTTTGTAAAAATGTTTTAATATTATTTGTATTTATGTGCGCAGCAGGGTGTGCGCCGCAGGATGTGCGCCCCACAGAATTTGCGCCCCACAGGATGTGCAAGGACAGTTTTTTTATTAATTTGATTTAAATATTTTTTTTGTAAAAATGTTTTAATATTATTTTTATTTATGTGCGCAGCAGGATGTGCGCCGCAGGATGTGCGCCCCACAGAATTTGTGCCCCACATAATTTGCGCCCCACAGGATGTGCAAGCACAGTTTTTTTATTAATTTGATTTAAATATTTTTTTTTGTAAAAATGTTTTATTTCATTTTTATTTATGTGTGCAGCAGGATGTGCGCCGCAGGATGTGCGCCCCACATAATTTGTGCCCCACAGGATGTGCAAGCACAGTTTTTTTATTAATTTGATTTAATTATATTTTTTGAAAAAATGTTTTAATATTATTTTTATTTATGTGCGCAGCAGGATGTGCGCCGCAGGATGTGCGCCCCACAGAATTTGCGCCCCACAGGATGTGCAAGCACAGTTTTTTTATTAATTTGATTTAAATATTTTTTTTTGTAAAAATGTTTTAATATTATTTTTATTCATGTGCGCCCCACAGAATTTGCGCCCCACAGGATGTGCAAGGACTGTTTTTTTATTAATTTGATTTAAAAAAAAAAATTGTAATTTGTATTTAATATTATTTTTATTCATGTGCGCAGCAGGATGTGCGCCGCAGGATGTGCGCCCCACAGAATTTGCGCCCCACAGGATGTGCAAGCACAGTTTTTTTATTAATTTGATTTAAAAAAAAAACTTGTAAATTTGTTTCAATATTATTTTTATTTATGTGCGCAGCAGGATGTGCGCCCCACAGAATTTGCGCCCCACAGGATGTGCAAGCACAGTTTTTTTATTAATTTGATTTAAATATTTTTTTTTGTAAAAATGTTTTAATATTATTTGTATTTATGTGCGCAGCAGGGTGTGCGCCGCAGGATGTGCGCCCCACAGAATTTGCGCCCCACAGGATGTGCAAGCACTTTTTTTTTATTAATTTGATTTAAATATTTTGTTTTGTAAAAATGTTTTAATATTATTTTTATTTATGTGCGCAGCAGGGTTTGCGCCGCAGGATGTGCGCCCCACAGGATGTGCAAGGACAGTTTTTTTATTAATTTGATTTTTAAAAAAAAATTGTAATTTGTTTTTAATATTATTTTTATTTATGTGCGCAGCAGGATGTGCGCCGCAGGATGTGCGCCGCAGGATGTGCGCCCCACAGAATTTGTGCCCCACATAATTTGCGCCCCACAGGATGTGCAAGCACAGTTTTTTTATTAATTTGATTTAAATATTTTTTTTTGTAAAAATGTTTTATTTCATTTTTATTTATGTGCGCAGCAGGATGTGCGCCGCAGGATGTGCGCCCCACATAATTTGTGCCCCACAGGATGTGCAAGCACAGTTTTTTTATTAATTTGATTTAAATATATTTTTTTGAAAAAATGTTTTAATATTATTTTTATTTATGTGCGCAGCAGGATGTGCGCCGCAGGATGTGCGCCCCACAGAATTTGCGCCCCACAGGATGTGCAAGCACAGTTTTTTTATTAATTTGATTTAAAAAAAAAACTTGTAAATTTGTTTCAATATTATTTTTATTTATGTGCGCAGCAGGATGTGCGCCCCACAGAATTTTTGCCCCACAGGATGTGCAAGCACAGTTTTTTTATTAATTTGATTTAAATATTTTTTTTTGTAAAAATGTTTTAATATTATTTTTATTTATGTGCGCAGCAGGGTTTGCGCCGCAGGATGTGCGCCCCACAGGATGTGCAAGGACAGTTTTTTTATTAATTTGATTTTTAAAAAAAAATTGTAATTTGTTTTTAATATTATTTTTATTTATGTGCGCAGCAGGATGTGCGCCGCAGGATGTGCGCCCCACAGAATTTGCGCCCCACAGGATGTGCAAGGACAGTTTTTTTATTAATTTGATTTAAATATTTTTTTTGTAAAAATGTTTTAATATTATTTTTATATATGTGCGCAGCAGGATGTGCGCCGCAGGATGTGCGCCCCACAGAATTTGTGCCCCACATAATTTGCGCCCCACAGGATGTGCAAGCACAGTTTTTTTATTAATTTGATTTAAATATTTTTTTTGTAAAAATGTTTTAATATTATTTTTATTTATGTGCGCAGCAGGATGTGCGCCGCAGGATGTGCGCCCCACAGAATTTGTGCCCCACATAATTTGCGCCCCACAGGATGTGCAAGCACAGTTTTTTTATTAATTTGATTTAAATATATTTTTTTGAAAAAATGTTTTAATATTATTTTTATTTATGTGCGCAGCAGGATGTGCGCCCCACAGAATTTGCGCCCCACAGGATGTGCAAGCACAGTTTTTTTATTAATTTGATTTAAATATTTTTTTTTGTAAAAATGTTTTAATATTATTTTTATTCATGTGCGCCCCACAGAATTTGCGCCCCACAGGATGTGCAAGCACAGTTTTTTTATTAATTTGATTTAAAAAAAAAAACTTGTAAATTTGTTTCAATATTATTTTTATTTATGTGCGCAGCAGGATGTGCGCCCCACAGAATTTTCGCCCCACAGGATGTGCAAGCACAGTTTTTTTATTAATTTGATTTAAATATTTTTTTTTGTAAAAATGTTTTATTTCATTTTTATTTATGTGCGCAGCAGGATGTGCGCCGCAGGATGTGCGCCCCACATAATTTGTGCCCCACAGGATGTGCAAGCACAGTTTTTTTATTAATTTGATTTAAATATATTTTTTGAAAAAATGTTTTAATATTATTTTTATTTATGTGCGCAGCAGGATGTGCGCCGCAGGATGTGCGCCCCACAGAATTTTCGCCCCACAGGATGTGCAAGCACAGTTTTTTTATTAATTTGATTTAAATATTTTTTTTTGTAAAAATGTTTTAATATTATTTTTATTCATGTGTGCCCCACAGAATTTGCGCCCCACAGGATGTGCAAGGACAGTTTTTTTATTAATTTGATTTAAAAAAAAAAATTGTAATTTGTTTTTAATATTATTTTTATTCATGTGCGCAGCAGGATGTGCGCCCCACAGAATTTGCGACCCACAGGATGTGCAAGCACAGTTTTTTTATTAATTTGATTTAAATATTTTTTTTTGTAAAAATGTTTTAATATTATTTTTATTTATGTGCGCAGCAGGGTTTGCGCCGCAGGATGTGCGCCCCACAGGATGTGCAAGGACAGTTTTTTTATTAATTTGATTTAAAAAAAAAAATTGTAATTTGTTTTTAATATTATTTTTATTCATGTGCGCAGCAGGATGTGCGCCGCAGGATGTGCGCCCCACATAATTTGCGCCCCACAGGATGTGCAAGGACAGTTTTTTTATTAATTTGATTTAAAAAAAAAAATTGTAATTTGTTTTTAATATTATTTTTATTTATGTGCGCAGCAGGATGTGCGCCCCACAGAATTTGCGCCCCACAGGACGTGCAAGGACAGTTTTTTTATTAATTTGTTTTAAAAAAAAAAATTGTAATTTGTTTTTAATATTATTTTCATTTATGTGCGCAGCAGGATGTGCGCCGCAGGATGTGCGCCCCACAGAATTTGCGCCCCACAGGATGTGCAAGGACATTTTTTTTATTAATTTGATTTAAATATTTTTTTTGTAAAAATGTTTTAATATTATTTTCATTTATGTGCGCAGCAGGATGTGCGCCGCAGGATGTGCGCCCCACAGAATTTGCGCCCCACAGGATGTGTAAGCACAGTTTTTTTATTTATTTGATTTAAAAAAAAAAAATTGTAAATTGTTTTTAATATTATTTTTATTTATGTGCGCAGCAGGATGTGCGCCGCAGCATGTGCGCCCCACAGAATTTGCGCCCCACAGGATGTGCAAGCACAGTTTTTTTATTAATTTGATTTAAAAAAAAAAATTGTAATTTGTTTTTAATATTATTTTTATTTATGTACGCAGCAGGATGTGCGCCGCAGGATGTGCGCCCCACAGAATTTGCGCCCCACAGGATGTGCATGGACAGTTTTTTTATTAATTTGATTTTAATATATTTTTTTGTAAAAATGTTTTAATATTATTTTTATTTATGTGCGCAGCAGGATGTGCGCCGCAGGATGTGCGCCCCACATAATTTGCGCCCCACAGGATGTTCAAGCACAGTTTTTTTAATAATTTGATTTAAATATTTTTTTTTGTAAAAATGTTTTAATATTATTTTTATTTATGTGCGCAGCAGGATGTGCGCCGCAGGATGTGCGCCCCACAGAATTTGCGCCCCACAGGATCAGCAAGCACAGTTTTTTTATTAATTTGATTTAAAAAAAAAAATTGTAATTTGTTTTTAATATTATTTTTATTTATGTGCGCAGCAGGATGTGCACCGCAGGATGTGCGCCCCACAGAATTTGCGCCCCACAGGATGTGCAAGCACAGTTTGTTTATTAATTTGATTTAAAAAAAAAAATTGTAATTTGTTTTTAATATTATTTTTATTTATTTGCACAGCAGGATGTGCGCCCCACATAATTTTTGCCCCACAGGATGTGCAAGCACAGTTTTTTTATTAATTTGATGTATATATTTTTTTTTGTAAAAATGATTTAACATTATTTTTATTTATATGCGCAGCAGGATGTGCGCCGCAGGATTTGCGCCCCACAGAATTTGCGCCCCACAGAATGTGCAAGCACAGTTTTTTTATTACATTGATTTTAATATATTTTTTTGTAAAAATGTTTTAATATTATTTTTATTCATGTGCACAGCAGGATGTGCGCGGCAGGATGTGCGCCCCACAGAATTTGCGCCCCACAGGATGTGCAAGCACAGTTTTTTTATTAATTTGATTTAAATATTTTTTTTTGTAAAAATGTTTTAATATTATTTTTATTCATGTGCGCCCCACAGGATGTGCAAGCACAGTTTTTTTATTAATTTGATTTAAATATTTTTTTTTGTAAAAATGTTTTATTTTATTTTTATTTATGTGCGCAGCAGGATGTGCGCCGCAGGATGTGCGCCCCACAGAATTTGCGCCCCACAGGATGTTCAAGCACAGTTTTTTTAATAATTTGATTTAAATATTTTTTTTTGTAAAAATGTTTTAATATTATTTTTATTCTTGTGCGCAGCAGGATTTGCGGCGCAGGATGTGCGCCCCACAGAATTTGCGCCCCACAGGATGTGCAAGGACAGTTTTTTTATTAATTTGATTTAAAAAAAAAAATGTAAAAATGTTTTAATATTATTTTTATTTATGTGCGCAGCAGGATGTGCGCCGCAGGATGTGCGCCCCACAGAATTTGCGCCCCACAGGATGTGCAAGCACAGTTTTTTTATTAATTTGATTTAAATATTTTTTTTTGTAAAAATGTTTTAATATTATTTTTATTCATGTGCGCCCCACAGGATGTGCAAGCACAGTTTTTTTATTAATTTGATTTAAATATTTTTTTTTGTAAAAATGTTTTATTTCATTTTTATTTATGTGCGCAGCAGGATGTGCGCCGCAGGATGTGCGCCCCACAGAATTTGCGCCCCACAGGATGTGCAAGGACAGTTTTTTTATTAATTTGATTTAAAAAAAAAATTGTAATTTGTTTTTAATATTATTTTTATTTATGTGCGCAGCAGGATGTGCGCCGCAGGATGTGGGCCCCACAGAATTTGCGCCCCACAGGATGTGCAAGCACAGTTTGTTTATTAATTTGATTTAAATATTTTTTTTTGTAAAAATGTTTTAATATTATTTTTATTTATGTGCGCAGCAGGATGTGCGCCGCAGGATATGCGCCCCACAGAATTTGCGCCCCTCAGGATGTGCAAGCACAGTTTTTTTATTAATTTGATTTAAATATTTTTTTTTGTAAAAATGTTTTAATATTATTTTTATTTATGTGCGCAGCAGGATGTGCGCCGCAGGATGTGCAAGCACAGTTTGTTTATTAATTTGATTTAAAAAAAAAAATTGTAATTTGTTTTTAATATTATTTTTATTTATGTGCGCAGCAGGATGTGCGCCGCAGGATGTGCGCCCCACAGCATTTGCGCCCCACAGGATGTGCAAGCACAGTTTGTTTATTAATTTGATTTAAAAAAAAAAATTGTAATTTGTTTTTAATATTATTTTTATTTATTTGCACAGCAGGATGTGCGCCCCACATAATTTTTGCCCCACAGGATGTGCAAGCACAGTTTTTTTATTAGTTATATTTAAATATTTTTTTTTTGTAATAATGTTTTCATATTATGTTTATTTATGTGCGCAGCAGGATGTGCGCCGCAGGATGTGCGCCACACAGAATTTGCGCCCCACAGGATGTGCAAGCACAGTTTTTTTATTAATTTGATTTAAATATTTTTTTTTGTAAAAATGTTTTAATATTATTTTTATTTATGTGCACAGCAGGATGTGCGCCCCACAGAATTTGCGCCCCACAGAATTTAAGCCCCACAGGATGTGCAAGCACAGTTTTTTTATTAATTTGATTTAAAAAAAAAAATTGTAATTTGTTTTTAATATTATTTTTATTTATGTGCGCAGCAGGATGTGCGCCGCAGGATGTGCGCCCCACAGAATTTGCGCCCCACAGGATGTGCAAGCACAGTTTTTTTATTAATTTGATTTAAAAAAAAAAAAAATTGTAAATTGTTTTTAATCTTATTTTTATTAATGTGCGCAGCTGGATGTGCGCCCCACAGAATTTGCGCCCCACAGGATGTGCAAGCACAGTTTTTTTATTAATTTTATTTAAAAAAAAAAAATTGTAAATTGTTTTTAATATTATTTTTATTTATGTGCGCAGCAGGATGTGCGCCACAGGATGTGCGCCCCACAGAATTTGCGCCCCACAGGATGTGCAAGAACAGTTTTTTTATTAATTTGATTTAAATATTTTTTTTTGTAAAAATGTTTTAATATTATTTTTATTTATGTGCACAGCAGGATGTGCGCCCCACAGAATTTGCGCCCCACAGAATTTGCGCCCCACAGGATGTGCAAGCACAGTTTTTTTATTAATTTGATTTACAAAAAAAAAAATTGTAAATTGTTTTTAATATTATTTTTATTTATGTGCGCAGCAGGATTTGTGCTGCAGGATGTGCGCCCCACAGAATTTGCGCCCCACAGGATGTGCAAGGACAGTTTTTTTATTAATTTGATTTAAATATTTTTTTTGTAAAAATGTTTTAATATTATTTTTATTTATGTGCGCAGCAGGATGTGCGCCCGACAGAATTTGCGCCCCACAGGATGTGCAAGCACAGTTTTTTTATTAATTTGATTTAAATATTTTTTTTTGTAAAAATGTTTTAATATTATTTTTATTCATGTGCGCAGCAGGATTTGCGCCCCACAGAATTTGCGCCGCACAGGATGTGCAAGGACAGTTTTTTTATTTATTTGATTTAAATATATTTTTTTGTAAAAATGTTTTAATATTATTTTTATTCATGTGCACAGCAGGATGTGCGCCGCAGGATGTGCGCCCCACAGAATTTGCGCCCCACAGGATGTGCAAGTACAGTTTTTTTATTAATTTGATTTAAATATTTTTTTTGTAAAAATGTTTTAATATTATTTTTATTTATGTGCACAGCAGGATGTGCGCGGCAGGATGTGCGCCCCACAGAATTTGCGCCCCACAGGATGTGCAAGCACAGTTTTTTTATTAATTTTATTTAAAAAAAAAAAATTGTAAATTGTTTTTAATATTATTTTTATTTATGTGCGCAGCAGGATGTGCGCCACAGGATGTGCGCCCCACAGAATTTGCGCCCCACAGGATGTGCAAGCACAGTTTTTTTATTAATTTGATTTAAAAAAAAAAATTGTAATTTGTTTTTAATATTATTTTTATTTATGTGCGTAGCAGGATGTGCACCGCAGGAAGTGCGCCCCACATAATTTGCGCCCCACAGGATGTGCAAGAACAGTTTTTTTATTAATCTGATTTAAATATATTTTTTTGTAAAAATGTTTTAATATTATTTTTATTCATGTGCACAGCAGGATGTGCGCCGCAGGATGTGCGCCCCACATAATTTGCGCCCCACAGGATGTGCAAGCACAGTTTTTTTATTAATTTGATTTAAATATTTTTTTTGTAAAAATGTTTTAACATTATTTTTATTTATATGCGCAGCAGGATGTGCGCCGCAGGATTTGCGCCCCACAGAATTTGCGCCCCACAGAATGTGCAAGCACAGTTTTTTTATTAATTTGATTTAAATATTTTTTTTTGTAAACATGTTTTAATATTATTTTTATTCATGTGCGCAGCAGGATTTGCGCCGCAGGATTTGCGCCCCACAGGATGTGCAAGGACAGTTTTTTTATTAATTTGATTTAAAAAAAAAATTGTAATTTGTTTTTAATATTATTTTTATTCATGTGCGCAGCAGGATGTGCGCCGCAGGATGTGCGCCCCACATAATTTGTGCCCCACAGGATGTGCAAGGACAGTTTTTTTATTAATTTGATGTATATATTTTTTTTTGTAAAAATGTTTTAATATTATTTTTATTCATGTGCACCCCACAGAATTTGCGCCCCACAGGATGTGCAAGGACAGTTTTTTTATTAATTTGATTTAAAAAAAAAAATTGTAATTTGTTTTTAATATTATTTTTATTTATGTGCGCAGCAGGATGTGCACCGCAGGATGTGCGCCCCACAGAATTTGCGCCCCACAGGATGTGCAAGCACAGTTTGTTTATTAATTTGATTTAAAAAAAAAAATTGTAATTTGTTTTTAATATTATTTTTATTTATTTGCACAGCAGGATGTTTGCCCCACATAATTTTTGCCCCACAGGATGTGCAAGCACAGTTTTTTTATTGATTTGATTTAAATATTTTTTTTTGTAAAAATGTTTTAATATTATTTTTATTTATGTGCGCAGCAGGATGTGCGCCGCAGGATGTGCGCCCCACAGGATGTGCAAGCACAGTTTTTTTATTAATTTGATTTAAATATATTTTTTTGTAAAAATGTTTTAATATTATTTTTATTCATGTGCACAGCAGGATGTGCGCCGCAGGATGTGCGCCCCACAGAATTTGCGCCCCACAGGATGTGCAAGGACAGTTTTTTTATTAATTTGATTTAAATATTTTTTTTTGTAAAAATGTTTTAATATTATTTGTATTTATGTGCGCAGCAGGGTGTGCGCCGCAGGATGTGCGCCCCACAGAATTTGCGCCCCACAGGATGTGCAAGGACAGTTTTTTTATTAACTTGATTTAAAAAAAAAAATTGTAATTTGTTTTTAATATTATTTTTATTCATGTGCGCAGCAGGATGTGCGCCGCAGGATGTGCGCCCCACAGAATTTGCGCCCCACAGGATGTGCAAGCACAGTTTTTTTATTGATTTGATTTAAATATTTTTTTTTGTAAAAATGTTTTAATATTATTTTTATTTATGTGCGCAGCAGGATGTGCGCAGCAGGATGTGCACCGCAGGATGTGCGCCCCACAGAATTTGTGCCCCACATAATTTGCGCCCCACAGGATGTGCAAGCACAGTTTTTTTATTAATTTGATTTAAATATTTTTTTTTGTAAAAATGTTTTATTTCATTTTTATTTATGTGCGCAGCAGGATGTGCGCCGCAGGATGTGCGCCCCACAGAATTTGCGCCCCACAGGATGTGCAAGCACAGTTTTTTTATTAATTTGATTTAAAAAAAAAAACTTGTAAATTTGTTTCAATATTATTTTTATTTATGTGCACAGCAGGATGTGCGCCCCACAGAATTTTCACCCCACAGGATGTGCAAGCACAGTTTTTTATTAATTTGATTTAAATATTTTTTTTTGTAAAAACGTTTTTAATATTATTTTTATTTATGTGCTCAGCAGGATGTGCGCCATAGGATGTGCGCCCCACAGAATTTGCGCCCCACAGGATGTGCAAGCACAGTTTTTTTATTAATTTGATTTAAATATTTTTTTTGTAAAAATGTTTTAATATTATTTTTATTTATGTGCGCCGCAGGATGTGCGCCCCACAGAATTTGCGCCCCACAGGATGTGCAAGGACAGTTTTTTTATTAATTTGATTTAAATATTTTTTTTGTAAAAATGTTTTAATATTATTTTTATTTATGTGCACAGCAGGATGTGCGCCGCAGGATGTGCGCCCCACAGAATTTGTGCCCCACATAATTTGCGCCCCACAGGATGTGCAAGCACAGTTTTTTTATTAATTTGATTTAAATATTTTTTTTTGTAAAAATGTTTTATTTAATTTTTATTTATGTGCGCAGCAGGATGTGCGCCCCACAGAATTTGCGCCCCACAGGATGTGCAAGGACAGTTTTTTTATTAATTTGATTTAAAAAAAAAAATTGTAATTTGTTTTTAATATTATTTTTATTCATGTGCGCAGCAGTATGTGCGCCGCAGGATGTGCGCCCCACAGAATTTGCGCCCCACAGGATGTGCAAGCACAGTTTTTTTATTAATTTGATTTAAATATTTTTTTTTGTAAAAATGTTTTAATATTATTTGTATTTATGTGCGCAGCAGGGTGTGCGCCGCAGGATGTGCGCCCCACAGAATTTGCGCCCCACAGGATGTGCAAGGACAGTTTTTTTATTAACTTGATTTAAAAAAAAAAATTGTAATTTGTTTTTAATATTATTTTTATTCATGTGCGCAGCAGGATGTGCGCCGCAGGATGTGCGCCCCACAGAATTTGCGCCCCACAGGATGTGCAAGCACAGTTTTTTTATTGATTTGATTTAAATATTTTTTTTTGTAAAAATGTTTTAATATTATTTTTATTTATGTGCGCAGCAGGATGTGCGCCGCAGGATGTGCGCCCCACAGGATGTGCAAGCACAGTTTTTTTATTAATTTGATTTAAATATATTTTTTTGTAAAAATGTTTTAATATTATTTTTATTCATGTGCACAGCAGGATGTGCGCCGCAGGATGTGCGCCCCACATAATTTGCGCCCCACAGGATGTGCAAGGACAGTTTTTTTATTAATTTGATTTAAATATTTTTTTTGTAAAAATGTTTTAATATTATTTTTATTTATGTGCGCAGCAGGATGTGCGCCGCAGGATGTGCGCCCCACAGAATTTGTGCCCCACATAATTTGCGCCCCACAGGATGTGCAAGCACAGTTTTTTTATTAATTTGATTTAAATATTTTTTTTTGTAAAAATGTTTTATTTCATTTTTATTTATGTGCGCAGCAGGATGTGCGCCGCAGGATGTGCGCCCCACATAATTTGTGCCCCACAGGATGTGCAAGCACAGTTTTTTTATTAATTTGATTTAAATATTTTTTTTTGTAAAAATGTTTTAATATTATTTTTATTCATGTGCGCCCCACAGAATTTGCGCCCCACAGGATGTGCAAGGACTGTTTTTTTATTAATTTGATTTAAAAAAAAAAATTGTAATTTGTTTTTAATATTATTTTTATTCATGTGCGCAGCAGGATGTGCGCCGCAGGATGTGCGCCCCACATAATTTGCGCCCCACAGGATGTGCAAGGACAGTTTTTTTATTAATTTGATTTAAATATTTTTTTTGTAAAAATGTTTTAATATTATTTTTATTTATGTGCGCAGCAGGATGTGCGCCGCAGGATGTGCGCCCCACAGAATTTGTGCCCCACATAATTTGCGCCCCACAGGATGTGCAAGCACAGTTTTTTTATTAATTTGATTTAAATATTTTTTTTTGTAAAAATGTTTTATTTCATTTTTATTTATGTGCGCAGCAGGATGTGCGCCGCAGGATGTGCGCCCCACATAATTTGTGCCCCACAGGATGTGCAAGCACAGTTTTTTTATTAATTTGATTTAAATATTTTTTTTTGTAAAAATGTTTTAATATTATTTTTATTCATGTGCGCCCCACAGAATTTGCGCCCCACAGGATGTGCAAGGACTGTTTTTTTATTAATTTGATTTAAAAAAAAAAATTGTAATTTGTTTTTAATATTATTTTTATTCATGTGCGCAGCAGGATGTGCGCCGCAGGATGTGCGCCCCACAGAATTTGCGCCCCACAGGATGTGCAAGGACAGTTTTTTTATTAATTTGATTTAAATATTTTTTTTGTAAAAATGTTTTAATATTATTTTTATTTATGTGCGCAGCAGGATGTGCGCCGCAGGATGTGCGCCCCACAGGATGTGCAAGCACAGTTTTTTTATTAATTTGATTTAAATATTTTTTTTTGTAAAAATGTTTTATTTCATTTTTATTTATGTGCGCAGCAGGATGTGCGCCGCAGCATGTGCGCCCCACATAATTTGTGCCCCACAGGATGTGCAAGCACAGTTTTTTTATTAATTTGATTTAATTATATTTTTTGAAAAAATGTTTTAATATTATTTTTATTTATGTGCCCAGCAGGATGTGCGCCGCAGGATGTGCGCCCCACAGAATTTTCACCCCACAGGATGTGCAAGCACAGTTTTTTTATTAATTTGATTTAAATATTTTTTTTTGTAAAAATGTTTTAATATTATTTTTATTCATGTGCGCCCCACAGAATTTGCGCCCCACAGGATGTGCAAGGACTGTTTTTTTATTAATTTGATTTAAAAAAAAAAATTGTAATTTGTTTTTAATATTATTTTTATTCATGTGCGCAGCAGGATGTGCGCCGCAGGATGTGCGCCCCACAGAATTTGCGCCCCACAGGATGTGCAAGCACAGTTTTTTTATTAATTTGATTTAAATATTTTTTTTTGTAAAAATGTTTTAATATTATTTTTATTTATGTGCGCAGCAGGGTTTGCGCCGCAGGATGTGCGCCCCACAGAATTTGCGCCCCACAGGATGTGCAAGGACAGTTTTTTTATTAATTTGATTTAAATATTTTTTTTGTAAAAATGTTTTAATATTATTTTTATTCATGTGCGCAGCAGGATGTGCGCCGCAGGATGTGCGCCCCACAGAATTTGCGCCCCACAGGATGTGCAAGCACAGTTTTTTTATTAATTTGATTTAAATATTTTTTTTTGTAAAAATGTTTTAATATTATTTTTATTTATGTGCGCAGCAGGATGTGCGCCGCAGGATGTGCGCCCCACAGAATTTGCGCCCCACAGGATGTGCAAGGACAGTTTTTTTATTAATTTGATTTAAAAAAAAAAATTGTAATTTGTTTTTAATATTATTTTTATTCATGTGCGCAGCAGGATGTGCGCCGCAGGATGTGCGCCCCACAGAATTTGCGCCCCACTGGATGTGCAAGGACAGTTTTTTTATTAATTTGATTTAAATATTTTTTTTGTAAAAATGTTTTAATATTATTTTTATTTATGTGCGCAGCAGGATGTGCGCCGCAGGATGTGCGCCCCACAGGATGTGCAAGCACAGTTTTTTTATTAATTTGATTTAAATATATTTTTTTGTAAAAATGTTTTAATATTATTTTTATTCATGTGCACAGCAGGATGTGCGCCGCAGGATGTGCGCCCCACATAATTTGCGCCCCACAGGATGTGCAAGGACAGTTTTTTTATTAATTTGATTTAAATATTTTTTTTGTAAAAATGTTTTAATATTATTTTTATTTATGTGCGCAGCAGGATGTGCGCCGCAGGATGTGCGCCCCACAGAATTTGTGCCCCACATAATTTGCGCCCCACAGGATGTGCAAGCACAGTTTTTTTATTAATTTGATTTAAATATTTTTTTTTGTAAAAATGTTTTATTTCATTTTTATTTATGTGCGCAGCAGGATGTGCGCCGCAGGATGTGCGCCCCACATAATTTTTGCCCCACAGGATGTGCAAGCACAGTTTTTTTATTAATTTGATTTAATTATATTTTTTGAAAAAATGTTTTAATATTATTTTTATTTATGTGCGCAGCAGGATGTGCGCCGCAGGATGTGCGCCCCACAGAATTTTCACCCCACAGGATGTGCAAGCACAGTTTTTTTATTAATTTGATTTAAATATTTTTTTTTGTAAAAATGTTTTAATATTATTTTTATTCATGTGCGCCCCACAGAATTTGCGCCCCACAGGATGTGCAAGGACTGTTTTTTTATTAATTTGATTTAAAAAAAAAAATTGTAATTTGTTTTTAATATTATTTTTATTCATGTGCGCAGCAGGATGTAAGCCGCAGGATGTGCGCCCCACAGAATTTGCGCCCCACAGGATGTGCAAGCACAGTTTTTTTATTAATTTGATTTAAATATTTTTTTTGTAAAAATGTTTTAATATTATTTTTATTTATGTGCGCAGCAGGATGTGCGCCGCAGGATGTGCGCCCCACAGAATTTGTGCCCCACATAATTTGCGCCCCACAGGATGTGCAAGCACAGTTTTTTTATTAATTTGATTTAAATATTTTTTTTGTAAAAATGTTTTAATATTATTTTTATTTATGTGCGCAGCAGGATGTGCGCCGCAGGATGTGCGCCCCACAGAATTTGTGCCCCACATAATTTGCGCCCCACAGGATGTGCAAGCACAGTTTTTTTATTAATTTGATTTAAATATTTTTTTTTGTAAAAATGTTTTATTTCATTTTTATTTATGTGCGCAGCAGGATGTGCGCCGCAGGATGTGCGCCCCACATAATTTGTGCCCCACAGGATGTGCAAGCACAGTTTTTTTATTAATTTGATTTAAATATATTTTTTTGAAAAAATGTTTTAATATTATTTTTATGTATGTGCGCAGCAGGATGTGCGCCGCAGGATGTGCGCCCCACAGAATTTGCGCCCCACAGGATGTGCAAGCACAGTTTTTTTATTAATTTGATTTAAAAAAAAAACTTGTAAATTTGTTTCAATATTATTTTTATTTATGTGCGCAGCAGGATGTGCGCCCCACAGAATTTTCGCCCCACAGGATGTGCAAGCACAGTTTTTTTATTAATTTGATTTAAATATTTTTTTTTGTAAAAATGTTTTAATATTATTTTTATTTATGCGCGCAGCAGGATGTGCTCCGCAGGATGTGCGCCCCACAGAATTTGCGCCCCACAGGATGTGCAAGGACAGTTTTTTTATTAATTTGATTTAAAAAAAAAAATTGTAATTTGTTTTTAATATTATTTTTATTTATGTGCGCAGCAGTATGTGCGCCGCAGGATGTGCGCCCCACAGAATTTGCGCCCCACAGGATGTGCAAGCACAGTTTTTTTATTAATTTGATTTAAATATTTTTTTTTGTAAAAATGTTTTAATATTATTTGTATTTATGTGCGCAGCAGGGTGTGCGCCGCAGGATGTGCGCCCCACAGAATTTGCGCCCCACAGGATGTGCAAGGACAGTTTTTTTATTAATTTGATTTTTTAAAAAAAATTGTAATTTGTTTTTAATATTATTTTTATTTATGTGCGCAGCAGGATGTGCGCCGCAGGTTGTGCGCCCCACAGAATTTGTGCCCCACATAATTTGCGCCCCACAGGATGTGCAAGCACAGTTTTTTTATTAATTTGATTTAAATATTTTTTTTGTAAAAATGTTTTAATATTATTTTTATTTATGTGCGCAGCAGGATGTGCGCCGCAGGATGTGCGCCCCACAGAATTTGTGCCCCACATAATTTGCGCCCCACAGGATGTGCAAGCACAGTTTTTTTATTAATTTGATTTAAATATTTTTTTTTGTAAAAATGTTTTATTTCATTTTTATTTATGTGCGCAGCAGGATGTGCGCCGCAGGATGTGCGCCCCACAGAATTTGCGCCCCACAGGATGTGCAAGCACAGTTTTTTTATTAATTTGATTTAAATATTTTTTTTTGTAAAAATGTTTTAATATTATTTTTTTTTATGTGCGCAGCAGGATGTGCGCCGCAGGATGTGCGCCCCACAGAACTTGCGCCCCACAGGATGTGCAAGCACAGTTTGTTTATTAATTTGATTTAAAAAAAAAAAATTGTAAATTGTTTTTAATATTATTTTTATTTATGTGCGCAGCAGGATGTGCGCCGCAGGATGTGCGCCCCACAGGATGTGCAAGGACAGTTTTTTTATTAATTTGATTTAAAAAAAAAAATTGTTAATTTTTTTTAATTTTATTTTTATGTATTTGCGCAGCAGGATGTGCGCTGCAGGATGTGCGCCCCACATAATTTGCGCCCCACATGATGTGCAAGCACAGTTTTTTTATTAATTTGATTTAAATATATTTTTTTGTAAAAAATTTTTAATATTATTTTTATTTATGTGCGCAGCAGGATGTGCGCCGCAGGATGTGCGCCCCACATAATTTGCGCCCCACAGGATGTGCAAGCACAGTTTGTTTATTAATTTGATTTAAAAAAAAAAAATTGTAAATTGTTTTTAATATTGTTTTTATTTATGTGCGCAGCAGGATGTGGGCCGCAGGATGTGCGCCCCACAGAATTTGCGCTCCACAGGATGTGCAAGGACAGTTTTTTTATTAATTTGATTTAAATTTTTTTTTTGTAAAAATGTTTTAATTTTATTTTTTTTTATGTGCGCAGCAGTATGTGCGCCGCAGGATTTGCGCCCCACAGAATTTGCGCCCCACAGGATGTGCAAGGACAGTTTTTTTATTAATTTGATTTAAATATTTTTTTTTGTAAAAATGTTTTAATATTATTTTTATTTATGTGCGCAGCAGGATGTGCGCCCCACAGAATTTGCGCTCCACAGGATGTGCAAGGACAGTTTTTTTATTAATTTGATTTAAAAAAAAAAAATTGTAATTTGTTTTTAATATTATTTTTATTTATGTGCGCAGCAGGATGTGCGCCGCAGGATGTGCGCCCCACATAATTTGCGCCCCACAGGATGTGCAAGCACAGTTTTTTTATAAATTTGATTTAAAAAAAAAAAATTGTAAATTTTTTTTTATTTTTATTTATTTGCGCAGCAGGATGTGCGCCGCAGGATGTGCGCCCCACAGAATTTGCGCCCCAAAGGATGTGCAAGCACAGTTTTTTTATTAATTTGATTTAAATATTTTTTTTTGTAAAAATGTTTTAATATTATTTTTATTTATGTGCGCAGCAGGATGTGCGCCGCAGGATGTGCGCCCCACAGAATTTGCGCCCCACAGGATGTGCAAGCACAGTTTTTTTATTAATTTGATTTAAATATTTTTTTTTGTAAAAATGTTTTAATATTATTTTTATTTATGTGCGCAGCAGTATGTGCGTGAGAAGGATGTGCGCCCGACAGAATTTGCGCCCCACAGGATGTGCAAGGACAGTTTTTTTATTAATTTGATTTAAATATTTTTTTTGTAAAAATGTTTTAATATTATTTTTATTTATGTGCGCAGCAGGATGTGCGCCGCAGGATGTGCGCCCCACAGAACTTGCGCCCCACAGGATGTGCAAGCACAGTTTGTTTATTAATTTGATTTAAAAAAAAAAAATTGTAAATTGTTTTTAATATTATTTTTATTTATGTGCGAAGCAGGATGTGCGCCGCAGGATGTGCGCCCCACAGAATTTGCGCCCCACAGGATGTGCAAGCACAGTTTTTTTATTAATTTGATTTAAATATTTTTTTTTGTAAAAATGTTTTAATATTATTTTTATTTATGTGCGCAGCAGGATGTGCGCCGCAGGATGTGCGCCCCACAGAATTTGCGCCCCACAGGATGTGCAAGGACAGTTTTTTTATTAATTTGATTGAAAAAAAAAAATTTAAATATGTTTTTAATATTATTTTTATTTATGTGCGCAGCAGGATGTGCGCCCCACATAATTTGCGCCCCACAGGATGTGCAAGCACAGTTTTTGTATTAATTTGATTTAAATATTTTTTTTTGTAAAAATGTTTTAATATTATTTTTATTCATGTGTGCCCCACAGAATTTGCGCCCCACAGGATGTGCAAGGACAGTTTTTTTATTAATTTGATTAAAAAAAAAAATTGTAATTTGTTTTTAATATTATTTTTATTTATTTGCACAGCAGGATGTGCGCCCAACATAATTTGCGCCCCAAACGATGTGCAAGCACAGTTTTTTTATTAGTTATATTTAAATATTTTTTTTTGTAAAAATGTTTTATTTTATTTTTATTTATTTGCGCAGCAGGATGTGCGCCGCAGGATGTGCGCCCCACAGAATTTGCGCCCCACAGGATGTGTAAGCACAGTTTTTTTATTAATTTGATTTTTAAAAAAAAATTGTAATTTGTTTTTAATATTATTTTTATTTATGTGCGCAGCAGGATGTGCGCCGCAGCATGAGCGCCCCACAGAATTTGCGCCCCACAGGATGTGCAAGCACAGTTTTTTTATTAATTTGATTTAAATATTTTTTTTTGTAAAAATGTTTTAATATTATTTTTATTTATGTGCGCAGCAGGATGTGCGCCGCAGGATGTGCGCCCCACATAATTTGCGCCCCACAGGATGTGCAAGCACATTTTTTTATTAATTTGATTTAAATATTTTTTTTTGTAAAAATGTTTTAATATTATTTTTATTCATTTGCGCAGCAGGATGTGCGCCGCAGGATGTGCGCCCCACAGAATTTGCGCCCCACATAATTTGCGCCCCACAGGACGTGAAAGGACAGTTTTTTTATTAATTTGATTTAAAAAAAAAAATTGTAATTTGTTTTTAATATTATTTTTATTTATGTGCGCAGCAGGATGTGCGCCGCAGGATGTGCGCCCCACAGAATTTGCGCCCCACAGGATGTTCAAGCACAGTTTTTTTAATAATTTGATTTAAATATTTTTTTTTGTAAAAATGTTTTAATATTATTTTTATTTATGTGCGCAGCAGGATGTGCGCCGCAGGATGTGCGCCCCACAGAATTTGCGCCCCACAGGATGTGCAAGCACAGTTTTTTTATTAATTTGATTTAAATATTTTTTTTTGTAAAAATGTTTTAATATTATTTTTATTCATGTGCGCCCCACAGAATTTGCGCCCCACAGGATGTGCAAGGACAGTTTTTTTATTAATTTGATTTAAAAAAAAAAATTGTAATTTGCTTTTAATATTATTTTTATTTATGTGCGCAGCAGGATGTGCGCCGCAGGATGTGCGCCCCACAGGATGTGCAAGCACAGTTTTTTTACTAATTTGATTTAAATATTTTTTTTTGTAAAAATGTTTTAATATTATTTTTATTCATTTGCGCAGCAGGATGTGCGCCGCAGGATGTGCGCCCCACAGAATTTGCGCCCCACAGGATGTGCAAGGACAGTTTTTTTATTAATTTGATTTTAAAAAAAAAATTGTAATTTGTTTTTAATATTATTTTTATTTATGTGCGCAGCAGGATGTGCGCCGCAGCATGTGCGCCCCACAGAATTTGCGCCCCACAGGATGTGCAAGCACAGTTTTTTTATTAATTTGATTTAAATATTTTTTTTTGTAAAAATGTTTTAATATTATTTTTATTTATGTGCGCAGCAGGATGTGCGCCGCAGGATGTGCGCCCCACATAATTTGCGCCCCACAGGATGTGCAAGCACATTTTTTTATTAATTTGATTTAAATATTTTTTTTTGTAAAAATGTTTTAATATTATTTTTATTCATTTGCGCAGCAGGATGTGCGCCGCAGGATGTGCGCCCCACAGAATTTGCGCCCCACATAATTTGCGCCCCACAGGACGTGAAAGGACAGTTTTTTTATTAATTTGATTTTAAAAAAAAAATTGTAATTTGTTTTTAATATTATTTTTATTTATGTTCGGAGCAGGATGTGCGCCGCAGGATGTGCGCCCCACAGGATGTGCATGGACAGTTTTTTTATTAATTTGATTTAAAAAAAAAATTGTAATTTGTTTTTAATATTATTTTTATGTATGTGCGCAGCAGGATGTGCGCCGCAGGATGTGCGCCCCACATAATTTGCGCCCCACAGGATGTGCAAGCACAGTTTTTTTATTAATTTGATTTAAATATTTTTTTTTGTAAAAATGTTTTATTTTATTTTTATTTATTTGCGCAGCAGGATGTGCGCCGCAGGATGTGCGCCCCACAGAATTTGCGCCCCACAGGATGTGTAAGCACAGTTTTTTTATTAATTTGATTTTTAAAAAAAAATTGTAATTTGTTTTTAATATTATTTTTATTTATGTGCGCAGCAGGATGTGCGCCGCAGCATGAGCGCCCCACAGAATTTGCGCCCCACAGGATGTGCAAGCACAGTTTTTTTATTAATTTGATTTAAATATTTTTTTTTGTAAAAATGTTTTAATATTATTTTTATTTATGTGCGCAGCAGGATGTGCGCCGCAGGATGTGCGCCCCACATAATTTGCGCCCCACAGGATGTGCAAGCACATTTTTTTATTAATTTGATTTAAATATTTTTTTTTGTAAAAATGTTTTAATATTATTTTTATTCATTTGCGCAGCAGGATGTGCGCCGCAGGATGTGCGCCCCACAGAATTTGCGCCCCACATAATTTGCGCCCCACAGGACGTGAAAGGACAGTTTTTTTATTAATTTGATTTAAAAAAAAAAATTGTAATTTGTTTTTAATATTATTTTTATTTATGTGCGCAGCAGGATGTGCGCCGCAGGATGTGCGCCCCACAGAATTTGCGCCCCACAGGATGTGCATGGACAGTTTTTTTATTAATTTGATTTTAATATATTTTTTTGTAAAAATGTTTTAATATTATTTTTATTTATGTGCGCAGCAGGATGTGCGCCGCAGGATGTGCGCCCCACATAATTTGCGCCCCACAGGATGTTCAAGCACAGTTTTTTTAATAATTTGATTTAAATATTTTTTTTTGTAAAAATGTTTTAATATTATTTTTATTTATGTGCGCAGCAGGATGTGCGCCGCAGGATGTGCGCCCCACAGAATTTGCGCCCCACAGGATGTGCAAGCACAGTTTTTTTATTTATTTGATTTAAATATATTTTTTTGTAAAAATGTTTTAATATTATTTTTATTCATGTGCACAGCAGGATGTGCGCCGCAGGATGTGCGCCCCACAGAATTTGCGCCCCACAGGATGTGCAAGCACAGTTTTTTTATTAATTTGATTTAAATATTTTTTTTGTAAAAATGTTTTAATATTATTTTTATTTATGTGCACAGCAGGATGTGCGCGGCAGGATGTGCGCCCCACAGAATTTGCGCCCCACAGGATGTGCAAGCACAGTTTTTTTAATAATTTTATTTAAAAAAAAAAATTGTAAATTGTTTTTAATATTATTTTTATTTATGTGCGCAGCAGGATGTGCGCCACAGGATGTGGGCCCCACAGAATTTGCGCCCCACAGGATGTGCAAGCACAGTTTTTTTATTAATTTGATTTAAATATTTTTTTTTGTAAAAATGTTTTAATATTATTTTTATTCATGTGCGCCCCACAGAATTTGCGCCCCACAGGATGTGCAAGGACAGTTTTTTTATTGATTTGATTTAAAAAAAAAAATTGTAATTTGCTTTTAATAATATTTTTATTTATGTGCGCAGCAGGATGTGCGCCGCAGGATGTGCGCCCCACAGAATTTGCGCCCCACAGGATGTGCAAGCACAGTTTTTTTACTAATTTGATTTAAATATTTTTTTTTGTAAAAATGTTTTAATATTATTTTTATTCATTTGCGCAGCAGGATGTGCGCCGCAGGATGTGCGCCCCACAGAATTTGCGCCCCACAGGATGTGCAAGGACAGTTTTTTTATTAATTTGATTTTAAAAAAAAAATTGTAATTTGTTTTTAATATTATTTTTATTTATGTGCGCAGCAGGATGTGCGCCGCAGCATGTGCGCCCCACAGAATTTGCGCCCCACAGGATGTGCAAGCACAGTTTTTTTATTAATTTGATTTAAATATTTTTTTTTGTAAAAATGTTTTAATATTATTTTTATTTATGTGCGCAGCAGGATGTGCGCCGCAGGATGTGCGCCCCACAGAATTTGCGCCCCACATAATTTGCGCCCCACAGGACGTGAAAGGACAGTTTTTTTATTAATTTGATTTTTAAAAAAAAATTGTAATTTGTTTTTAATATTATTTTTATTTATGTTCGCAGCAGGATGTGCGCCGCAGGATGTGCGCCCCACAGGATGTGCAAGGACAGTTTTTTTATTAATTTGATTTTAAAAAAAAAATTGTAATTTGTTTTTAATATTATTTTTATTTATGTGCGCAGCAGGATGTGCGCCGCAGGATGTGCGCCCCACAGAATTTGCGCCCCACAGGATGTGCAAGCACATTTTTTTATTAATTTGATTTAAATATTTTTTTTTGTAAAAATGTTTTAATATTATTTTTATTTATATGCGCAGCAGGATGTGCGCCGCAGGATGTGCGCCCCACAGAATTTGCGCCCCACAGGATGTGCAAGGACAGTTTTTTTTATTAATTTGATTTAAATATTTTTTTTTAAAAATGTTTTAATATTATTTTTATTTATGTGCACAGCAGGATGTGCGCGGCATGATGTGCGCCCCACAGGATGTGCAAGCACAGTTTTTTTATTAATTTGATTTAAATATTTTTTTTTGTAAAAATGTGTTAATATTATTTTTATTCATGTGCGCAGCAGGATTTGCACCGCAGGATGTGCGCCCCACAAAATTTGCGCTCCACAGGATGTGCAAGGACAGTTTTTTTATTAATTTGATTTAAAAAAAAAAAATTGTAATTTGTTTTTAATATTATTTTTATTTATGTGCGCAGCAGGATGTGCGCCCCACAGAATTTGCGCCCCACAGGATGTGCATGGACAGTTTTTTTATTAATTTGATTTAAAAAAAAAATTGTAATTTGTTTTTAATATTATTTTTATTTATGTGCGCAGCAGGATGTGCGCCGCAGCATGAGCGCCCCACAGAATTTGCGCCCCACAGGATGTGCAAGCACAGTTTTTTTATTAATTTGATTTAAATATTTTTTTTTGTAAAAATGTTTTAATATTATTTTTATTTATGTGCGCAGCAGGATGTGCGCCGCAGGATGTGCGCCCCACAGAATTTGCGCCCCACAGGATGTGCAAGGACAGTTTTTTTATTAATTTGATTTAAAAAAAAAAATTGTAATTTGTTTTTAATATTATTTTTATTTATGTGCGCAGCAGGATGTGCGCCGCAGGATGTGCGCCCCACAGAATTTGCGCCCCACAGGATGTGCATGGACAGTTTTTTTATTAATTTGATTTTAATATATTTTTTTGTAAAAATGTTTTAATATTATTTTTATTTATGTGCGCAGCAGGATGTGCGCCGCAGGATGTGCGCCCCACATAATTTGCGCCCCACAGGATGTTCAAGCACAGTTTTTTTAATAATTTGATTTAAATATTTTTTTTTGTAAAAATGTTTTAATATTATTTTTATTTATGTGCGCAGCAGGATGTGCGCCGCAGGATGTGCGCCCCACATTATTTGCGCCCCACAGGATGTGCAAGCACAGTTTTTTTATTTATTTGATTTAAATATATTTTTTTGTAAAAATGTTTTAATATTATTTTTATTCATGTGCACAGCAGGATGTGCGCCGCAGGATGTGCGCCGCAGGATGTGCGCCCCACAGAATTTGCGCCCCACAGGATGTGCAAGCACAGTTTTTTTATTAATTTGATTTAAATATTTTTTTTGTAAAAATGTTTTAATATTATTTTTATTTATGTGCACAGCAGGATGTGCGCGGCAGGATGTGCGCCCCACAGAATTTGCGCCCCACAGGATGTGCAAGCACAGTTTTTTTAATAATTTTATTTAAAAAAAAAAATTGTAAATTGTTTTTAATATTATTTTTATTCATGTGCGCAGCAGGATGTGCGCCACAGGATGTGGGCCCCACAGAATTTGCGCCCCACAGGATGTGCAAGCACAGTTTTTTTATTAATTTGATTTAAATATTTTTTTTTGTAAAAATGTTTTAATATTATTTTTATTCATGTGCGCCCCACAGAATTTGCGCCCCACAGGATGTGCAAGGACAGTTTTTTTATTAATTTGATTTAAAAAAAAAAATTGTAATTTGCTTTTAATAATATTTTTATTTATGTGCGCAGCAGGATGTGCGCCGCAGGATGTGCGCCCCACAGAATTTGCGCCCCACAGGATGTGCAAGCACAGTTTTTTTACTAATTTGATTTAAATATTTTTTTTTGTAAAAATGTTTTAATATTATTTTTATTCATTTGCGCAGCAGGATGTGCGCAGCAGGATGTGCGCCCCACAGAATTTGCGCCCCACAGGATGTGCAAGGACAGTTTTTTTATTAATTTGATTTTAAAAAAAAAATTGTAATTTGTTTTTAATATTATTTTTATTTATGTGCGCAGCAGGATGTGCGCCGCAGCATGTGCGCCCCACAGAATTTGCGCCCCACAGGATGTGCAAGCACAGTTTTTTTATTAATTTGATTTAAATATTTTTTTTTGTAAAAATGTTTTAATATTATTTTTATTTATGTGCGCAGCAGGATGTGCGCCGCAGGATGTGCGCCCCACATAATTTGCGCCCCACAGGATGTGCAAGCACATTTTTTTATTAATTTGATTTTAAAAAAAAAATTGTAATTTGTTTTTAATATTATTTTTATTTATGTTCGCAGCAGGATGTGCGCCGCAGGATGTGCGCCCCACAGGATGTGCAAGGACAGTTTTTTTATTAATTTGATTTTAAAAAAAAAATTGTAATTTGTTTTTAATATTATTTTTATTTATGTGCGCAGCAGGATGTGCGCCCCACAGAATTTGCGCCCCACAGGATGTGCATGGACAGTTTTTTTATTAATTTGATTTAAAAAAAAAAAAATTGTAAATTGTTTTTAATATTATTTTTATTAATGTGCGCAGCTGGATGTGCGCCCCACAGAATTCGCGCCCCACAGGATGTGCAACCACAGTTTTTTTATTAATTTGATTTAAAAAAAAAAATTGTAATTTGTTTTTAATATTATTTTTATTTATGTGCGCAGCAGGATGTGCGCCGCAGGATGTGCGCCCCACAGAATTTGCGCCCCACAGGATGTGCAAGCACATTTTTTTATTAATTTGATTTAAATATTTTTTTTTGTAAAAATGTTTTAATATTATTTTTATTTATATGCGCAGCAGGATGTGCGCCGCAGGATGTGCGCCCCACAGAATTTGCGCCCCACAGGATGTGCAAGGACAGTTTTTTTTATTAATTTGATTTAAATATTTTTTTTTAAAAATGTTTTAATATTATTTTTATTTATGTGCACAGCAGGATGTGCGCGGCATGATGTGCGCCCCACAGGATGTGCAAGCACAGTTTTTTTATTAATTTGATTTAAATATTTTTTTTTGTAAAAATGTGTTAATATTATTTTTATTCATGTGCGCAGCAGGATTTGCACCGCAGGATGTGCGCCCCACAAAATTTGCGCTCCACAGGATGTGCAAGGACAGTTTTTTTATTAATTTGATTTAAAAAAAAAAAATTGTAATTTGTTTTTAATATTATTTTTATTTATGTGCGCAGCAGGATGTGCGCCCCACAGAATTTGCGCCCCACAGGATGTGCAAGCACAGTTTTTTTATTAATTTGATTTAAATATTTTTTTTTGTAAAAATGTTTTAATATTATTTGTATTAATGTGCGCAGCTGGATGTGCGCCGCAGGATGTGCGGCCCACAGAACTTGCGCCCCACAGGATGTGCAAGCACATTTTTTTTATTAATTTGATTTAAATATTTTTTTTTGTAAAAATGTTTTAATATTATTTTTATTCTTGTGCGCAGCAGGATTTGCGCCGCAGGATGTGCGCCCCACAGAATTTGCGCCCCACAGGATGTGCAAGCACAGTTTTTTTATTAATTTGATTTAAATATTTTTTTTTGTAAAAATGTGTTAATATTATTTTTATTCATGTGCGCAGCAGGATTTGCACCGCAGGATGTGCGCCCCACAAAATTTGCGCTCCACAGGATGTGCATGGACAGTTTTTTTATTAATTTGATTTAAAAAAAAAAAATTGTAATTTGTTTTTAATATTATTTTTATTTATGTGCGCAGCAGGATGTGCGCCCCACAGAATTTGCGCCCCACAGGATGTGCAAGCACAGTTTTTTTATTAATTTGATTTAAATATTTTTTTTTGTAAAAATGTTTTAATATTATTTTTATTCTTGTGCGCAGCAGGATTTGCGCCGCAGGATGTGCGCCCCACAGAATTTGCGCCCCACAGGATGTGCAAGCACAGTTTTTTTATTAATTTGATTTAAATATTTTTTTTTGTAAAAATGTGTTAATATTATTTTTATTCATGTGCGCAGCAGGATTTGCACCGCAGGATGTGCGCCCCACAAAATTTGCGCTCCACAGGATGTGCATGGACAGTTTTTTTATTAATTTGATTTAAAAAAAAAAAATTGTAATTTGTTTTTAATATTATTTTTATTTATGTGCGCAGCAGGATGTGCGCCCCACAGAATTTGCGCCCCACAGGATGTGCAAGCACAGTTTTTTTATTAATTTGATTTAAATATTTTTTTTTGTAAAAATGTTTTAATATTATTTGTATTAATGTGCGCAGCTGGATGTGCGCCGCAGGATGTGCGGCCCACAGAACTTGCGCCCCACAGGATGTGCAAGCACATTTTTTTTATTAATTTGATTTAAATATTTTTTTTTGTAAAAATGTTTTAATATTATTTTTATTCATGTGCGCCCCACAGGATGTGCAAGGACAGTTTTTTTATTAATTTGATTTAAAAAAAAAATTGTAATTTGTTTTTAATATTATTTTTATTTATGTGCGCAGCAGGATGTGCGCCGCAGGATGTGCGCCCCACAGAATTTGCGCCCCACAGGATGTGCAAGCACAGTTTTTTTATTAATTTGATTTAAATATTTTTTTTTGTAAAAATGTTTTAATATTATTTTTATTTATGTGCGCAGCAGGATGTGCGCCGCAGGATGTGCGCCCCACAGAATTTGCGCCCCACAGGATGTGCAAGCACAGTTTTTTTATTAATTTGATTTAAATATATTTTTTTGTAAAAATGTTTTAATATTATTTTTATTCATGTGCGCAGCAGGATGTGCGCCGCAGGATGTGGGCCCCACAGAATTTGCGCCCCACAGGATGTGCAAGCACAGTTTTTTTATTAATTTGATTTAAAAAAAAAAAAAATTGTAAATTGTTTTTAATATTATTTGTATTAATGTGCGCAGCTGAATGTGCGCCCCACAGAATTCGCGCCCCACAGGATGTGCAAGCACAGTTTTTTTATTAATTTGATGTATATATTTTTTTTTGTAAAAATGTTTTAACATTATTTTTATTTATATGCGCAGCAGGATGTGCGCCGCAGGATGTGCGCCCCACAGAATTTGCGCCCCACAGGATGTGCATGGACAGTTTTTTTAAAAATTTTATTTAAAAAAAAAATTGTAATTTGTTTTTAATATTATTTTTATTTATGTGCGCAGCAGGATGTGCGCCGCAAGATGTGCGCCCCACAGAATTTGCGCCCCACAGGATGTGCATGGACAGTTTTTTTAAAAATTTGATTTAAAAAAAAAATTGTAAATTGTTTTTAATATTATTTTTATTCATGTGCGCAGCAGGATGTGCGCCGCAGGATGTGGGCCCCACAGAATTTGCGCCCCACAGGATGTGCAAGCACAGTTTTTTTATTAATTTGATTTAAAAAAAAAAAAAATTGTAAATTGTTTTTAATATTATTTGTATTAATGTGCGCAGCTGAATGTGCGCCCCACAGAATTCGCGCCCCACAGGATGTGCAAGCACAGTTTTTTTATTAATTTGATGTATATATTTTTTTTTGTAAAAATGTTTTAACATTATTTTTATTTATATGCGCAGCAGGATGTGCGCCGCAGGATGTGCGCCCCACAGAATTTGCGCCCCACAGGATGTGCATGGACAGTTTTTTTAAAAATTTTATTTAAAAAAAAAATTGTAATTTGTTTTTAATATTATTTTTATTTATGTGCGCAGCAGGATGTGCGCCGCAAGATGTGCGCCCCACAGAATTTGCGCCCCACAGGATGTGCATGGACAGTTTTTTTAAAAATTTGATTTAAAAAAAAAATTGTAAATTGTTTTTAATATTATTTTTATTTATGTGCGCAGCAGGATGTGCGCCGCAAGATGTGCGCCCCACAGAATTTGCGCCCCACAGGATGTGCAAGCACAGTTTTTTTATTAATTTGATTTAAATATTTTTTTTGTAAAAATGTTTTAATATCATTTTTATTTATGTGCGCAGCAGGATGTGCGCGGCAGGATGTGCGCCCCACAGAATTTGCGCCCCACAGGATGTGCATGGACAGTTTTTTTAAAAATTTGATTTAAAAAAAAAAATTGTAATTTGTTTTTAATATTATTTTGATTTATGTGCTCAGCAGGATGTGCGCCGCAGGATGTGCGCCCCACAGGATGTGCAAGGACAGTTTTTTTATTAATTTGATTTAAAAAAAAAAAATTGTAATTTGTTTTTAATATTATTTTTATTTATATGCGCAGCAGGATGTGCGCCGCAGGATGTGCGCCCCACAGAATTTGCGCCCCACAGGATGTGCAAGCACAGTTTTTTTATTAATTTGATTTAAAAAAAATTTTTTGTAGTTTGTTTTTAATATTATTTTTACTCATGTGCGCAGCAGGATGTGTGCTGCAGGATGTGCGACCCACAGAATTTGTCCCCCACAGGATGTGCAAGCACAGTTTTTTTATTAATTTGATTTAAATATTTTTTTTTGTAAAAATGTTTTAATATTACTTTTATTCATGTGCGCAGCAGGATGTGCGCCGCAGGATGTGCGCCCCACAGAATTTGCGCCCCACAGGATATGCAAGCACAGTTTTTTTATTAATTTGATTTAAATATATTTTTTTGTAAAAATGTTTTAATATTATTTTTATTCATGTGCGCAGCAGGATGTGCGCCGCAGGATGTGCGCCCCACAGAATTTGCGCCCCACAGGATGTGCAAGCACAGTTTTTTTATTAATTTGATTTAAAAAAAAAAAATTGTAAATTTTTTTTAATATTATTTTTATTTATGTGCGCAGCAGGATTTGCGCCGCAGGATGTGCGCCCCACAGAATTTGCGCCCCACAGGATGTGCAAGCACAGTTTTCTTATTAATTTGATTTAAATATTTTTTTTTGTAAAAATGTTTTAATATTATTTTTATTTATGTGCGCAGCAGGATGTGCGCCGCAGGATGTGCGCCCCACAGGATGTGCAAGGACAGTTTTTTTATTAATTTGATTTAAAAAAAAAAATTGTAATTTGTTTTTAATATTATTTGTATTAATGTGCGCAGCTGAATGTGCGCCCCACAGAATTCGCGCCCCACAGGATGTGCAAGCACAGTTTTTTTATTAATTTGATGTATATATTTTTTTTTGTAAAAATGTTTTAACATTATTTTTATTCATGTGCGCCCCACAGAATTTGCGCCCCGAAGGATGTGCAAGCACAGTTTTTTTATTAATTTGATTTAAATATTTTTTTTTGTAAAAATGTTTTAATATTATTTTTATTTAGGTGCGCAGCAGGATGTGCGCCGCAGGATGTGCGCCCCACAGAATTTGCGCCCCACAGGATGTGCAAGGACAGTTTTTTTATTAATTTGATTTAAATATTTTTTTTTTTTTAATTTTTTAATATTATTTTTATTTATGTGCGCAGCAGGATGTGCGCCGCAGGATGTGCGCCGCAGGATGTGCGCCCCACATAATTTGCGCCCCACAGGATGTGCAAGCACATTTTTTTATTAATTTGATTTTAAAAAAAAAATTGTAATTTGTTTTTAATATTATTTTTATTTATGTTCGCAGCAGGATGTGCGCCGCAGGATGTGCGCCCCACAGGATGTGCAAGGACAGTTTTTTTATTAATTTGATTTTAAAAAAAAAATTGTAATTTGTTTTTAATATTATTTTTATTTATGTGCGCAGCAGGATGTGCGCCCCACAGAATTTGCGCCCCACAGGATGTGCATGGACAGTTTTTTTATTAATTTGATTTAAAAAAAAAAAAATTGTAAATTGTTTTTAATATTATTTTTATTAATGTGCGCAGCTGGATGTGCGCCCCACAGAATTCGCGCCCCACAGGATGTGCAACCACAGTTTTTTTATTAATTTGATTTAAAAAAAAAAATTGTAATTTGTTTTTAATATTATTTTTATTTATGTGCGCAGCAGGATGTGCGCCGCAGGATGTGCGCCCCACAGAATTTGCGCCCCACAGGATGTGCAAGCACATTTTTTTATTAATTTGATTTAAATATTTTTTTTTGTAAAAATGTTTTAATATTATTTTTATTTATATGCGCAGCAGGATGTGCGCAGCAGGATGTGCGCCCCACAGAATTTGCGCCCCACAGGATGTGCAAGGACAGTTTTTTTTATTAATTTGATTTAAATATTTTTTTTTAAAAATGTTTTAATATTATTTTTATTTATGTGCACAGCAGGATGTGCGCGGCATGATGTGCGCCCCACAGGATGTGCAAGCACAGTTTTTTTATTAATTTGATTTAAATATTTTTTTTTGTAAAAATGTGTTAATATTATTTTTATTCATGTGCGCAGCAGGATTTGCACCGCAGGATGTGCGCCCCACAAAATTTGCGCTCCACAGGATGTGCAAGGACAGTTTTTTTATTAATTTGATTTAAAAAAAAAAAATTGTAATTTGTTTTTAATATTATTTTTATTTATGTGCGCAGCAGGATGTGCGCCCCACAGAATTTGCGCCCCACAGGATGTGCAAGCACAGTTTTTTTATTAATTTGATTTAAATATTTTTTTTTGTAAAAATGTTTTAATATTATTTGTATTAATGTGCGCAGCTGGATGTGCGCCGCAGGATGTGCGGCCCACAGAACTTGCGCCCCACAGGATGTGCAAGCACATTTTTTTTATTAATTTGATTTAAATATTTTTTTTTGTAAAAATGTTTTAATATTATTTTTATTCTTGTGCGCAGCAGGATTTGCGCCGCAGGATGTGCGCCCCACAGAATTTGCGCCCCACAGGATGTGCAAGCACAGTTTTTTTATTAATTTGATTTAAATATTTTTTTTTGTAAAAATGTGTTAATATTATTTTTATTCATGTGCGCAGCAGGATTTGCACCGCAGGATGTGCGCCCCACAAAATTTGCGCTCCACAGGATGTGCATGGACAGTTTTTTTATTAATTTGATTTAAAAAAAAAAAATTGTAATTTGTTTTTAATATTATTTTTATTTATGTGCGCAGCAGGATGTGCGCCCCACAGAATTTGCGCCCCACAGGATGTGCAAGCACAGTTTTTTTATTAATTTGATTTAAATATTTTTTTTTGTAAAAATGTTTTAATATTATTTTTATTCTTGTGCGCAGCAGGATTTGCGCCGCAGGATGTGCGCCCCACAGAATTTGCGCCCCACAGGATGTGCAAGCACAGTTTTTTTATTAATTTGATTTAAATATTTTTTTTTGTAAAAATGTGTTAATATTATTTTTATTCATGTGCGCAGCAGGATTTGCACCGCAGGATGTGCGCCCCACAAAATTTGCGCTCCACAGGATGTGCATGGACAGTTTTTTTATTAATTTGATTTAAAAAAAAAAAATTGTAATTTGTTTTTAATATTATTTTTATTTATGTGCGCAGCAGGATGTGCGCCCCACAGAATTTGCGCCCCACAGGATGTGCAAGCACAGTTTTTTTATTAATTTGATTTAAATATTTTTTTTTGTAAAAATGTTTTAATATTATTTGTATTAATGTGCGCAGCTGGATGTGCGCCGCAGGATGTGCGGCCCACAGAACTTGCGCCCCACAGGATGTGCAAGCACATTTTTTTTATTAATTTGATTTAAATATTTTTTTTTGTAAAAATGTTTTAATATTATTTTTATTCATGTGCGCCCCACAGAATTTGCGCCCCACAGGATGTGCAAGGACAGTTTTTTTATTAATTTGATTTAAAAAAAAAATTGTAATTTGTTTTTAATATTATTTTTATTTATGTGCGCAGCAGGATGTGCGCCGCAGGATGTGCGCCCCACAGAATTTGCGCCCCACAGGATGTGCAAGCACAGTTTTTTTATTAATTTGATTTAAATATTTTTTTTTGTAAAAATGTTTTAATATTATTTTTATTTATGTGCGCAGCAGGATGTGCGCCGCAGGATGTGCGCCCCACAGAATTTGCGCCCCACAGGATGTGCAAGCACAGTTTTTTTATTAATTTGATTTAAATATATTTTTTTGTAAAAATGTTTTAATATTATTTTTATTCATGTGCGCAGCAGGATGTGCGCCGCAGGATGTGGGCCCCACAGAATTTGCGCCCCACAGGATGTGCAAGCACAGTTTTTTTATTAATTTGATTTAAAAAAAAAAAAAATTGTAAATTGTTTTTAATATTATTTGTATTAATGTGCGCAGCTGAATGTGCGCCCCACAGAATTCGCGCCCCACAGGATGTGCAAGCACAGTTTTTTTATTAATTTGATGTATATATTTTTTTTTGTAAAAATGTTTTAACATTATTTTTATTTATATGCGCAGCAGGATGTGCGCCGCAGGATGTGCGCCCCACAGAATTTGCGCCCCACAGGATGTGCATGGACAGTTTTTTTAAAAATTTTATTTAAAAAAAAAATTGTAATTTGTTTTTAATATTATTTTTATTTATGTGCGCAGCAGGATGTGCGCCGCAAGATCTGCGCCCCACAGAATTTGCGCCCCACAGGATGTGCATGGACAGTTTTTTTAAAAATTTGATTTAAAAAAAAAATTGTAATTTGTTTTTAATATTATTTTTATTTATGTGCGCAGCAGGATGTGCGCCGCAAGATGTGCGCCCCACAGAATTTGCGCCCCACAGGATGTGCAAGCACAGTTTTTTTATTAATTTGATTTAAATATTTTTTTTGTAAAAATGTTTTAATATCATTTTTATTTATGTGCGCAGCAGGATGTGCGCGGCAGGATGTGCGCCCCACAGAATTTGCGCCCCACAGGATGTGCATGGACAGTTTTTTTAAAAATTTGATTTAAAAAAAAAAATTGTAATTTGTTTTTAATATTATTTTGATTTATGTGCTCAGCAGGATGTGCGCCGCAGGATGTGCGCCCCACAGGATGTGCAAGGACAGTTTTTTTATTAATTTGATTTAAAAAAAAAAAATTGTAATTTGTTTTTAATATTATTTTTATTTATGTGCGCAGCAGGATGTGCGCCGCAGGATGTGCGCCCCACAGAATTTGCGCCCCACAGGATGTGCAAGCACAGTTTTTTTATTAATTTGATTTAAAAAAAATTTTTTGTAGTTTGTTTTTAATATTATTTTTACTCATGTGCGCAGCAGGATGTGTGCTGCAGGATGTGCGACCCACAGAATTTGTCCCCCACAGGATGTGCAAGCACAGTTTTTTTATTAATTTGATTTAAATATTTTTTTTTGTAAAAATGTTTTAATATTACTTTTATTCATGTGCGCAGCAGGATGTGCGCCGCAGGATGTGCGCCCCACAGAATTTGCGCCCCACAGGATATGCAAGCACAGTTTTTTTATTAATTTGATTTAAATATATTTTTTTGTAAAAATGTTTTAATATTATTTTTATTCATGTGCGCAGCAGGATGTGCGCCGCAGGATGTGCGCCCCACAGAATTTGCGCCCCACAGGATGTGCAAGCACAGTTTTTTTATTAATTTGATTTAAAAAAAAAAAATTGTAAATTTTTTTTAATATTATTTTTATTCATGTGCGCAGCAGGATTTGCGCCGCAGGATGTGCGCCCCACAGAATTTGCGCCCCACAGGATGTGCAAGCACAGTTTTCTTATTAATTTGATTTAAATATTTTTTTTTGTAAAAATGTTTTAATATTATTTTTATTTATGTGCGCAGCAGGATGTGCGCCGCAGGATGTGCGCCCCACAGGATGTGCAAGGACAGTTTTTTTATTAATTTGATTTAAAAAAAAAAATTGTAATTTGTTTTTAATATTATTTGTATTAATGTGCGCAGCTGAATGTGCGCCCCACAGAATTCGCGCCCCACAGGATGTGCAAGCACAGTTTTTTTATTAATTTGATGTATATATTTTTTTTTGTAAAAATGTTTTAACATTATTTTTATTCATGTGCGCCCCACAGAATTTGCGCCCCGAAGGATGTGCAAGCACAGTTTTTTTATTAATTTGATTTAAATATTTTTTTTTGTAAAAATGTTTTAATATTATTTTTATTTAGGTGCGCAGCAGGATGTGCGCCGCAGGATGTGCGCCCCACAGAATTTGCGCCCCACAGGATGTGCAAGGACAGTTTTTTTATTAATTTGATTTAAATATTTTTTTTTTTTTAATTTTTTAATATTATTTTTATTTATGTGCGCAGCAGGATGTGCGCCGCAGGATGTGCGCCGCAGGATGTGCGCCCCACAGAATTTGCGCCCCACAGGATGTGCAAGGACAGTTTTTTTATTAATTTGATTTAAAAAAAAAAAATTGTAATTTGTTTTTAATATTATTTTTATTTATGTGCGCAGCAGGATGTGCGCCGTAGGATGTGCGCCCCACAGAATTTGCGCCCCACAGGATGTGCAAGCACAGTTTTTTTATTAATTTGATTTAAATATTTTTTTTTGTAAAAATGTTTTAATATTATTTTTATTTATGTGCGCAGCAGGATGTGCGCCGCAGGATGTGCGCCCCACAGAATTTGCGCCCCACAGGATGTGCAAGGACAGTTTTTTTATTAATTTGATTTTAAAAAAAAAATTGTAATTTGTTTTTAGTATTATTTTTATTTATGTGCGCAGCAGGATGTGCGCCGCAGGATGTGCGCCCCACAGGATGTGCAAGGACAGTTTTTTTATTAATTTGATTTAAAAAAAAAAAATTGTAATTTGTTTTTAATATTATTTTTATTTATGTGCGCAGCAGGATGTGCGCCGCAGGATGTGCGCCCCACAGAATTTGCGCCCCACAGGATGTGCAAGCACAGTTTTTTTATTAATTTGATTTAAATATTTTTTTTTGTAAAAATGTTTTAATATTATTTTCATTTATGTGCTCCGCAGGATGTGCTCCGCAGGATGTGCGCCCCACAGAAGTTGCGCCTCACAGGATGTGCAAGCACAGTTTTTTTATTAATTTGATTTAAATATATTTTTTTGTAAAAATGTTTTAATATTATTTTTATTCATGTGCGCAGCAGGATGTGCGCCGCAGGATGTGCGCCCCACAGAATTTGCGCCCCACAGGATGTGCAAGCACAGTTTTTTTATTAATTTGATTTAAAAAAAAATTGTTGTAAAAATGTTTTAATATTATTTTGATTTATGTGCGCAGCAGGATGTGCGCCGCAGGATGTGCGCCCCACAGAATTTGCGCCCCACAGGATGTGCAAGCACAGTTTTTTTATTAATTTGATTTAAAAAAAATTTTTTGTAGTTTGTTTTTAATATTATTTTTACTCATGTGCGCAGCAGGATGTGTGCTGCAGGATGTGCGCCCCACAGAATTTGTCCCCCACAGGATGTGCAAGCACAGTTTTTTTATTAATTTGATTTTAAAAAAAAAAATTGTAATTTGTTTTTAATATTATTTTTATTTATGTGCGCAGCAGGATGTGCGCCGCAGGATGTGCGCCCCACAGAATTTGCGCCCCACAGGATGTGCAAGCACAGTTTTTTTATTAATTTGATTTAAATATATTTTTTTGTAAAAATGTTTTAATATTATTTTTATTCATGTGCGCAGCAGGATGTGCGCCGCAGGATGTGCGCCCCACAGAATTTGCGCCCCACAGGATGTGCAAGCACAGTTTTTTTATTAATTTGATTTAAAAAAAAAAATTGTAAATTTTTTTTAATATCATTTTTATTTATGTGCGCAGCAGGATTTGCGCCGCAGGATGTGCGCCCCACAGAATTTGCGCCCCACAGGATGTGCAAGCACAGTTTTCTTATTAATTTGATTTAAATATTTTTTTTTGTAAAAATGTTTTAATATTATTTTTATTTATGTGCGCAGCAGGATGTGCGCCGCAGGATGTGCGCCCCACAGGATGTGCAAGGACAGTTTTTTTATTAATTTGATTTAAAAAAAAAAAATTGTAATTTGTTTTTAATATTATTTGTATTTATGTGCGCAGCAGGATGTGCGCCGCAGGATGTGCGCCCCACAAAATTTGCGCCCCACAGGATGTGCAAGCACAGTTTTTTTATTAATTTGATTTAAAAAAAATTTTTTGTAAAAATGTTTTAATACTATTTTGATTTATGTGCGCAGCAGGATGTGCGCCGCAGGATGTGCGCCCCACAAAATTTGCGCCCCACAGGATGTGCAAGCACAGTTTTTTTATTAATTTGATTTAAAAAAAATTTTTTGTAAAAATGTTTTAATACTATTTTGATTTATGTGCGCAGCAGGATGTGTGCCGCAGGATGTGCGCCCCAAAGAATTTGCGCCCCACAGGATGTGCAAGCACAGTTTTTTTATTAATTTGATTTAAAAAAAAAAATTGTAATTTGTTTTTAATATTATTTTTATTTATGTGTGCAGCAGGATGTGCGCCGCAGGATGTGCGCCCCACAGAATTTGCGCCCCACAGGATGTGCAAGCACAGTTTTTTTATTAATTTTATTTAAATATATTTTTTTGTAAAAATGTTTTAATATTATTTTTATTCATGTGCGCAGCAGGATGTGCGCAGCAGGATGTGCGCCGCAGGATGTGCGCCCCACAGAATTTGCGCCCCACAGGATGTGCAAGCACAGTTTTTTTATTAATTTGATTTAAAAAAAAAAATTGTAAAAATGTTTTAATATTATTTTGATTTATGTGCGCAGCAGGATGTGCGCCGCAGGATGTGCGCCCCACAGGATGTGCAAGGACAGTTTTTTTATTAATTTGATTTAAAAAAAAAAATTGTAATTTTTTTTTAATATTATTTTTTTTTATGTTCGCAGCAGGATGTGCGCTGCAGGATGTGCGCCCCACATAATTTGCGCCCCACAGGATGTGCAAGCACAGTTTTTTTATTAATTTGATTTAAAAACAAATTTTTGTAGTTTGTTTTTAATATTATTTTTACTTATGTGCGCAGCAGGATGTGTGCTGCAGGATGTGCGCCCCACAGAATTTGTCCCCCACAGGATGTGCAAGCACAGTTTTTTTATTAATTTGATTTAAAAAAAATTTTTTGTAAAAATGTTTTAATATTATTATGATTCATGTGCGCAGCAGGATGTGCGCAGCAGGATGTGCGCCCCACAGAATTTGCGCCCCACAGGATGTGCAAGCACAGTTTTTTTATTAATTTGATTTAAACATTTTTTTTTGTAAAAATGTTTTAATATTATTTTCATTTATGTGCGCAGCAGGATGTGCGCCGCAGGATGTGCGCCCCACAGAATTTGCGCCCCACAGGATGTGCATGCACAGTTTTTTTATTAATTTGATTTAAATATATTTTTTTGTAAAAATGTTTTAATATTATTTTTATTCATGTGCGCAGCAGGATGTGCACAGCAGGATGTGCGCCGCAGGATGTGCGCCCCACAGGATGTGCAAGCACAGTTTTTTTATTAATTTGATTTAAAAAAAAATTGTTGTAAAAATGTTTTAATATTATTTTGATTTATGTGCGCAGCAGGATGTGCGCCGCAGGATGTGCGCCCCACAGAATTTGCGCCCCACAGGATGTGCAAGCACAGTTTTTTTATTAATTTGATTTAAAAAAAAAAAATTGTAAATTTTTTTTAATTTTATTTTTATTTATGTGCGCAGCAGGATGTGCGCCGCAGGATGTGCGCCCCACAGAATTTGCGCCCCACAGGATGTGCAAGCACAGTTTTTTTATTAATTTGATTTAAATATATTTTTTTGTAAAAATGTTTCAATATTATTTTTATTCATGTGCGCAGCAGGATGTGCGCCACAGGATGTGCGCCCCACAGAATTTGCGCCCCACAGGATGTGCAAGGACAGTTTTTTTATTAATTTGATTTAAAAAAAAAATTGTAATTTGTTTTTAATATTATTTTATTTATGTGCGCAGCAGGATGTGCGCCGCAGGATGTGCGCCCCACAGAATTTGCGCCCCACAGGATGTGCAAGCACAGTTTTTTTATTAATTTGATTTAAAAAAAAAAAAATTGTAAATTTTTTTTAATATTATTTTGATTTATGTGCGCAGCAGGATGTGCGCCGCAGGATGTGCGCCCCACAGAATTTGCGCCCCACAGGATGTGCAAGCACAGTTTTTTTATTAATTTGATTTAAATATTTTTTTTTGTAAAAATGTTTTAATATTATTTTTATTTATGTGCGCAGCAGGATGTGCGCCGCAGGATGTGCGCCCCACAGAATTTGCGCCACACAGGATGTGGAAGGACAGTTTTTTTATTAATTTGATTTAAAAAAAAAAATTGTAATTTGTTTTTAATATTATTTTTATTTATGTGCGCAGCAGGATGTGCGCCGCAGGATGTGCGCCCCACAGGATGTGCAAGGACAGTTTTTTTATTAATTTGATTTCAAAAAAAAAAATTGTAATTTGTTTTTAATATTATTTTTATTTATGTGCGCAGCAGGATGTGCGCCGCAGGATGTGCGCCCCACAGAATTTGCGCCCCACAGGATGTGCAAGCACAGTTTTTTTATTAATTTGATTTAAAAAAAATTTTTTGTAGTTTGTTTTTAATATTAGTTTTACTCATGTGCGCAGCAGGATGTGTGCTGCAGGATGTGCGACCCACAGAATTTGTCCCCCACAGGATGTGCAAGCACAGTTTTTTTATTAATTTGATTTAAAAAAAAAAAATTGTAAATTTTTTTTAATTTTATTTTTATTTATGTGCGCAGCAGGATGTGCGCCGCAGGATGTGTGCCCCACAGAATTTGCATCCCACAGGATGTGCAAGGACAGTTTTTTTATTAATTTGATTTAAAAAAAAAAAATTGTAATTTGTTTTTAATATTATTTTTATTTATGTGCGCAGCAGGATGTGCGCCGCAGGATGTGCGCCCCACAGAATTTGCGCCCCACAGGATGTGCAAGCACAGTTTTTTTATTAATTTGATTTAAAAAAAAAAAAATTGTAAATTTTTTTTAATATTATTTTGATTTATGTGCGCAGCAGGATGTGCGCCGCAGGATGTGCGCCCCACAGAATTTGCGCCCCACAGGATGTGCAAGCACAGTTTTTTTATTAATTTGATTTAAATATTTTTTTTTGTAAAAATGTTTTAATATTATTTTTATTTATGTGCGCAGCAGGATGTGCGCCGCAGGATGTGCGCCCCACAGAATTTGCGCCACACAGGATGTGGAAGGACAGTTTTTTTATTAATTTGATTTAAAAAAAAAAATTGTAATTTGTTTTTAATATTATTTTTATTTATGTGCGCAGCAGGATGTGCGCCGCAGGATGTGCGCCCCACAGGATGTGCAAGGACAGTTTTTTTATTAATTTGATTTAAAAAAAAAAAATTGTAATTTGTTTTTAATATTATTTTTATTTATGTGCGCAGCAGGATGTGCGCCGCAGGATGTGCGCCCCACAGAATTTGCGCCCCACAGGATATGCAAGCACAGTTTTTTTATTAATTTGATTTAAATATATTTTTTTGTAAAAATGTTTTAATATTATTTTTATTCATGTGCGCAGCAGGATGTGCGCCGCAGGATGTGCGCCCCACAGAATTTGCGCCCCACAGGATGTGCAAGCACAGTTTTTTTATTAATTTGATTTAAAAAAAAAAAATTGTAAATTTTTTTTAATTTTATTTTTATTTATGTGCGCAGCAGGATGTGCGCCGCAGGATGTGTGCTCCACAGAATTTGCGCCCCACAGGATGTGCAAGGACAGTTTTTTTATTAATTTGATTTAAAAAAAAAAAATTGTAATTTGTTTTTAATATTATTTTTATTTATGTGCGCAGCAGGATGTGCGCCGCAGGATGTGCGCCCCACAGAATTTGCGCCCCACAGGATGTGCAAGCACAGTTTTTTTATTAATTTGATTTAAATATATTTTTTTGTAAAAATGTTTTAATATTATTTTTATTCATGTGCGCAGCAGGATGTGCGCCGCAGGATGTGCGCCCCACAGAATTTGCGCCCCACAGGATGTGCAAGGACAGTTTTTTTATTAATTTGATTTCAAAAAAAAAAATTGTAATTTGTTTTTAATATTATTTTTATTTATGTGCGCAGCAGGATGTCCGCCGCAGGATGTGCGCCCCACAGAATTTGCGCCCCACAGGATGTGCAAGCACAGTTTTTTTATTAATTTGATTTAAAAAAAATTTTTTGTAGTTTGTTTTTAATATTAGTTTTACTCATGTGCGCAGCAGGATGTGTGCTGCAGGATGTGCGACCCACAGAATTTGTCCCCCACAGGATGTGCAAGCACAGTTTTTTTATTAATTTGATTTAAAAAAAAAAAATTGTAAATTTTTTTTAATTTTATTTTTATTTATGTGCGCAGCAGGATGTGCGCCGCAGGATGTGTGCCCCACAGAATTTGCGCCCCACAGGATGTGCAAGGACAGTTTTTTTATTAATTTGATTTAAAAAAAAAAAATTGTAATTTGTTTTTAATATTATTTTTATTTATGTGCGCAGCAGGATGTGCGCCGCAGGATGTGCGCCCCACAGAATTTGCGCCCCACAGGATGTGCAAGCACAGTTTTTTTATTAATTTGATTTAAAAAAAAAAAAAATTGTAAATTGTTTTTAATATTATTTGTATTAATGTGCGCAGCTGAATGTGCGCCCCACAGAATTTGCGCCCCACAGGATGTGCAAGCACAGTTTTTTTATTAATTTGATTTAAATATTTTTTTTTGTAAAAATGTTTTAATATTACTTTTATTCATGTGCGCAGCAGGATGTGCGCCGCAGGATGTGCGCCCCACAGAATTTGCGCCCCACAGGATGTGCATGGACAGTTTTTTTAAAAATTTGATTTAAAAAAAAAATTGTAATTTGTTTTTAATATTATTTTCATTTATGTGCGCAGCAGGATGTGCGCCGCAGGATGTGTGCCCCACAGAATTTGCGCCCCACAGGATGTGCAAGGTCAGTTTTTTTATTAATTTGATTTAAAAAAAAAAAATTGTAAATTTTTTTTAATATTATTTTTATTTATTTGCGCAGCAGGATTTGCGCCGCAGGATGTGCGCCCCACAGAATTTGCGCCCCACAGGATGTGCAAGCACAGTTTT
The DNA here is from genome assembly GCF_947347685.1 of Pleuronectes platessa. Classification (NCBI taxonomy): domain Eukaryota; kingdom Metazoa; phylum Chordata; class Actinopteri; order Pleuronectiformes; family Pleuronectidae; genus Pleuronectes; species Pleuronectes platessa. The sequence goes on along the minus strand of NW_026519154.1, from coordinate 249,529 downwards.
CTTATTAATTTGATTTAAATATTTTTTTTTGTAAAAATGTTTTAATATTATTTTTATTTATGTGCGCAGCAGGATGTGCGCCGCAGGATGTGCGCCCCACAGGATGTGCAAGGACAGTTTTTTTATTAATTTGATTTAAAAAAAAAAATTGTAATTTGTTTTTAATATTATTTTTATTTATGTGCGCAGCAGGATGTGCGCCGCAGGATGTGCGCCCCACAGAATTTGCGCCCCACAGGATGTGCAAGCACAGTTTTTTTATTACTTTGATTTTAATATATTTTTTTGTAAAAATGTTTTAATATTATTTTTATTTATGTGCACAGCAGGATGTGCGCCGCAGGATGTGCGCCCCACAGAATTTGCGCCCCACATAATTTGCGCCCCACAGGATGTGCAAGCACAGTTTTTTTATTAATTTGATTTAAAAAAAAAAAATTGTAAATTTTTTTTTTATTTTTTTTTTATTTATTTGCGCAGCAGGATGTGCGCTGCAGGATGTGCGCCCCACATAATTTGTGCCCCACAGGATGTGCATGGACAGTTTTTTTAAAAATTTGATTTAAAAAAAAAATTGTAATTTGTTTTTAATATTATTTTCATTTATGTGCGCAGCAGGATGTGCGCCGCAAGATGTGCGCCCCACAGAATTTGCGCCCCACAGGATGTGCAAGCACAGTTTTTTTATTAATTTGATTTAAATATTTTTTTTGTAAAAATGTTTTAATATCATTTTTATTTATGTGCGCAGCAGGATGTGCGCGGCAGGATGTGCGCCCCACAGAATTTGCGCCCCACAGGATGTGCAAGCACAGTTTTTTTATTAATTTGATTTAAAAAAAAAAATTGTAAATTGTTTTTAATATTATTTTTATTTATGTGCGCAGCAGGATGTGCGCCACAGGATGTGCGCCCCACAGAATTTGCGCCCCACAGGATGTGCAAGCACAGTTTTTTTATTAATTTGATTTAAATATATTTTTTTGTAAAAATGTTTTAATATTATTTTTATTCATGTGCGCAGCAGGATGTGCGCCGCAGGATGTGCCACCCACAGAATTTGCGCCCCACAGGATGTGCAAGCACAGTTTTTTTATTAATTTAATTTAAAAAATTTTTTTTGTAAAAATGTTTTAATATTATTTTGATTTATGTGCACAGCAGGATGTGTGCCGCAGGATGTGCGCCCCACAGAATTTGCGCCCCACAGGATGTGCAAGCACAGTTTTTTTATTAATTTGATTTAAAAAAAAAAAAAATTGTAAATTGTTTTTAATATTATTTTTATTAATGTGCGCAGCTGGATGTGCGCCCCACAGAATTCGCGCCCCACAGGATGTGCAAGCACAGTTTTTTTATTAATTTGATGTATATATTTTTTTTTGTAAAAATGTTTTAACATTATTTTTATTTATATGCGCAGCAGGATGTGCGCCGCAGGATTTGCGCCCCACAGAATTTGCGCCCCAAAGAATGTGCAAGCACAGTTTTTTTATTACTTTGATTTTAATATATTTTTTTGTAAAAATGTTTTAATATTATTTTTATTTATGTGCGCAGCAGGATGTGCGCCGCAGGATGTGCGCCCCACAGAATTTGCGCCCCACATAATTTGCGCCCCACAGGATGTGCATGGACAGTTTTTTTAAAAATTTGATTTAAAAAAAAAATTGTAATTTGTTTTTAATATCATTTTTATTTATGTGCGCAGCAGGATGTGCGCGGCAGGATGTGCGCCCCACAGAATTTGCGCCCCACAGGATGTGCAAGCACAGTTTTTTTATTAATTTGATTTAAAAAAAAAATTGTAAATTGTTTTTAATATTATTTTTATTTATGTGCGCAGCAGGATGTGCGCCACAGGATGTGCGCCCCACAGAATTTGCGCCCCACAGGATGTGCAAGCACAGTTTTTTTATTAATATGATTTAAATATTTTTTTTTGTAAAAATGTTTTAATATTATTTTTATTCATGTGCGCCCCACAGAATTTGCGCCCCACAGGATGTGCAAGCACATTTTTTTTATTAATTTGATTTAAATATTTTTTTTTTGTAAAAATGTTTTATTTTATTTTTATTTATGTGCGCAGCAGGATGTGCGCCGCAGGATGTGCGCCCCACAGGATGTGCATGGACAGTTTTTTTAAAAATTTGATTTAAAAAAAAAAATTGTAATTTGTTTTTAATATTATTTTGATTTATGTGCTCAGCAGGATGTGCGCCGCAGGATGTGCGCCCCACAGGATGTGCAAGGACAGTTTTTTTATTAATTTGATTTAAAAAAAAAAAATTGTAATTTGTTTTTAATATTATTTTTATTTATGTGCGCAGCAGGATGTGCGCCGCAGGATGTGCGCCCCACAGAATTTGCGCCCCACAGGATGTGCAAGCACAGTTTTTTTATTAATTTGATTTAAAAAACATTTTTTGTAGTTTGTTTTTAATATTATTTTTACTCATGTGCGCAGCAGGATGTGTGCTGCAGGATGTGCGACCCACAGAATTTGTCCCCCACAGGATGTGCAAGCACAGTTTTTTTATTAATTTGATTTAAAAAAAAAAAATTGTAAATTTTTTTTAATTTTATTTTTATTTATGTGCGCAGCAGGATGTGCGCCGCAGGATGTGTGCCCCACAGAATTTGCGCCCCACAGGATGTGCAAGGACAGTTTTTTTATTAATTTGATTTAAAAAAAAAAAATTGTAAATTTTTTTTAATATTATTTTTATTTATGTGCGCAGCAGGATTTGCGCCGCAGGATGTGCGCCCCACAGAATTTGCGCCCCACAGGATGTGCAAGCACAGTTTTCTTATTAATTTGATTTAAATATTTTTTTTTGTAAAAATGTTTTAATATTATTTTTATTTATGTGCGCAGCAGGATGTGCGCCGCAGGATGTGCGCCCCACAGGATGTGCAAGGACAGTTTTTTTATTAATTTGATTTAAAAAAAAAAATTGTAATTTGTTTTTAATATTATTTTTATTTATGTGCGCAGCAGGATGTGCGCCGCAGGATGTGCGCCCCACAGAATTTGCGCCCCACAGGATGTGCAAGCACAGTTTTTTTATTAATTTGATTTAAAAAAAAAAAAAATTGTAAATTGTTTTTAATATTATTTTTATTAATGTGCGCAGCTGGATGTGCGCCCCACAGAATTTGCGCCCCACAGGATTTGCAAGCACAGTTTTTTTATTAATTTGATTTAAAAAAAAAAAAAATTGTAAATTGTTTTTAATATTATTTGTATTAATGTGCGCAGCTGAATGTGCGCCCCACAGAATTCGCGCCCCACAGGATGTGCAAGCACAGTTTTTTTATTAATTTGATTTAAATATTTTTTTTTGTAAAAATGTTTTAATATTATTTGTATTAATGTGCGCAGCTGGATGTGCGCCACAGGATGTTGGCCCCACAGAATTTGCGCCCCACAGGATGTGAAAGCACAGTTTTTTTATTAATTTGATTTAAATATTTTTTTTTGTAAAAATGTTTTAATATTATTTTTATTTATGTGCGCAGCAGGATGTGCGCCGCAGGATGTGCGCCCCACAGGATGTGCAAGCACAGTTTGTTTATTAATTTGATTTAAAAAAAAAAAATTGTTTTTAATATTATTTTTATTTATTTGCGCAGCAGGATGTGCGCCGCAGGATGTGCGCCCCACATAATTTGCGCCCCACAGGATGTGCAAGCACAGTTTGTTTATTAATTTGATTTAAAAAAAAAAAATTGTAAATTGTTTTTAATATTATTTTTATTTATGTGCGCAGCAGGATGTGCGCCGCAGGATGTGCGCCCCACATAATTTGCGCCCCACAGGATGTGCAAGCACAGTTTGTTTATTAATTTGATTTAAAAAAAAAAAATTGTAATTTGTTTTTAATATTATTTTTATTTATGTGCGCAGCAGGATGTGCGCCGCAGGATGTGCGCCCCACATAATTTGCGCCCCACAGGATGTGCAAGCACAGTTTGTTTATTAATTTGATTTAAAAAAAAAAAATTGTTTTTAATATTATTTTTATTTATGTGCGCAGCAGGATGTGCGCCGCAGGATGTGCGCCCCACATAATTTGCGCCCCACAGGATGTGCAAGCACAGTTTGTTTATTAATTTGATTTAAAAAAAAAAAATTGTAATTTGTTTTTAATATTATTTTTATTTATGTGCGCAGCAGGATGTGCGGCCCACAGAACTTGCGCCCCACAGGATGTGCAAGCACATTTTTTTTATTAATTTGATTTAAATATTTTTTTTTGTAAAAATGTTTTAATATTATTTGTATTAATGTGCGCAGCTGGATGTGCGCCGCAGGATGTGCTTCCCACAGAATTTGCGCCCCACAGGATGTGCAAGCACAGTTTTTTTATTAATTTGATTTAAATATTTTTTTTTGTAAAAATGTTTTAATATTATTTTTATTTATGTGCGCAGCAGGATGTGCGCCGCAGGATGTGCGCCCCACAGGATGTGCAAGCACAGTTTGTTTATTAATTTGATTTAAAAAAAAAATTGTAATTTGTTTTTAATATTATTTTTATTTATGTGCACAGCAGGATGTTTGCCAAAGGATGTGCGCCCCACATAATTTGCGCCCCACAGGATGTGCAAGCACAGTTTGTTTATTAATTTGATTTAAAAAAAAAAAATTGTAAATTGTTTTTAATATTATTTTTATTTATGTGCGCAGCAGGATGTGCGCCGCAGGATGTGCGCCCCACAGAATTTGCGCCCCACAGGATGTGCAAGCACAGTTTTTTTATTAATTTGATTTAAATATTTTTTTTTGTAAAAATGATTTAATATTATTTTTATTTATGTGCGCAGCAGGATGTGCGCCGCAGGATGTGCGCCCCACATAATTTGCGCCCCACAGGATGTGCAAGCACATTTTTTTATTAATTTGATTTAAATATTTTTTTTTGTAAAAATGTTTTAATATTATTTTTATTCATTTGCGCAGCAGGATGTGCGCCGCAGGATGTGCGCCCCACAGAATTTGCGCCCCACAGGATGTGCAAGGACAGTTTTTTTATTAATTTGATTTTAAAAAAAAAATTGTAATTTGTTTTTAATATTATTTTTATTTATGTGCGCAGCAGGATGTGCGCCGCAGCATGTGCGCCCCACAGAATTTGCGCCCCACAGGATGTGCAAGGACAGTTTTTTTATTAATTTGATTTAAATATTTTTTTTTGTAAAAATGTTTTAATATTATTTTTATTTATGTGCACAGCAGGATGTGCGCCGCAGGATGTGCGCCCCACAGAATTTGCGCCCCACAGGATGTGCAAGCACAGTTTTTTTAATTATTTGATTTAAATATATTTTTTTGTAAAAATGTTTTAATATTATTTATATTCATGTGCACAGCAGGATGTGCGCCGCAGGATGTGCGCCCCACAGAATTTGCGCCCCACAGGATGTGCAAGCACAGTTTTTGTATTAATTTGATTTTTTAAAAAAAATTGTAAATTGTTTTTAATATTATTTTTATTCATGTGCACAGCAGGATGTGCGCCGCAGGATGTGCGCCCCACATAATTTGCGCCCCAAAGGATGTGCAAGCACAGTTTTTTTATTAGTTATATTTAAATATTTTTTTTTTGTAATAATGTTTTAATATTATTTTTATTTATGTGCGCAGCAGGATGTGCGCCGCAGGATGTGCGCCCCACATAATTTGCGCCCCACAGGATGTGCAAGCACAGTTTTTTTATTAATTTGATTTAAATATTTTTTTTTGTAAAAATGTTTTAATATTATTTGTATTAATGTGCGCAGCTGGATGTGCGCCGCAGGATGTGCTTCCCACAGAATTTGCGCCCCACAGGATGTGCAAGCACAGTTTTTTTATTAATTTGATTTAAATATTTTTTTTTGTAAAAATGTTTTAATATTATTTTTATTTATGTGCGCAGCAGGATGTGCGCCGCAGGATGTGCGCCCCACAGAATTTGCGCCCCACAGGATGTACAAGGACAGTTTTTTTATTAATTTGATTTTAAAAAAAAAATTTTAATTTGTTTTTAATATTGTTTTTATTTATGTGCGCAGCAGGATGTGCGCCGCAGGATTTGCGCCCCACAGAATTTGCGCCCCACAGAATGTGCAAGCACAGTTTTTTTATTAATTTGATTTAAAAAAAAAAAAAATTGTAAATTGTTTTTAATATTATTTTTATTAATGTGCGCAGCTGGATGTGCGCCCCACAGAATTTGCGCCCCACAGGATGTGCAAGCACAGTTTTTCTATTAATTTGATTTAAATATTTTTTTTGTAAAAATGTTTTAATATTATTTTTATTTATGTGCGCAGCAGGATGTGCGCCGCAGGATGTGCGCCCCACAGAATTTGCGCCCCACAGGATGTGCAAGGACAGTTTTTTTATTAATTTGATTTTTAAAAAAAAATTGTAATTTGTTTTTAATATTGTTTTTATTTATGTGCGCAGCAGGATGTGCGCCGCATGATGTGCGCCCCACATAATTTGCGCCCCACAGGATGTGCAAGCACAGTTTTTTTATTAATTTGATGTATATATTTTTTTTTATAAAAATGTTTTAACATTATTTTTATTTATATGCGCAGCAGGATGTGCGCCGCAGGATTTGCGCCCCACAGAATGTGCAAGCACAGTTTTTTTATTAATTTGATTTTAATATATTTTTTTGTAAAAATGTTTTAATATTATTTTTATTTATGTGCGCAGCAGGATGTGCGCCGCAGGATGTGCGCCCCACAGAATTTGCGCCCCACAGGATGTGCAACCACAGTTTTTTTATTAATTTGATTTAAATATTTTTTTTTGTAAAAATGTTTTAATATTATTTGTATTAATGTGCGCAGCTGGATGTGCGCCGCAGGATGTGCTTCCCACAGAATTTGCGCCCCACAGGATGTGCAAGCACAGTTTTTTTATTAATTTGATTTAAATATTTTTTTTTGTAAAAATGTTTTAATATTATTTTTATTTATGTGCGCAGCAGGATGTGCGCCGCAGGATGTGCGCCCCACAGAATTTGCGCCCCACAGGATGTACAAGGACAGTTTTTTTATTAATTTGATTTTAAAAAAAAAATTTTAATTTGTTTTTAATATTGTTTTTATTTATGTGCGCAGCAGGATGTGCGCCGCAGGATTTGCGCCCCACAGAATTTGCGCCCCACAGAATGTGCAAGCACAGTTTTTTTATTAATTTGATTTAAAAAAAAAAAAAATTGTAAATTGTTTTTAATATTATTTTTATTAATGTGCGCAGCTGGATGTGCGCCCCACAGAATTTGCGCCCCACAGGATGTGCAAGCACAGTTTTTCTATTAATTTGATTTAAATATTTTTTTTGTAAAAATGTTTTAATATTATTTTTATTTATGTGCGCAGCAGGATGTGCGCCGCAGGATGTGCGCCCCACAGAATTTGCGCCCCACAGGATGTGCAAGGACAGTTTTTTTATTAATTTGATTTTTAAAAAAAAATTGTAATTTGTTTTTAATATTGTTTTTATTTATGTGCGCAGCAGGATGTGCGCCGCATGATGTGCGCCCCACATAATTTGCGCCCCACAGGATGTGCAAGCACAGTTTTTTTATTAATTTGATGTATATATTTTTTTTTATAAAAATGTTTTAACATTATTTTTATTTATATGCGCAGCAGGATGTGCGCCGCAGGATTTGCGCCCCACAGAATGTGCAAGCACAGTTTTTTTATTAATTTGATTTTAATATATTTTTTTGTAAAAATGTTTTAATATTATTTTTATTTATGTGCGCAGCAGGATGTGCGCCGCAGGATGTGCGCCCCACAGAATTTGCGCCCCACAGGATGTGCAACCACAGTTTTTTTATTAATTTGATTTAAATATTTTTTTTTGTAAAAATGTTTTAATATTATTTTTATTTATGTGCGCAGCAGGATGTGCGCCCCACATAATTTGCGCCCCACAGGATGTGCAAGCACAGTTTTTTTATTAATTTAATTTAAATATTTTTTTTTTGTAAAAATGTTTTAATATCATTTTAATTGATGTGCGCCGTAGGATGTGCGCCCCACAGGATGTGCAAGCACAGTTTTTTTATTAATTTGATTTCAATATTTTTTTTTGTAAAAATGTTTTAATATTATTTTTATTTATGTGCGCAGCAGGTTGTGCGCCGCAGGATGTGCGCCCCACAGAATTTGCGCCCCACAGGATGTGCAAGGAGTTTTTTTATTAATTTGATTTAAAAAAAAAAATTGTAATTTGTTTTTAATATTATTTTTATTTATGTGCGCAGCAGGATGTGCGCCGCAGGATGTGCGCCCCACAGGATGTGCAAGGACAGTTTTTTTATTAATTTGATTTAAAAAAAAAAAATTGTAATTTGTTTTTAACATTATTTTTATTTATGTGCGCAGCAGGATGTGCGCAGCAGGATGTGCGCCCCACAGAATTTGCGCCCCACAGGATGTGCAAGCACAGTTTTTTTATTAATTTGATTTAAATATTTTTTTTTGTAAAAATGTTTTAATATTATTTTTATTTATGTGCGCAGCAGGATGTGCGCCGCAGGATGTGCGCCCCACAGAATTTGCGCCACACAGGATGTGGAAGGACAGTTTTTTTATTAATTTGATTTAAAAAAAAAAATTGTAATTTGTTTTTAATATTATTTTTATTTATGTGCGCAGCAGGATGTGCGCCGCAGGATGTGCGCCCCACAGGATGTGCAAGGACAGTTTTTTTATTAATTTGATTTAAAAAAAAAAAATTGTAATTTGTTTTTAATATTATTTTTATTTATGTGCGCAGCAGGATGTGCGCCGCAGGATGTGCGCCCCACAGAATTTGCGCCCCACAGGATATGCAAGCACAGTTTTTTTATTAATTTGATTTAAATATATTTTTTTGTAAAAATGTTTTAATATTATTTTTATTCATGTGCGCAGCAGGATGTGCGCCGCAGGATGTGCGCCCCACAGAATTTGCGCCCCACAGGATGTGCAAGCACAGTTTTTTTATTAATTTGATTTAAAAAAAAAAAATTGTAAATTTTTTTTAATTTTATTTTTATTTATGTGCGCAGCAGGATGTGCGCCGCAGGATGTGTGCTCCACAGAATTTGCGCCCCACAGGATGTGCAAGGACAGTTTTTTTATTAATTTGATTTAAAAAAAAAAAATTGTAATTTGTTTTTAATATTATTTTTATTTATGTGCGCAGCAGGATGTGCGCCGCAGGATGTGCGCCCCACAGAATTTGCGCCCCACAGGATGTGCAAGCACAGTTTTTTTATTAATTTGATTTAAATATATTTTTTTGTAAAAATGTTTTAATATTATTTTTATTCATGTGCGCAGCAGGATGTGCGCCGCAGGATGTGCGCCCCACAGAATTTGCGCCCCACAGGATGTGCAAGGACAGTTTTTTTATTAATTTGATTTCAAAAAAAAAAATTGTAATTTGTTTTTAATATTATTTTTATTTATGTGCGCAGCAGGATGTGCGCCGCAGGATGTGCGCCCCACAGAATTTGCGCCCCACAGGATGTGCAAGCACAGTTTTTTTATTAATTTGATTTAAAAAAATTTTTTTGTAGTTTGTTTTTAATATTAGTTTTACTCATGTGCGCAGCAGGATGTGTGCTGCAGGATGTGCGACCCACAGAATTTGTCCCCCACAGGATGTGCAAGCACAGTTTTTTTATTAATTTGATTTAAAAAAAAAAAATTGTAAATTTTTTTTAATTTTATTTTTATTTATGTGCGCAGCAGGATGTGCGCCGCAGGATGTGTGCCCCACAGAATTTGCGCCCCACAGGATGTGCAAGGACAGTTTTTTTATTAATTTGATTTAAAAAAAAAAAATTGTAATTTGTTTTTAATATTATTTTTATTTATGTGCGCAGCAGGATGTGCGCCGCAGGATGTGCGCCCCACAGAATTTGCGCCCCACAGGATGTGCAAGCACAGTTTTTTTATTAATTTGATTTAAAAAAAAAAAAAATTGTAAATTGTTTTTAATATTATTTGTATTAATGTGCGCAGCTGAATGTGCGCCCCACAGAATTTGCGCCCCACAGGATGTGCAAGCACAGTTTTTTTATTAATTTGATTTAAATATTTTTTTTTGTAAAAATGTTTTAATATTACTTTTATTCATGTGCGCAGCAGGATGTGCGCCGCAGGATGTGCGCCCCACAGAATTTGCGCCCCACAGGATGTGCATGGACAGTTTTTTTAAAAATTTGATTTAAAAAAAAAATTGTAATTTGTTTTTAATATTATTTTCATTTATGTGCGCAGCAGGATGTGCGCCGCAGGATGTGTGCCCCACAGAATTTGCGCCCCACAGGATGTGCAAGGTCAGTTTTTTTATTAATTTGATTTAAAAAAAAAAAATTGTAAATTTTTTTTAATATTATTTTTATTTATGTGCGCAGCAGGATTTGCGCCGCAGGATGTGCGCCCCACAGAATTTGCGCCCCACAGGATGTGCAAGCACAGTTTTCTTATTAATTTGATTTAAATATTTTTTTTTGTAAAAATGTTTTAATATTATTTTTATTTATGTGCGCAGCAGGATGTGCGCCGCAGGATGTGCGCCCCACAGGATGTGCAAGGACAGTTTTTTTATTAATTTGATTTAAAAAAAAAAAATGTAATTTGTTTTTAATATTATTTTTATTTATGTGCGCAGCAGGATGTGCGCCGCAGGATGTGCGCCCCACAGAATTTGCGCCCCACAGGATGTGCAAGCACAGTTTTTTTATTACTTTGATTTTAATATATTTTTTTGTAAAAATGTTTTAATATTATTTTTATTTATGTGCACAGCAGGATGTGCGCCGCAGGATGTGCGCCCCACAGAATTTGCGCCCCACATAATTTGCGCCCCACAGGATGTGCAAGCACAGTTTTTTTATTAATTTGATTTAAATATTTTTTTTGTAAAAATGTTTTAATATCATTTTTATTTATGTGCGCAGCAGGATGTGCGCGGCAGGATGTGCGCCCCACAGAATTTGCGCCCCACAGGATGTGCAAGCACAGTTTTTTTATTAATTTGATTTAAAAAAAAAAATTGTAAATTGTTTTTAATATTATTTTTATTTATGTGCGCAGCAGGATGTGCGCCACAGGATGTGCGCCCCACAGAATTTGCGCCCCACAGGATGTGCAAGCACAGTTTTTTTATTAATTTGATTTAAATATATTTTTTTGTAAAAATGTTTTAATATTATTTTTATTCATGTGCGCAGCAGGATGTGCGCCGCAGGATGTGCCACCCACAGAATTTGCGCCCCACAGGATGTGCAAGCACAGTTTTTTTATTAATTTGATTTAAAAAAATTTTTTTGTAAAAATGTTTTAATATTATTTTGATTTATGTGCACAGCAGGATGTGTGCCGCAGGATGTGCGCCCCACAGAATTTGCGCCCCACAGGATGTGCAAGCACAGTTTTTTTATTAATTTGATTTAAAAAAAAAAAAAATTGTAAATTGTTTTTAATATTATTTTTATTAATGTGCGCAGCTGGATGTGCGCCCCACAGAATTCGCGCCCCACAGGATGTGCAAGCACAGTTTTTTTATTAATTTGATGTATATATTTTTTTTTGTAAAAATGTTTTAACATTATTTTTATTTATATGCGCAGCAGGATGTGCGCCGCAGGATTTGCGCCCCACAGAATTTGCGCCCCAAAGAATGTGCAAGCACAGTTTTTTTATTACTTTGATTTTAATATATTTTTTTGTAAAAATGTTTTAATATTATTTTTATTTATGTGCGCAGCAGGATGTGCGCCGCAGGATGTGCGCCCCACAGAATTTGCGCCCCACATAATTTGCGCCCCACAGGATGTGCATGGACAGTTTTTTTAAAAATTTGATTTAAAAAAAAAATTGTAATTTGTTTTTAATATCATTTTTATTTATGTGCGCAGCAGGATGTGCGCGGCAGGATGTGCGCCCCACAGAATTTGCGCCCCACAGGATGTGCAAGCACAGTTTTTTTATTAATTTGATTTAAAAAAAAAATTGTAAATTGTTTTTAATATTATTTTTATTTATGTGCGCAGCAGGATGTGCGCCACAGGATGTGCGCCCCACAGAATTTGCGCCCCACAGGATGTGCAAGCACAGTTTTTTTATTAATATGATTTAAATATTTTTTTTTGTAAAAATGTTTTAATATTATTTTTATTCATGTGCGCCCCACAGAATTTGCGCCCCACAGGATGTGCAAGCACATTTTTTTTATTAATTTGATTTAAATATTTTTTTTTGTAAAAATGTTTTATTTTATTTTTATTTATGTGCGCAGCAGGATGTGCGCCGCAGGATGTGCGCCCCACAGGATGTGCATGGACAGTTTTTTTAAAAATTTGATTTAAAAAAAAAAATTGTAATTTGTTTTTAATATTATTTTGATTTATGTGCTCAGCAGGATGTGCGCCGCAGGATGTGCGCCCCACAGGATGTGCAAGGACAGTTTTTTTATTAATTTGATTTAAAAAAAAAAAATTGTAATTTGTTTTTAATATTATTTTTATTTATGTGCGCAGCAGGATGTGCGCCGCAGGATGTGCGCCCCACAGAATTTGCGCCCCACAGGATGTGCAAGCACAGTTTTTTTATTAATTTGATTTAAAAAACATTTTTTGTAGTTTGTTTTTAATATTATTTTTACTCATGTGCGCAGCAGGATGTGTGCTGCAGGATGTGCGACCCACAGAATTTGTCCCCCACAGGATGTGCAAGCACAGTTTTTTTATTAATTTGATTTAAATATTTTTTTTTGTAAAAATGTTTTAATATTACTTTTATTCATGTGCGCAGCAGGATGTGCGCCGCAGGATGTGCGCCCCACAGAATTTGCCCCCCAAAGGATGTGCAAGCACAGTTTTTTTATTAATTTGATTTAAAAAAAAAAAATTGTAAATTTTTTTTAATTTTATTTTTATTTATGTGCGCAGCAGGATGTGCGCCGCAGGATGTGTGCCCCACAGAATTTGCGCCCCACAGGATGTGCAAGGACAGTTTTTTTATTAATTTGATTTAAAAAAAAAAAATTGTAAATTTTTTTTAATATTATTTTTATTTATGTGCGCAGCAGGATTTGCGCCGCAGGATGTGCGCCCCACAGAATTTGCGCCCCACAGGATGTGCAAGCACAGTTTTCTTATTAATTTGATTTAAATATTTTTTTTTGTAAAAATGTTTTAATATTATTTTTATTTATGTGCGCAGCAGGATGTGCGCCGCAGGATGTGCGCCCCACAGGATGTGCAAGGACAGTTTTTTTATTAATTTGATTTAAAAAAAAAAATTGTAATTTGTTTTTAATATTATTTTTATTTATGTGCGCAGCAGGATGTGCGCCGCAGGATGTGCGCCCCACAGAATTTGCGCCCCACAGGATGTGCAAGCACAGTTTTTTTATTAATTTGATTTAAATATATTTTTTTGTAAAAATGTTTTAATATTATTTTTATTCATGTGCGCAGCAGGATGTGCGCCGCAGGATGTGCGCCCCACAGAATTTGCGCCCCACAGGATGTGCAAGCACAGTTTTTTTATTAATTTGATTTAAAAAAAAAAAAAATTGTAAATTGTTTTTAATATTATTTTTATTAATGTGCGCAGCTGGATGTGCGCCCCACAGAATTTGCGCCCCACAGGATTTGCAAGCACAGTTTTTTTATTAATTTGATTTAAAAAAAAAAAAAATTGTAAATTGTTTTTAATATTATTTGTATTAATGTGCGCAGCTGAATGTGCGCCCCACAGAATTCGCGCCCCACAGGATGTGCAAGCACAGTTTTTTTATTAATTTGATTTAAATATTTTTTTTTGTAAAAATGTTTTAATATTATTTGTATTAATGTGCGCAGCTGGATGTGCGCCACAGGATGTGCGCCCCACAGAATTTGCGCCCCACAGGATGTGAAAGCACAGTTTTTTTATTAATTTGATTTAAATATTTTTTTTTGTAAAAATGTTTTAATATTATTTTTATTTATGTGCGCAGCAGGATGTGCGCCGCAGGATGTGCGCCCCACAGGATGTGCAAGCACAGTTTGTTTATTAATTTGATTTAAAAAAAAAAAATTGTAATTTGTTTTTAATATTATTTTTATTTATGTGCGCAGCAGGATGTGCGCCCCACAGAATTTGCGCCCCACAGGATGTGCAAGCACAGTTTTTTTATTAATTGATTTAAATATTTTTTTTTGTAAAAATGTTTTAATATTATTTGTATTAATGTGCGCAGCTGGATGTGCGCCGCAGGATGTGCGCCCCACAGAATTTGCGCCCCACAGGATGTGCAAGGACAGTTTTTTTATTAATTTGATTTAAAAAAAAAATTGTAATTTGTTTTTAATATTATTTTTATTTATGTGCGCAGCAGGATGTGCGCCGCAGGATGTGCGCCCCACAGAATTTGCGCCCCACAGGATGTGCAAGCACAGTTTTTTTATTAATTTGATTTAAATATTTTTTTTTGTAAAAATGTTTTAATATTATTTTTATTTATGTGCACAGCAGGATGTGCGCCGCAGTATGTGCGCCCCACAGAATTTGCCACCCACAGGATGTGCAAGCACAGTTTGTTTATTAATTTGATTTAAAAAAAAAATTGTAATTTGTTTTTAATATTATTTTTATTTATTTGCACAGCAGGATGTGCGCCCCACATAATTTGCGTCCCACAGGATGTGCAAGCACAGTTTTTTTATTAATTTGATTTAAAAAAAAAATTGTAATTTGTTTTTAATATTATTTTTATTTATGTGCGCAGCAGGATGTGCGCCGCAGGATGTGCGCCCCACAGGATGTGCAAGCACAGTTTTTTTATTAATTTGATTTTAATATTTTTTTTTGTAAAAATGTTTTAATATTATTTTTATTTATGTGCGCAGCAGGATGTGCGCCGCAGGATGTGCGCCCCACAGAATTTGCGCCCCACAGGATGTGCAAGCACAGTTTTTTTATTAATTTGATTTAAAAAAAAAATTGAAATTTGTTTTTAATATTATTTTTATTTATGTGCGCAGCAGGATGTGTGCCGCAGGATGTGCGCCCCACAGAATTTGCGCCCCACAGGATGTGCAAGCACAGTTTTTTTATTAATTTGATTTAAATATTTTTTTTTGTAAAAATGTGTCAATATTATTTTTATTCATGTGCGCAGCAGGATTTGCGCCGCAGGATGTGCGCCCCACAAAATTTGCGCTCCCCAGGATGTGCAAGGACAGTTTTTTTATTAATTTGATTTAAAAAAAAAAAATTGTAATTTGTTTTTAATATTATTTTTATTTATGTGCGCAGCAGGATGTGCGCCCCACAGAATTTGCGCCCCACAGGATGTGCAAGCACAGTTTTTTTATTAATTTGATTTAAATTTTTTTTTTTGTAAAAATGTTTTAATATTATTTTTATTCATGTGCGCAGCAGGATGTGCGCCGCAGGATGTGCGCCCCACAGAATTTGCGCCCCACATAATTTGCGCCCCACAGGACGTGCAAGGACAGTTTTTTTATTAATTTGATTTAAAAAAAAAAATTGTAATTTGTTTTTAATATTATTTTTATTTATGTGCGCAGCAGGATGTGCGCCGCAGGATGTGCGCCCCACAGAATTTGCGCCCCACAGGATGTGCAAGCACAGTTTTTTTATTAATTTGATTTAAAAAAAAAAAAAATTGTAAATTGTTTTTAATATTATTTTTATTAATGTGCGCAGCTGGATGTGCGCCCCACAGAATTTGCGCCCCACAGGATGTGCAAGCACAGTTTTTTTATTAATTTGATTTAAAAAAAAAAATTGTAATTTGTTTTTAATATTATTTTTATTTATGTGCGCAGCAGGATGTGCGCCCCACAGAATTTGCGCCCCACAGGATGTGCAAGCACAGTTTTTTTATTAATTTGATTTAAATATTTTTTTTTGTAAAAATGTTTTAATATTATTTTTATTCATGTGCGCCCCACAGAATTTGCGCCCCACAGGATGTGCAAGGACAGTTTTTTTATTAATTTGATTTAAAAAAAAAAATTGTAATTTGTTTTTAATATTATTTTTATTTATGTGCGCAGCAGGATGTGCGCCGCAGGATGTGCGCCCCACAGAATTTGCGCCCCACAGGATGTGCAAGCACAGTTTTTTTATTAATTTGATTTAAATATTTTTTTTTGTAAAAATGTTTTAATATTATTTTTATTCATGTGCGCCCCACAGAATTTGCGCCCCACAGGATGTGCAAGGACAGTTTTTTTATTAATTTGATTTAAAAAAAAAATTGTAATTTGTTTTTAATATTATTTTTATTTATGTGCGCAGCAGGATGTGCGCCGCAGGATGTGCGCCCCACAGAATTTGCGCCCCACAGGATGTGCAAGCACAGTTTTTTTATTAATTTGATTTAAATATTTTTTTTTGTAAAAATGTTTTAATATTATTTTTATTTATGTGCGCAGCAGGATGTGCGCCGCAGGATGTGTGCCCCACAGAATTTGCGCCCCACAGGATGTGCAAGCACAGTTTTTTTATTAATTTGATTTAAATATTTTTTTTTGTAAAAATGTGTTAATATTATTTTTATTCATGTGCGCAGCAGGATTTGCACCGCAGGATGTGCGCCCCACAAAATTTGCGCTCCACAGGATGTGCAAGGACAGTTTTTTTATTAATTTGATTTAAAAAAAAAAAATTGTAATTTGTTTTTAATATTATTTTTATTTATGTGCGCAGCAGGATGTGCGCCCCACAGAATTTGCGCCCCACAGGATGTGCAAGCACAGTTTTTTTATTAATTTGATTTAAATATTTTTTTTTGTAAAAATGTTTTAATATTATTTGTATTAATGTGCGCAGCTGGATGTGCGCCGCAGGATGTGCGGCCCACAGAACTTGCGCCCCACAGGATGTGCAAGCACATTTTTTTTATTAATTTGATTTAAATATTTTTTTTTGTAAAAATGTTTTAATATTATTTGTATTCTTGTGCGCAGCAGGATTTGCGCCGCAGGATGTGCGCCCCACAGAATTTGCGCCCCACAGGATGTGCAAGCACAGTTTTTTTATTAATTTGATTTAAATATTTTTTTTTGTAAAAATGTTTTAATATTATTTTTATTTATGTGCGCAGCAGGATGTGCGCCGCAGGATGTGCGCCCCACAGAATTTGCGCCCCACAGGATGTGCAAGCACAGTTTTTTTATTAATTTGATTTAAATATTTTTTTTTGTAAAAATGTGTTAATATTATTTTTATTCATGTGCGCAGCAGGATTTGCACCGCAGGATGTGCGCCCCACAAAATTTGCGCTCCACAGGATGTGCAAGGACAGTTTTTTTATTAATTTGATTTAAAAAAAAAAAATTGTAATTTGTTTTTAATATTATTTTTATTTATGTGCGCAGCAGGATGTGCGCCCCACAGAATTTGCGCCCCACAGGATGTGCAAGCACAGTTTTTTTATTAATTTGATTTAAATATTTTTTTTTGTAAAAATGTTTTAATATTATTTGTATTAATGTGCGCAGCTGGATGTGCGCCGCAGGATGTGCGGCCCACAGAACTTGCGCCCCACAGGATGTGCAAGCACATTTTTTTTATTAATTTGATTTAAATATTTTTTTTTGTAAAAATGTTTTAATATTATTTTTATTCTTGTGCGCAGCAGGATTTGCGCCGCAGGATGTGCGCCCCACAGAATTTGCGCCCCACAGGATGTGCAAGCACAGTTTTTTTATAAATTTGATTTAAATATTTTTTTTTGTAAAAATGTTTTAATATTATTTTTATTTATGTGCGCAGCAGGATGTGCGCCGCAGGATGTGCGCCCCACAGGATGTGCAAGGACAGTTTTTTTATTAATTTGATTTAAAAAAAAAAATTGTAATTTGTTTTTAATATTATTTTTATTTATGTGCGCAGCAGGATGTGCGCCCCACAGAATTTGCGCCCCACAGGATGTGCAAGGGCAGTTTTTTTATTAATTTGATTTAAATATTTTTTTTGTAAAAATGTTTTAATATTATTTTTATTTATGTGCGCAGCAGGATGTGCGCCGCAGGATGTGCGCCCCACAGAATTTGCGCCCCACAGGATGTGCAAGCACAGTTTTTTTATTAATTTGATTTAAAAAAAAAAAAATTGTAAATTGTTTTTAATATTATTTTTATTAATGTGCGCAGCTGGATGTGCGCCCCACAGAATTTGCGTCCCACAGGATGTGCAAGCACAGTTTTTTTATAAGTTATATTTAAATATTTTTTTTTTGTAAAAATGTTTTAATATTATTTGTATTAATGTGCGCAGCTGGATATGCGCCGCAGGATGTGCTTCCCACAGAATTTGCGCCCCACAGGATGTGCAAGGACAGTTTTTTTTATTAATTTGATTTAAATATTTTTTTTTTAAAATGTTTTAATATTATTTTTATTTAAGTGCGCAGCAGGATGTGCGCCGCAGGATGAGCGCCCCACATAATTTGTGCCCCACAGGATGTGCAAGCACATTTTTTTTATTAATTTGATTTAAATATTTTTTTTTGTAAAAATGATTTAATATTATTTTTATTTATGTGCACAGCAGGATGTGCGCCCCACAGAATTTGCGCCCCACAGGATGTGCAAGCACAGTTTTTTTATTAATTTGATTTACAAAAAAAAAAATTGTAAATTGTTTTTAATATTATTTTTATTAATGTGCGCAGCAGGATGTGCGCCACAGGATGTGCGCCCCACAGAATTTGCGCCCCACAGGATGTGCAAGCACAGTTTTTTTATTAATTTGATTTAAATATTTTTTTTTGTAAAAATGTTTTATTTTATTTTTATTTATGTGCGCAGCAGGATGTGCGCCGCAGGATGTGCGCCCCACAGAATTTGCGCCCCACAGGATGTGCAAGGACAGTTTTTTTTATTAATTTGATTTAAATATTTTTTTTGTAAAAATGTTTTAATATTATTTTTATTTATGTGCGCAGCAGGATGTGCGCAGCAGGATGTGCGCCCCACAGAATTTGCGCCCCACAGGATGTGCAAGCACATTTTTTTATCAATTTGATTTAAATATTTTTTTTTGTAAAAATGTTTTAATATTATTTTTATTTATGTGCGCAGCAGGATGTGTGCCGCAGGATGTGCGCCCCACAGAATTTGCGCCCCACAGGATGTGCAAGGACAGTTTTTTTTATTAATTTGATTTAAATATTTTTTTTTTAAAATGTTTTAATATTATTTTTATTTATGTGCGCAGCAGGATGTGCGCCCCACAGAATTTGCGCCCCAAAGGATGTGCAAGCACAGTTTTTTTATTAATTTGATTTACAAAAAAAAAAATTGTAAATTGTTTTTAATATTATTTTTATTAATGTGCGCAGCAGGATGTGCGCCGCAGGATGTGCGCCGCAGGATGTGCGCCCCACAGAATTTGCGCCCCACAGGATGTGCAAGCACAGTTTTTTTATTAATTTGATTTAAATATTTTTTTTTGTAAAAATGTTTTAATATTATTTTTATTCATGTGCGCAGCAGGATTTGCGCCGCAGGATGTGCGCCCCACAGAATTTGCGCCCCACAGGATGTGCAAGGACAGTTTTTTTATTAATTTGATTTATATATTTTTTTTGTAAAAATGTTTTAATATTATTTTTATTTATGTGCGCAGCAGGATGTGCGCCGCAGGATGTGCGTCCCACAGGATGTGCAAGCACAGTTTTTTTATAAGTTATATTTAAATATTTTTTTTATGTAAAAATGTTTTAATATTATTTGTATTAATGTGCGCAGCTGGATGTGCGCCGCAGGATGTGCTTCCCACAGAATTTGCGCCCCACAGGATGTGCAAGCACAGTTTTTTTATTAATTTGATTTAAATATTTTTTTTTGTAAAAATGTTTTAATATTATTTTTATTTATGTGCGCAGCAGGATGTGCGCCGCAGGATGTGCGCCCCACAGAATTTGCGCCCCACAGGATGTGCAAGGACAGTTTTTTTATTAATTTGATTTAAAAAAAAAATTGTAATTTGTTTTTAATATTATTTTTATTCATGTGCGCAGCAGGATGTGCGCCGCAGGATGTGCGCCCCACATAATTTGTGCCCCACAGGATGTGCAAGCACATTTTTTTTATTAATTTGATTTAAATATTTTTTTTTGTAAAAATGATTTAATATTATTTTTATTTATGTGCACAGCAGGATGTGCGCCCCACAGAATTTGCGCCCCACAGGATGTGCAAGCACAGTTTTTTTATTAATTTGATTTACAAAAAAAAAAATTGTAAATTGTTTTTAATATTATTTTTATTAATGTGCGCAGCAGGATGTGCGCCGCAGGATGTGCGCCCCACATAATTTGCGCCCCACAGGATGTTCAAGCACAGTTTTTTTAATAATTTGATTTAAATATTTTTTTTTGTAAAAATGTTTTAATATTATTTTTATTTATGTGGGCAGCAGGATGTGCGCCGCAGGATGTGCGCCCCACAGAATTTGCGCCCCACAGGATGTGCAAGCACAGTTTTTTTATTAATTTGATTTAAAAAAAAAAAAAATTGTAAATTGTTTTTAATATTATTTTTATTAATGTGCGCAGCTGGATGTGCGCCCCACAGAATTTGCGTCCCACAGGATGTGCAAGCACAGTTTTTTTATAAGTTATATTTAAATATTTTTTTTTTGTAAAAATGTTTTAATATTATTTGTATTAATGTGCGCAGCTGGATGTGCGCCGCAGGATGTGCTTCCCACAGAATTTGCGCCCCACAGGATGTGCAAGGACAGTTTTTTTATTAATTTGATTTAAATATTTTTTTTGTAAAAATGTTTTAATATTATTTTTATTTATGTGCGCAGCAGGATGTGCGCCGCACAGAATTTGTGCCCCACAGGATGTGCAAGCACAGTTTTTTTATTAATTTGATTTAAAAAAAAAAAATTGTAAATTGTTTTTAATATTATTTTTATTTATGTGCGCAGCAGGATGTGCGCCACAGGATGTGCGCCCCACAGAATTTGCGCCCCACAGGATGTGCAAGCACAGTTTTTTTATTAATTTGATTTAAATATTTTTTTTTGTAAAAATGTTTTATTTTATTTTTATTTATGTGCGCAGCAGGATGTGCGCCGCAGGATGTGCGCCCCACAGAATTTGCGCCCCACAGGATGTGCAAGGACAGTTTTTTTTATTAATTTGATTTAAATATTTTTTTTGTAAAAATGTTTTAATATTATTTTTATTTATGTGCGCAGCAGGATGTGCGCAGCAGGATGTGCGCCCCACAGAATTTGCGCCCCACAGGATGTGCAAGCACATTTTTTTATCAATTTGATTTAAATATTTTTTTTTGTAAAAATGTTTTAATATTATTTTTATTTATGTGCGCAGCAGGATGTGTGCCGCAGGATGTGCGCCCCACAGAATTTGCGCCCCACAGGATGTGCAAGGACAGTTTTTTTTATTAATTTGATTTAAATATTTTTTTTTTAAAATGTTTTAATATTATTTTTATTTATGTGCGCAGCAGGATGTGCGCCCCACAGAATTTGCGCCCCAAAGGATGTGCAAGCACAGTTTTTTTATTAATTTGATTTACAAAAAAAAAAATTGTAAATTGTTTTTAATATTATTTTTATTAATGTGCGCAGCAGGATGTGCGCCGCAGGATGTGCGCCGCAGGATGTGCGCCCCACAGAATTTGCGCCCCACAGGATGTGCAAGCACAGTTTTTTTATTAATTTGATTTAAATATTTTTTTTTGTAAAAATGTTTTAATATTATTTTTATTCATGTGCGCAGCAGGATTTGCGCCGCAGGATGTGCGCCCCACAGAATTTGCGCCCCACAGGATGTGCAAGGACAGTTTTTTTATTAATTTGATTTATATATTTTTTTTGTAAAAATGTTTTAATATTATTTTTATTTATGTGCGCAGCAGGATGTGCGCCGCAGGATGTGCGTCCCACAGGATGTGCAAGCACAGTTTTTTTATAAGTTATATTTAAATATTTTTTTTATGTAAAAATGTTTTAATATTATTTGTATTAATGTGCGCAGCTGGATGTGCGCCGCAGGATGTGCTTCCCACAGAATTTGCGCCCCACAGGATGTGCAAGCACAGTTTTTTTATTAATTTGATTTAAATATTTTTTTTTGTAAAAATGTTTTAATATTATTTTATTTATGTGCGCAGCAGGATGTGCGCCGCAGGATGTGCGCCCCACAGAATTTGCGCCCCACAGGATGTGCAAGGACAGTTTTTTTATTAATTTGATTTAAAAAAAAAATTGTAATTTGTTTTTACTATTATTTTTATTCATGTGCGCAGCAGGATGTGCGCCGCAGGATGTGCGCCCCACATAATTTGTGCCCCACAGGATGTGCAAGCACAGTTTTTTTATTAATTTGATTTAAATATTTTTTTTTGTAAAAATGTTTTAATATTATTTTTATTTATTTGCACAGCAGGATGTGCGCCCCACATAATTTTTGCCCCACAGGATGTGCAAGCACAGTTTTTTTATTAGTTATATTTAAATATTTTTTTTTTGTAATAATGTTTTAATATTATTTTTATTTATGTGCGCAGCAGGATGTGCGCCCCACAGAATTTGCGCCCCACAGGATGTGCATGGACAGTTTTTTTATTAATTTGATTTTAATATATTTTTTTGTAAAAATGTTTTAATATTATTTTTATTTATGTGCGCAGCAGGATGTGCGCCGCAGGATGTGCGCCCCACATAATTTGCGCCCCACAGGATGTTCAAGCACAGTTTTTTTAATAATTTGATTTAAATATTTTTTTTTGTAAAAATGTTTTAATATTATTTTTATTTATGTGCGCAGCAGGATGTGCGCCGCAGGATGTGCGCCCCACAGAATTTGCGCCCCACAGGATGTGCAAGGACAGTTTTTTTATTAATTTGATTTTAAAAAAAAAATTGTAATTTGTTTTTAATATTATTTTTATTTATGTGCGCAGCAGGATGTGCGCCGCAGCATGTGCGCCCCACAGAATTTGCGCCCCACAGGATGTGCAAGCACAGTTTTTTTATTTATTTGATTTAAATATTTTTTTTTTGTAAAAATGTTTTATTTTATTTTTATTTATGTGCGCAGCAGGATGTGCGCCGCAGGATGTGCGCCCCAGAGAATTTGCGCCCCACAGGATGTGCAAGGACAGTTTTTTTATTAATTTGATTTTAAAAAAAAAATTGTAATTTGTTTTTAATATTATTTTTATTTATGTGCGCAGCAGGATGTGCGCCGCAGGATGTGCGCCCCACAGAATTTGCGCCCCACAGGATGTGCAAGGACAGTTTTTTTATTAATTTGATTTAAATATTTTTTTTGTAAAAATGTTTTAATATAATTTTTATTTATGTGCGCAGCAGGATGTGCGCCGCAGGATGTGCGCCCCACATAATTTGCGCCCCACAGGATGTGCAAGCACAGTTTTTTTATTAATTTGATTTAAATATTTTTTTTGTAAAAATGTTTTAATATTATTTTTATTTATGTGCGCAGCAGGATGTGCGCCCCACAGAATTTGCGCCCCACAGGATGTGTAAGCACAGTTTTTTTATTTATTTGATTTAAAAAAAAAAATTGTAATTTTTTTTTAATATTATTTTTATTTATGTGCGCAGCAGGATGTGCGCCGCAGGATGTGCGCCCCAGAGAATTTGCGCCCCACAGGATGTGCAAGGACAGTTTTTTTATTAATTTGATTTAAAAAAAAAAATTGTAATTTTTTTTTAATATTATTTTTTTTTATGTGCGCATTAGGATGTGCGCCGCAGGATGTGCGCCCCACAGAATTTGCGCCCCACAGGATGCGCATTGACAGTTTTTTTATTAATTTGATTTTAATATATTTTTTTGTAAAAATGTTTTAATATTATTTTTATTTATGTGCGCAGCAGGATGTGCGCCGCAGGATGTGCGCCCCCATAATTTGCGCCCCACAGGATGTTCAAGCACAGTTTTTTTAATAATTTGATTTAAATATTTTTTTTTGTAAAAATGTTTTAATATTATTTTTATTTATGTGCGCAGCAGGATGTGCGCCGCAGGATGTGCGCCCCACAGAATTTGCGCCCCACAGGATGTGCAAGCACAGTTTTTTTATTAATTTGATTTAAATATTTTTTTTTGTAAAAATGTTTTAATATTATTTTTATTCATGTGCGCCCCACAGAATTTGCGCCCCACAGGATGTGCAAGGACAGTTTTTTTATTAATTTGATTTAAAAAAAAAAATTGTAATTTGCTTTTAATATTATTTTTATTTATGTGCGCAGCAGGATGTGCGCCGCAGGATGTGCGCCCCACAGGATGTGCAAGCACAGTTTTTTTACTAATTTGATTTAAATATTTTTTTTTGTAAAAATGTTTTAATATTATTTTTATTCATTTGCGCAGCAGGATGTGCGCCGCAGGATGTGCGCCCCACAGAATTTGCGCCCCACAGGATGTGCAAGGACAGTTTTTTTATTAATTTGATTTTAAAAAAAAAATTGTAATTTGTTTTTAATATTATTTTTATTTATGTGCGCAGCAGGATGTGCGCCGCAGCATGTGCGCCCCACAGAATTTGCGCCCCACAGGATGTGCAAGCACAGTTTTTTTATTAATTTGATTTAAATATTTTTTTTTGTAAAAATGTTTTAATATTATTTTTATTTATGTGCGCAGCAGGATGTGCGCCGCAGGATGTGCGCCCCACATAATTTGCGCCCCACAGGATGTGCAAGCACATTTTTTTATTAATTTGATTTAAATATTTTTTTTTGTAAAAATGTTTTAATATTATTTTTATTCATTTGCGCAGCAGGATGTGCGCCGCAGGATGTGCGCCCCACAGAATTTGCGCCCCACATAATTTGCGCCCCACAGGACGTGAAAGGACAGTTTTTTTATTAATTTGATTTTAAAAAAAAAATTGTAATTTGTTTTTAATATTATTTTTATTTATGTTCGGAGCAGGATGTGCGCCGCAGGATGTGCGCCCCACAGGATGTGCAAGGACAGTTTTTTTATTAATTTGATTTTAAAAACAAAATTGTAATTTGTTTTTAATATTATTTTTATTTATGTGCGCAGCAGGATGTGCGCCCCACAGAATTTGCGCCCCACAGGATGTGCATGGACAGTTTTTTTATTAATTTGATTTAAAAAAAAAATTGTAATTTGTTTTTAATATTATTTTTATTTATGTGCGCAGCAGGATGTGCGCCGCAGGATGTGCGCCCCACATAATTTGCGCCCCACAGGATGTGCAAGCACAGTTTTTTTATTAATTTGATTTAAATATTTTTTTTTGTAAAAATGTTTTATTTTATTTTTATTTATTTGCGCAGCAGGATATGCGCCGCAGGATGTGCGCCCCACAGAATTTGCGCCCCACAGGATGTGTAAGCACAGTTTTTTTATTAATTTGATTTTTAAAAAAAAATTGTAATTTGTTTTTAATATTATTTTTATTTATGTGCGCAGCAGGATGTGCGCCGCAGCATGAGCGCCCCACAGAATTTGCGCCCCACAGGATGTGCAAGCACAGTTTTTTTATTAATTTGATTTAAATATTTTTTTTTGTAAAAATGTTTTAATATTATTTTTATTTATGTGCGCAGCAGGATGTGCGCCGCAGGATGTGCGCCCCACAGAATTTGCGCCACACAGGATGTGCAAGGACAGTTTTTTTATTAATTTGATTTAAAAAAAAAAATTGTAATTTGTTTTTAATATTATTTTTATTTATGTGCGCAGCAGGATGTGCGCCACAGGATGTGCGCCCCACAGAATTTGCGCCCCACAGGATGTGCATGGACAGTTTTTTTATTAATTTGATTTTAATGTATTTTTTTGTAAAAATGTTTTAATATTATTTTTATTTATGTGCGCAGCAGGATGTGCGCCGCAGGATGTGCGCCCCACATAATTTGCGCCCCACAGGATGTTCAAGCACAGTTTTTTTAATAATTTGATTTAAATATTTTTTTTTGTAAAAATGTTTTAATATTATTTTTATTTATGTGCGCAGCAGGATGTGCGCCGCAGGATGTGCGCCCCACAGAATTTGCGCCCCACAGGATGTGCAAGCACAGTTTTTTTATTTATTTGATTTAAATATATTTTTTTGTAAAAATGTTTTAATATTATTTTTATTCATGTGCACAGCAGGATGTGCGCCGCAGGATGTGCGCCGCAGGATGTGCGCCCCACAGAATTTGCGCCCCACAGGATGTGCAAGCACAGTTTTTTTATTAATTTGATTTAAATATTTTTTTTGTAAAAATGTTTTAATATTATTTTTATTTATGTGCACAGCAGGATGTGCGCGGCAGGATGTGCGCCCCACAGAATTTGCGCCCCACAGGATGTGCAAGCACAGTTTTTTTAATAATTTTATTTAAAAAAAAAAATTGTAAATTGTTTTTAATATTATTTTTATTTATGTGCGCAGCAGGATGTGCGCCACAGGATGTGGGCCCCACAGAATTTGCGCCCCACAGGATGTGCAAGCACAGTTTTTTTATTAATTTGATTTAAATATTTTTTTTTGTAAAAATGTTTTAATATTATTTTTATTCATGTGCGCCCCACAGAATTTGCGCCCCACAGGATGTGCAAGGACAGTTTTTTTATTAATTTGATTTAAAAAAAAAAATTGTAATTTGCTTTTAATATTATTTTTATTTATGTGCGCAGCAGGATGTGCGCCGCAGGATGTGCGCCCCACAGAATTTGCGCCCCACAGGATGTGCAAGCACAGTTTTTTTACTAATTTGATTTAAATATTTTTTTTTGTAAAAATGTTTTAATATTATTTTTATTCATTTGCGCAGCAGGATGTGCGCCGCAGGATGTGCGCCCCACAGAATTTGCGCCCCACAGGATGTGCAAGGACAGTTTTTTTATTAATTTGATTTTAAAAAAAAAATTGTAATTTGTTTTTAATATTATTTTTATTTATGTGCGCAGCAGGATGTGCGCCGCAGCATGTGCGCCCCACAGAATTTGCGCCCCACAGGATGTGCAAGCACAGTTTTTTTATTAATTTGATTTAAATATTTTTTTTTGTAAAAATGTTTTAATATTATTTTTATTTATGTGCGCAGCAGGATGTGCGCCGCAGGATGTGCGCCCCACATAATTTGCGCCCCACAGGATGTGCAAGCACATTTTTTTATTAATTTGATTTAAATATTTTTTTTTGTAAAAATGTTTTAATATTATCTTTATTCATTTGCGCAGCAGGATGTGCGCCGCAGGATGTGCGCCCCACAGAATTTGCGCCCCACATAATTTGCGCCCCACAGGACGTGAAAGGACAGTTTTTTTATTAATTTGATTTTAAAAAAAAAATTGTAATTTGTTTTTAATATTATTTTTATTTATGTTCGCAGCAGGATGTGCGCCGCAGGATGTGCGCCCCACAGGATGTGCAAGGACAGTTTTTTTATTAATTTGTTTTTAAAAAAAAAATTGTAATTTGTTTTTAATATTATTTTTATTAATGTGCGCAGCTGGATGTGCGCCCCACAGAATTCGCGCCCCACAGGATGTGCAACCACAGTTTTTTTATTAATTTGATTTAAAAAAAAAAAAAATTGTAAATTGTTTTTAATATTATTTTTATTAATGTGCGCAGCTGGATGTGCGCCCCACAGAATTCGCGCCCCACAGGATGTGCAACCACAGTTTTTTTATTAATTTGATTTAAAAAAAAAAATTGTAATTTGTTTTTAATATTATTTTTATTTATGTGCGCAGCAGGATGTGCGCCGCAGGATGTGCGCCCCACAGAATTTGCGCCCCACAGGATGTGCAAGCACAGTTTTTTTATTAATTTTATTTAAATATTTTTTTTTGTAAAAATGTTTTAATATTATTTTTATTCATGTGCGCCCCACAGAATTTGCGCCCCACAGGATGTGCAAGGACAGTTTTTTTATTAATTTGATTTAAAAAAAAAATTGTAATTTGTTTTTAATATTATTTTTATTTATGTGCGCAGCAGGATGTGCGCCGCAGGATGTGCGCCCCACAGAATTTGCGCCCCACAGGATGTGCAAGCACAGTTTTTTTATTAATTTGATTTAAATATTTTTTTTTGTAAAAATGTTTTAATATTATTTTTATTTATGTGCGCAGCAGGATGTGCGCCGCAGGATGTGCGCCCCACAGAATTTGCGCCCCACAGGATGTGCAAGCACAGTTTTTTTATTAATTTGATTTAAATATTTTTTTTTGTAAAAATGTGTTAATATTATTTTTATTCATGTGCGCAGCAGGATTTGCACCGCAGGATGTGCGCCCCACAAAATTTGCGCTCCACAGGATGTGCAAGGACAGTTTTTTTATTAATTTGATTTAAAAAAAAAAAATTGTAATTTGTTTTTAATATTATTTTTATTTATGTGCGCAGCAGGATGTGCGCCCCACAGAATTTGCGCCCCACAGGATGTGCAAGCACAGTTTTTTTATTAATTTGATTTAAATATTTTTTTTTGTAAAAATGTTTTAATATTATTTTTATTTATGTGCGCAGCAGGATGTGCGCCGCAGGATGTGCGCCCCACAGAATTTGCGCCCCACAGGATGTGCAAGCACAGTTTTTTTATTAATTTGATTTAAATATTTTTTTTTGTAAAAATGTGTTAATATTATTTTTATTCATGTGCGCAGCAGGATTTGCACCGCAGGATGTGCGCCCCACAAAATTTGCGCTCCACAGGATGTGCAAGGACAGTTTTTTTATTAATTTGATTTAAAAAAAAAAAATTGTAATTTGTTTTTAATATTATTTTTATTTATGTGCGCAGCAGGATGTGCGCCCCACAGAATTTGCGCCCCACAGGATGTGCAAGCACAGTTTTTTTATTAATTTGATTTAAATATTTTTTTTTGTAAAAATGTTTTAATATTATTTGTATTAATGTGCGCAGCTGGATGTGCGCCGCAGGATGTGCGGCCCACAGAACTTGCGCCCCACAGGATGTGCAAGCACATTTTTTTTATTAATTTGATTTAAATATTTTTTTTTGTAAAAATGTTTTAATATTATTTTTATTCTTGTGCGCAGCAGGATTTGCGCCGCAGGATGTGCGCCCCACAGAATTGGCGCCCCACAGGATGTGCAAGCACAGTTTTTTTATTAATTTGATTTAAATATTTTTTTTTGTAAAAATGTGTTAATATTATTTTTATTCATGTGCGCAGCAGGATTTGCACCGCAGGATGTGCGCCCCACAAAATTTGCGCTCCACAGGATGTGCATGGACAGTTTTTTTATTAATTTGATTTAAAAAAAAAAAATTGTAATTTGTTTTTAATATTATTTTTATTTATGTGCGCAGCAGGATGTGCGCCCCACAGAATTTGCGCCCCACAGGATGTGCAAGCACAGTTTTTTTATTAATTTGATTTAAATATTTTTTTTTGTAAAAATGTTTTAATATTATTTGTATTAATGTGCGCAGCTGGATGTGCGCCGCAGGATGTGCGGCCCACAGAACTTGCGCCCCACAGGATGTGCAAGCACATTTTTTTTATTAATTTGATTTAAATATTTTTTTTTGTAAAAATGTTTTAATATTATTTTTATTCATGTGCGCCCCACAGAATTTGCGCCCCACAGGATGTGCAAGGACAGTTTTTTTATTAATTTGATTTAAAAAAAAAATTGTAATTTGTTTTTAATATTATTTTTATTTATGTGCGCAGCAGGATGTGCGCCGCAGGATGTGCGCCCCACAGAATTTGCGCCCCACAGGATGTGCAAGCACAGTTTTTTTATTAATTTGATTTAAATATTTTTTTTTGTAAAAATGTTTTAATATTATTTTTATTTATGTGCGCAGCAGGATGTGCGCCGCAGGATGTGCGCCCCACAGAATTTGCGCCCCACAGGATGTGCAAGCACAGTTTTTTTATTAATTTGATTTAAATATATTTTTTTGTAAAAATGTTTTAATATTATTTTTATTCATGTGCACAGCAGGATGTGCGCCGCAGGATGTGGGCCCCACAGAATTTGCGCCCCACAGGATGTGCAAGCACAGTTTTTTTATTAATTTGATTTAAAAAAAAAAAATTGTAATTTGTTTTTAATATTATTTTTATTTATGTGCGCAGCAGGATGTGCGCCGCAGGATGTGCGCCCCACAGAATTTGCGCCCCACAGGATGTGCAAGCACAGTTTTTTTATTAATTTGATTTAAAAAAAATTTTTTGTAGTTTGTTTTTAATATTATTTTTACTCATGTGCGCAGCAGGATGTGTGCTGCAGGATGTGCGACCCACAGAATTTGTCCCCCACAGGATGTGCAAGCACAGTTTTTTTATTAATTTGATTTAAATATTTTTTTTTGTAAAAATGTTTTAATATTACTTTTATTCATGTGCGCAGCAGGATGTGCGCCGCAGGATGTGCGCCCCACAGAATTTGCGCCCCACAGGATATGCAAGCACAGTTTTTTTATTAATTTGATTTAAATATATTTTTTTGTAAAAATGTTTTAATATTATTTTTATTCATGTGCGCAGCAGGATGTGCGCCGCAGGATGTGCGCCCCACAGAATTTGCGCCCCACAGGATGTGCAAGCACAGTTTTTTTATTAATTTGATTTAAAAAAAAAAAATTGTAAATTTTTTTTAATATTATTTTTATTTATGTGCGCAGCAGGATTTGCGCCGCAGGATGTGCGCCCCACAGAATTTGCGCCCCACAGGATGTGCAAGCACAGTTTTCTTATTAATTTGATTTAAATATTTTTTTTTGTAAAAATGTTTTAATATTATTTTTATTTATGTGCGCAGCAGGATGTGCGCCGCAGGATGTGCGCCCCACAGGATGTGCAAGGACAGTTTTTTTATTAATTTGATTTAAAAAAAAAAATTGTAATTTGTTTTTAATATTATTTGTATTAATGTGCGCAGCTGAATGTGCGCCCCACAGAATTCGCGCCCCACAGGATGTGCAAGCACAGTTTTTTTATTAATTTGATGTATATATTTTTTTTTGTAAAAATGTTTTAACATTATTTTTATTTATATGCGCAGCAGGATGTGCGCCGCAGGATTTGCGCCCCACAGAATTTGCGCCCCACAGAATGTGCAAGCACAGTTTTTTTATTACTTTGATTTTAATATATTTTTTTGTAAAAATGTTTTAATATTATTTTTATTCATGTGCGCAGCAGGATGTGCGCCGCAGGATGTGCGCCCTACAGAATTTGCGCCCCACAGGATGTGCATGGACAGTTTTTTTAAAAATTTGATTTAAAAAAAGAAATTGTAATTTGTTTTTAATATTATTTTTATTTATGTGCGCAGCAGGATGTGCGCCGCAAGATGTGCGCCCCACAGAATTTGCGCCCCACAGGATGTGCAAGCACAGTTTTTTTATTAATATGATTTAAATATTTTTTTTTGTAAAAATGTTTTAATATT
Source organism: Pleuronectes platessa (assembly GCF_947347685.1). Lineage (NCBI taxonomy): Eukaryota > Metazoa > Chordata > Actinopteri > Pleuronectiformes > Pleuronectidae > Pleuronectes > Pleuronectes platessa. The sequence goes on along the minus strand of NW_026519154.1, from coordinate 218,060 downwards.
ATTTTTATTCATGTGCGCCCCACAGAATTTGCGCCCCGAAGGATGTGCAAGCACAGTTTTTTTATTAATTTGATTTAAATATTTTTTTTTGTAAAAATGTTTTAATATTATTTTTATTTAGGTGCGCAGCAGGATGTGCGCCGCAGGATGTGCGCCCCACAGAATTTGCGCCCCACAGGATGTGCAAGGACAGTTTTTTTATTAATTTGATTTAAATATTTTTTTTTTTTAAATTTTTTAATATTATTTTTATTTATGTGCGCAGCAGGATGTGCGCCGCAGGATGTGCGCCGCAGGATGTGCGCCCCACAGAATTTGCGCCCCACAGGATGTGCAAGGACAGTTTTTTTATTAATTTGATTTAAAAAAAAAAAATTGTAATTTGTTTTTAATATTATTTTTATTTATGTGCGCAGCAGGATGTGCGCCGTAGGATGTGCGCCCCACAGAATTTGCGCCCCACAGGATGTGCAAGCACAGTTTTTTTATTAATTTGATTTAAATATTTTTTTTTGTAAAAATGTTTTAATATTATTTTTATTTATGTGCGCAGCAGGATGTGCGCCGCAGGATGTGCGCCCCACAGAATTTGCGCCCCACAGGATGTGCAAGGACAGTTTTTTTATTAATTTGATTTAAAAAAAAAAATTGTAATTTGTTTTTAATATTATTTTTATTTATGTGCGCAGCAGGATGTGCGCCGTAGGATGTGCGCCCCACAGAATTTGCGCCCCACGGGATGTGCAAGCACAGTTTTTTTATTAATTTGATTTAAAAAAAAATTGTTGTAAAAATGTTTTAATATTATTTTGATTTATGTGCGCAGCAGGATGTGCGCCGCAGGATGTGCGCCCCACAGAATTTGCGCCCCACAGGATGTGCAAGCACAGTTTTTTTATTAATTTGATTTAAATATTTTTTTTTGTAAAAATGTTTTAATATTATTTTTATTTATGTGCGCAGCAGGATGTGCGCCGCAGGATGTGCGCCCCACAGAATTTGCGCCCCACAGGATGTGCAAGGACAGTTTTTTTATTAATTTGATTTTAAAAAAAAAATTGTAATTTGTTTTTAGTATTATTTTTATTTATGTGCGCAGCAGGATGTGCGCCGCAGGATGTGCGCCCCACAGGATGTGCAAGGACAGTTTTTTTATTAATTTGATTTAAAAAAAAAAAATTGTAATTTGTTTTTAATATTATTTTTATTTATGTGCGCAGCAGGATGTGCGCCGCAGGATGTGCGCCCCACAGAATTTGCGCCCCACAGGATGTGCAAGCACAGTTTTTTTATTAATTTGATTTAAATATTTTTTTTTGTAAAAATGTTTTAATATTATTTTCATTTATGTGCTCCGCAGGATGTGCTCCGCAGGATGTGCGCCCCACAGAAGTTGCGCCTCACAGGATGTGCAAGCACAGTTTTTTTATTAATTTGATTTAAATATATTTTTTTGTAAAAATGTTTTAATATTATTTTTATTCATGTGCGCAGCAGGATGTGCGCCGCAGGATGTGCGCCCCACAGAATTTGCGCCCCACAGGATGTGCAAGCACAGTTTTTTTATTAATTTGATTTAAAAAAAAATTGTTGTAAAAATGTTTTAATATTATTTTGATTTATGTGCGCAGCAGGATGTGCGCCGCAGGATGTGCGCCCCACAGAATTTGCGCCCCACAGGATGTGCAAGCACAGTTTTTTTATTAATTTGATTTAAAAAAATTTTTTTGTAGTTTGTTTTTAATATTATTTTTACTCATGTGCGCAGCAGGATGTGTGCTGCAGGATGTGCGCCCCACAGAATTTGTCCCCCACAGGATGTGCAAGCACAGTTTTTTTATTAATTTGATTTTAAAAAAAAAAATTGTAATTTGTTTTTAATATTATTTTTATTTATGTGCGCAGCAGGATGTGCGCCGCAGGATGTGCGCCCCACAGAATTTGCGCCCCACAGGATGTGCAAGCACAGTTTTTTTATTAATTTGATTTAAATATATTTTTTTGTAAAAATGTTTTAATATTATTTTTATTCATGTGCGCAGCAGGATGTGCGCCGCAGGATGTGCGCCCCACAGAATTTGCGCCCCACAGGATGTGCAAGCACAGTTTTTTTATTAATTTGATTTAAAAAAAAAATTGTAAATTTTTTTTAATATCATTTTTATTTATATGCGCAGCAGGATTTGCGCCGCAGGATGTGCGCCCCACAGAATTTGCGCCCCACAGGATGTGCAAGCACAGTTTTCTTATTAATTTGATTTAAATATTTTTTTTTGTAAAAATGTTTTAATATTATTTTTATTTATGTGCGCAGCAGGATGTGCGCCGCAGGATGTGCGCCCCACAGGATGTGCAAGGACAGTTTTTTTATTAATTTGATTTAAAAAAAAAAAATTGTAATTTGTTTTTAATATTATTTTTATTTATGTGCGCAGCAGGATGTGCGCCGCAGGATGTGCGCCCCACAAAATTTGCGCCCCACAGGATGTGCAAGCACAGTTTTTTTATTAATTTGATTTAAAAAAAATTTTTTGTAAAAATGTTTTAATACTATTTTGATTTATGTGCGCAGCAGGATGTGTGCCGCAGGATGTGCGCCCCAAAGAATTTGCGCCCCACAGGATGTGCAAGCACAGTTTTTTTATTAATTTGATTTAAAAAAAAAAATTGTAATTTGTTTTTAATATTATTTTTATTTATGTGTGCAGCAGGATGTGCGCCGCCGGATGTGCGCCCCACAGAATTTGCGCCCCACAGGATGTGCAAGCACAGTTTTTTTATTAATTTTATTTAAATATATTTTTTTGTAAAAATGTTTTAATATTATTTTTATTCATGTGCGCAGCAGGATGTGCGCAGCAGGATGTGCGCCGCAGGATGTGCGCCCCACAGAATTTGCGCCCCACAGGATGTGCAAGCACAGTTTTTTTATTAATTTGATTTAAAAAAAATTTTTTGTAAAAATGTTTTAATATTATTTTGATTTATGTGCGCAGCAGGATGTGCGCCGCAGGATGTGCGCCCCACAGAATTTGCGCCCCACAGGATGTGCAAGCACAGTTTTTTTATTAGTTTGATTTAAATATTTTTTTTTGAAAAAAATGTTTTAATATTATTTTGATTTATGTGCGCAGCAGGATGTGCGCCGCAGGATGTGCGCCCCACAGGATGTGCAAGGACAGTTTTTTTATTAATTTGATTTAAAAAAAAAAATTGTAATTTTTTTTTAATATTATTTTTTTTTATGTTCGCAGCAGGATGTGCGCTGCAGGATGTGCGCCCCACATAATTTGCGCCCCACAGGATGTGCAAGCACAGTTTTTTTATTAATTTGATTTAAAAACAAATTTTTGTAGTTTGTTTTTAATATTATTTTTACTTATGTGCGCAGCAGGATGTGTGCTGCAGGATGTGCGCCCCACAGAATTTGTCCCCCACAGGATGTGCAAGCACAGTTTTTTTATTAATTTGATTTAAAAATTTTTTTTTGTAAAAATGTTTTAATATTATTATGATTCATGTGCGCAGCAGGATGTGCGCAGCAGGATGTGCGCCCCACAGAATTTGCGCCCCACAGGATGTGCAAGCACAGTTTTTTTATTAATTTGATTTAAACATTTTTTTTTGTAAAAATGTTTTAATATTATTTTCATTTATGTGCGCAGCAGGATGTGCGCCGCAGGATGTGCGCCCCACAGAATTTGCGCCCCACAGGATGTGCATGCACAGTTTTTTTATTAATTTGATTTAAATATATTTTTTTGTAAAAATGTTTTAATATTATTTTTATTCATGTGCGCAGCAGGATGTGCACAGCAGGATGTGCGCCGCAGGATGTGCGCCCCACAGGATGTGCAAGCACAGTTTTTTTATTAATTTGATTTAAAAAAAAATTGTTGTAAAAATGTTTTAATATTATTTTGATTTATGTGCGCAGCAGGATGTGCGCCGCAGGATGTGCGCCCCACAGAATTTGCGCCCCACAGGATGTGCAAGCACAGTTTTTTTATTAATTTGATTTAAAAAAAAAAAATTGTAAATTTTTTTTAATTTTATTTTTATTTATGTGCGCAGCAGGATGTGCGCCGCAGGATGTGTGCCCCACAGAATTTGCGCCCCACAGGATGTGCAAGGACAGTTTTTTTATTAATTTGATTTAAAAAAAAAAAATTGTAATTTGTTTTTAATATTATTTTTATTTATGTGCGCAGCAGGATGTGCGCCGCAGGATGTGCGCCCCACAGAATTTGCGCCCCACAGGATGTGCAAGCACAGTTTTTTTATTAATTTGATTTAAATATATTTTTTTGTAAAAATGTTTCAATATTATTTTTATTCATGTGCGCAGCAGGATGTGCGCCGCAGGATGTGCGCCCCACAGAATTTGCGCCCCACAGGATGTGCAAGGACAGTTTTTTTATTAATTTGATTTAAAAAAAAAAATTGTAATTTGTTTTTAATATTATTTTATTTATGTGCGCAGCAGGATGTGCGCCGCAGGATGTGCGCCCCACAGAATTTGCGCCCCACAGGATGTGCAAGCACAGTTTTTTTATTAATTTGATTTAAAAAAAAAAAAATTGTAAATTTTTTTTAATATTATTTTGATTTATGTGCGCAGCAGGATGTGCGCCGCAGGATGTGCGCCCCACAGAATTTGCGCCCCACAGGATGTGCAAGCACAGTTTTTTTATTAATTTGATTTAAATATTTTTTTTTGTAAAAATGTTTTAATATTATTTTTATTTATGTGCGCAGCAGGATGTGCGCCGCAGGATGTGCGCCCCACAGAATTTGCGCCACACAGGATGTGGAAGGACAGTTTTTTTATTAATTTGATTTAAAAAAAAAAATTGTAATTTGTTTTTAATATTATTTTTATTTATGTGCGCAGCAGGATGTGCGCCGCAGGATGTGCGCCCCACAGGATGTGCAAGGACAGTTTTTTTATTAATTTGATTTCAAAAAAAAAAATTGTAATTTGTTTTTAATATTATTTTTATTTATGTGCGCAGCAGGATGTGCGCCGCAGGATGTGCGCCCCACAGAATTTGCGCCCCACAGGATGTGCAAGCACAGTTTTTTTATTAATTTGATTTAAAAAAAATTTTTTGTAGTTTGTTTTTAATATTAGTTTTACTCATGTGCGCAGCAGGATGTGTGCTGCAGGATGTGCGACCCACAGAATTTGTCCCCCACAGGATGTGCAAGCACAGTTTTTTTATTAATTTGATTTAAAAAAAAAAAATTGTAAATTTTTTTTAATTTTATTTTTATTTATGTGCGCAGCAGGATGTGCGCCGCAGGATGTGTGCCCCACAGAATTTGCGCCCCACAGGATGTGCAAGGACAGTTTTTTTATTAATTTGATTTAAAAAAAAAAAATTGTAATTTGTTTTTAATATTATTTTTATTTATGTGCGCAGCAGGATGTGCGCCGCAGGATGTGCGCCCCACAGAATTTGCGCCCCACAGGATGTGCAAGCACAGTTTTTTTATTAATTTGATTTAAAAAAAAAAAAATTGTAAATTTTTTTTAATATTATTTTGATTTATGTGCGCAGCAGGATGTGCGCCGCAGGATGTGCGCCCCACAGAATTTGCGCCCCACAGGATGTGCAAGCACAGTTTTTTTATTAATTTGATTTAAATATTTTTTTTGTAAAAATGTTTTAATATTATTTTTATTTATGTGCGCAGCAGGATGTGCGCCGCAGGATGTGCGCCCCACAGAATTTGCGCCACACAGGATGTGGAAGGACAGTTTTTTTATTAATTTGATTTAAAAAAAAAAATTGTAATTTGTTTTTAATATTATTTTTATTTATGTGCGCAGCAGGATGTGCGCCGCAGGATGTGCGCCCCACAGGATGTGCAAGGACAGTTTTTTTATTAATTTGATTTAAAAAAAAAAAATTGTAATTTGTTTTTAATATTATTTTTATTTATGTGCGCAGCAGGATGTGCGCCGCAGGATGTGCGCCCCACAGAATTTGCGCCCCACAGGATATGCAAGCACAGTTTTTTTATTAATTTGATTTAAATATATTTTTTTGTAAAAATGTTTTAATATTATTTTTATTCATGTGCGCAGCAGGATGTGCGCCGCAGGATGTGCGCCCCACAGAATTTGCGCCCCACAGGATGTGCAAGCACAGTTTTTTTATTAATTTGATTTAAAAAAAAAAAATTGTAAATTTTTTTTAATTTTATTTTTATTTATGTGCGCAGCAGGATGTGCGCCGCAGGATGTGTGCTCCACAGAATTTGCGCCCCACAGGATGTGCAAGGACAGTTTTTTTATTAATTTGATTTAAAAAAAAAAAATTGTAATTTGTTTTTAATATTATTTTTATTTATGTGCGCAGCAGGATGTGCGCCGCAGGATGTGCGCCCCACAGAATTTGCGCCCCACAGGATGTGCAAGCACAGTTTTTTAATTAATTTGATTTAAATATATTTTTTTGTAAAAATGTTTTAATATTATTTTTATTTATGTGCGCAGCAGGATGTGCGCCGCAGGATGTGCGCCCCACAGAATTTGCGCCCCACAGGATGTGCAAGCACAGTTTTTTTATTAATTTGATTTAAAAAAAATTTTTTGTAGTTTGTTTTTAATATTAGTTTTACTCATGTGCGCAGCAGGATGTGTGCTGCAGGATGTGCGACCCACAGAATTTGTCCCCCACAGGATGTGCAAGCACAGTTTTTTTATTAATTTGATTTAAATATTTTTTTTTGTAAAAATGTTTTAATATTACTTTTATTCATGTGCGCAGCAGGATGTGCGCCGCAGGATGTGCGCCCCACAGAATTTGCGCCCCACAGGATGTGCATGGACAGTTTTTTTAAAAATTTGATTTAAAAAAAAAATTGTAATTTGTTTTTAATATTATTTTCATTTATGTGCGCAGCAGGATGTGCGCCGCAGGATGTGTGCCCCACAGAATTTGCGCCCCACAGGATGTGCAAGGTCAGTTTTTTTATTAATTTGATTTAAAAAAAAAAAATTGTAAATTTTTTTTAATATTATTTTTATTTATGTGCTTAGCAGGATTTGCGCCGCAGGATGTGCGCCCCACAGAATTTGCGCCCCACAGGATGTGCAAGCACAGTTTTCTTATTAATTTGATTTAAATATTTTTTTTTGTAAAAATGTTTTAATATTATTTTTATTTATGTGCGCAGCAGGATGTGCGCGGCAGGATGTGCGCCCCACAGAATTTGCGCCCCACAGGATGTGCAAGCACAGTTTTTTTATTAATTTGATTTAAAAAAAAAAATTGTAAATTGTTTTTAATATTATTTTTATTTATGTGCGCAGCAGGATGTGCGCCACAGGATGTGCGCCCCACAGAATTTGCGCCCCACAGGATGTGCAAGCACAGTTTTTTTATTAATTTGATTTAAATATATTTTTTTGTAAAAATGTTTTAATATTATTTTGATTTATGTGCACAGCAGGATGTGTGCCGCAGGATGTGCGCCCCACAGAATTTGCGCCCCACAGGATGTGCAAGCACAGTTTTTTTATTAATTTGATTTAAAAAAAAAAAAAATTGTAAATTGTTTTTAATATTATTTTTATTAATGTGCGCAGCTGGATGTGCGCCCCACAGAATTCGCGCCCCACAGGATGTGCAAGCACAGTTTTTTTATTAATTTGATGTATATATTTTTTTTTGTAAAAATGTTTTAACATTATTTTTATTTATATGCGCAGCAGGATGTGCGCCGCAGGATTTGCGCCCCACAGAATTTGCGCCCCAAAGAATGTGCAAGCACAGTTTTTTTATTACTTTGATTTTAATATATTTTTTTGTAAAAATGTTTTAATATTATTTTTATTTATGTGCGCAGCAGGATGTGCGCCGCAGGATGTGCGCCCCACAGAATTTGCGCCCCACATAATTTGCGCCCCACAGGATGTGCATGGACAGTTTTTTTAAAAATTTGATTTAAAAAAAAAATTGTAATTTGTTTTTAATATCATTTTTATTTATGTGCGCAGCAGGATGTGCGCGGCAGGATGTGCGCCCCACAGAATTTGCGCCCCACAGGATGTGCAAGCACAGTTTTTTTATTAATTTGATTTAAAAAAAAAATTGTAAATTGTTTTTAATATTATTTTTATTTATGTGCGCAGCAGGATGTGCGCCACAGGATGTGCGCCCCACAGAATTTGCGCCCCACAGGATGTGCAAGCACAGTTTTTTTATTAATATGATTTAAATATTTTTTTTTGTAAAAATGTTTTAATATTACTTTTATTCATGTGCGCAGCAGGATGTGCGCCGCAGGATGTGCGCCCCACAGAATTTGCCCCCCAAAGGATGTGCAAGCACAGTTTTTTTATTAATTTGATTTAAAAAAAAAAAATTGTAAATTTTTTTTAATTTTATTTTTATTTATGTGCGCAGCAGGATGTGCGCCGCAGGATGTGTGCCCCACAGAATTTGCGCCCCACAGGATGTGCAAGGACAGTTTTTTTATTAATTTGATTTAAAAAAAAAAAATTGTAAATTTTTTTTAATATTATTTTTATTTATGTGCGCAGCAGGATTTGCGCCGCAGGATGTGCGCCCCACAGAATTTGCGCCCCACAGGATGTGCAAGCACAGTTTTCTTATTAATTTGATTTAAATATTTTTTTTTGTAAAAATGTTTTAATATTATTTTTATTTATGTGCGCAGCAGGATGTGCGCCGCAGGATGTGCGCCCCACAGGATGTGCAAGGACAGTTTTTTTATTAATTTGATTTAAAAAAAAAAATTGTAATTTGTTTTTAATATTATTTTTATTTATGTGCGCAGCAGGATGTGCGCCGCAGGATGTGCGCCCCACAGAATTTGCGCCCCACAGGATGTGCAAGCACAGTTTTTTTATTAATTTGATTTAAATATATTTTTTTGTAAAAATGTTTTAATATTATTTTTATTCATGTGCGCAGCAGGATGTGCGCCGCAGGATGTGCGCCCCACAGAATTTGCGCCCCACAGGATGTGCAAGCACAGTTTTTTTATTAATTTGATTTAAAAAAAAAAAAAATTGTAAATTGTTTTTAATATTATTTTTATTAATGTGCGCAGCTGGATGTGCGCCCCACAGAATTTGCGCCCCACAGGATTTGCAAGCACAGTTTTTTTATTAATTTGATTTAAAAAAAAAAAAAATTGTAAATTGTTTTTAATATTATTTTTATTAATTTGCGCAGCTGAATGTGCGCCCCACAGAATTCGCGCCCCACAGGATGTGCAAGCACAGTTTTTTTATTAATTTGATTTAAATATTTTTTTTTGTAAAAATGTTTTAATATTATTTGTATTAATGTGCGCAGCTGGATGTGCGCCACAGGATGTGCGCCCCACAGAATTTGCGCCCCACAGGATGTGAAAGCACAGTTTTTTTATTAATTTGATTTAAATATTTTTTTTTGTAAAAATGTTTTAATATTATTTTTATTTATGTGCGCAGCAGGATGTGCGCCGCAGGATGTGCGCCCCACAGGATGTGCAAGCACAGTTTGTTTATTAATTTGATTTAAAAAAAAAATTGTAATTTGTTTTTAATATTATTTTTATTTATGTGCGCAGCAGGATGTGCGCCAAAGGATGTGCGCCCCACATAATTTGCGCCCCACAGGATGTGCAAGCACAGTTTGTTTATTAATTTGATTTAAAAAAAAAAAATTGTAAATTGTTTTTAATATTATTTTTATTTATGTGCGCAGCAGGATGTGCGCCGCAGGATGTGCGCCCCACATAATTTGCGCCCCACAGGATGTGCAAGCACAGTTTGTTTATTAATTTGATTTAAAAAAAAAAAATTGTAATTTGTTTTTAATATTATTTTTATTTATGTGCGCAGCAGGATGTGCGCCGCAGGATGTGCGCCCCACATAATTTGCGCCCCACAGGATGTGCAAGCACAGTTTGTTTATTAATTTGATTTAAAAAAAAAAAATTGTTTTTAATATTATTTTTATTTATGTGCGCAGCAGGATGTGCGCCGCAGGATGTGCGCCCCACATAATTTGCGCCCCACAGGATGTGCAAGCACAGTTTGTTTATTAATTTGATTTAAAAAAAAAAAATTGTAATTTGTTTTTAATATTATTTTTATTTATGTGCGCAGCAGGATGTGCGGCCCACAGAACTTGCGCCCCACAGGATGTGCAAGCACATTTTTTTTATTAATTTGATTTAAATATTTTTTTTTGTAAAAATGTTTTAATATTATTTTTATTTATGTGCACAGCAGGATGTGCGCCGCAGGATGTGCGCCCCACAGAATTTGCCACCCACAGGATGTGCAAGCACAGTTTGTTTATTAATTTGATTTAAAAAAAAAATTGTAATTTGTTTTTAATATTATTTTTATTTATTTGCACAGCAGGATGTGCGCCCCACATAATTTGCGTCCCACAGGATGTGCAAGCACAGTTTTTTTATCAGTTATATTTAAATATTTTTTTTTTGTAAAAATGTTTTAATATTATTTGTATTAATGTGCGCAGCTGGATGTGCGCCGCAGGATGTGCTTCCCACAGAATTTGCGCCCCACAGGATGTGCAAGCACAGTTTTTTTATTAATTTGATTTAAATATTTTTTTTTGTAAAAATGTTTTAATATTATTTTTATTTATGTGCGCAGCAGGATGTGCGCCGCAGGATGTGCGCCCCACAGGATGTGCAAGCACAGTTTGTTTATTAATTTGATTTAAAAAAAAAATTGTAATTTGTTTTTAATATTATTTTTATTTTTGTGCACAGCAGGATGTTTGCCAAAGGATGTGCGCCCCACATAATTTGCGCCCCACAGGATGTGCAAGCACAGTTTGTTTATTAATTTGATTTAAAAAAAAAAAATTGTAAATTGTTTTTAATATTATTTTTATTTATGTGCGCAGCAGGATGTGCGCCGCAGGATGTGCGCCCCACAGAATTTGCGCCCCACAGGATGTGCAAGCACAGTTTTTTTATTAATTTGATTTAAATATTTTTTTTTGTAAAAATGATTTAATATTATTTTTATTTATGTGCGCAGCAGGATGTGCGCCGCAGGATGTGCGCCCCACAGAAATTGCGCCCCACAGGATGTGCAAGCACAGTTTGTTTATTAATTTGATTTAAAAAAAAAATTGTAATTTGTTTTTAATATTATTTTTATTTATGTGCGCAGCAGGATGTGCGCCGCAGGATGTGCGCCCCACAGGATGTGCAAGCACAGTTTTTTTATTAATTTGATTTAAATATTTTTTTTTGTAAAAATGTTTTAATATTATTTTTATTTATGTGCGCAGCAGGATGTGCGCCGCAGGATGTGCTTCCCACAGAATTTGCGCCCCACAGGATGTTCAAGCACAGTTTGTTTATTAATTTGATTTAAAAAAAAAAATTGTAATTTGTTTTTAATATTATTTTTATTTATGTGCGCAGCAGGATTTGCGCCGCAGGATGTGGGCCCCACAGAATTTGCGCCCCACAGGATGTGCAAGCACAGTTTTTTTATTAATTTGATTTAAATATTTTTTTTTGTAAGAATGTTTTAATATTATTTTTATTTATGTGCGCAGCAGGATGTGCGCCGCAGGATGTGCGCCCCACATAATTTGCGCCCCACAGGATGTGCAAGGACAGTTTTTTTATTAATTTGATTTAAAAAAAAAAATTGTAATTTGTTTTTAATATTATTTTTATTTATGTGCGCAGCAGGATGTGCGCCGCAGGATGTGCGCCCCACAGGATGTGCAAGCACAGTTTTTTTATTAATTTGATTTTAATATTTTTTTTTGTAAAAATGTTTTAATATTATTTTTATTTATGTGCGCAGCAGGATGTGCGCCGCAGGATGTGCGCCCCACAGAATTTGCGCCCCACAGGATGTGCAAGCACAGTTTTTTTATTAATTTGATTTAAATATTTTTTTTGTAAAAATGTGTTAATATTATTTTTATTCATGTGCGCAGCAGGATTTGCACCGCAGGATGTGCGCCCCACAAAATTTGCGCTCCACAGGATGTGCAAGGACAGTTTTTTTATTAATTTGATTTAAAAAAAAAAAATTGTAATTTGTTTTTAATATTATTTTTATTTATGTGCGCAGCAGGATGTGCGCCCCACAGAATTTGCGCCCCACAGGATTTGCAAGCACAGTTTTTTTATTAATTTGATTTAAAAAAAAAAAAAATTGTAAATTGTTTTTAATATTATTTGTATTAATGTGCGCAGCTGAATGTGCGCCCCACAGAATTCGCGCCCCACAGGATGTGCAAGCACAGTTTTTTTATTAATTTGATTTAAATATTTTTTTTTGTAAAAATGTTTTAATATTATTTGTATTAATGTGCGCAGCTGGATGTGCGCCACAGGATGTGCGCCCCACAGAATTTGCGCCCCACAGGATGTGAAAGCACAGTTTTTTTATTAATTTGATTTAAATATTTTTTTTTGTAAAAATGTTTTAATATTATTTTTATTTATGTGCGCAGCAGGATGTGCGCCGCAGGATGTGCGCCCCACAGGATGTGCAAGCACAGTTTGTTTATTAATTTGATTTAAAAAAAAAATTGTAATTTGTTTTTAATATTATTTTTATTTATGTGCGCAGCAGGATGTGCGCCAAAGGATGTGCGCCCCACATAATTTGCGCCCCACAGGATGTGCAAGCACAGTTTGTTTATTAATTTGATTTAAAAAAAAAAAATTGTAAATTGTTTTTAATATTATTTTTATTTATGTGCGCAGCAGGATGTGCGCCGCAGGATGTGCGCCCCACATAATTTGCGCCCCACAGGATGTGCAAGCACAGTTTGTTAATTAATTTGATTTAAAAAAAAAAAATTGTAATTTGTTTTTAATATTATTTTTATTTATGTGCGCAGCAGGATGTGCGCCGCAGGATGTGCGCCCCACATAATTTGCGCCCCACAGGATGTGCAAGCACAGTTTGTTTATTAATTTGATTTAAAAAAAAAAAATTGTAAATTGTTTTTAATATTATTTTTATTTATGTGCGCAGCAGGATGTGCGCCGCAGGATGTGCGCCCCACATAATTTGCGCCCCACAGGATGTGCAAGCACAGTTTGTTTATTAATTTGATTTAAAAAAAAAATTGTAATTTGTTTTTAATATTATTTTTATTTATTTGCACAGCAGGATGTGCGCCCCACATAATTTGCGTCCCACAGGATGTGCAAGCACAGTTTTTTTATCAGTTATATTTAAATATTTTTTTTTTGTAAAAATGTTTTAATATTATTTGTATTAATATGCGCAGCTGGATGTGCGCCGCAGGATGTGCTTCCCACAGAATATGCGCCCCACAGGATGTGCAAGCACAGTTTTTTTATTAATTTGATTTAAATATTTTTTTTTGTAAAAATGTTTTAATATTATTTTTATTTATGTGCGCAGCAGGATGTGCGCCGCAGGATGTGCGCCCCACAGGATGTGCAAGCACAGTTTGTTTATTAATTTGATTTAAAAAAAAAATTGTAATTTGTTTTTAATATTATTTTTATTTATGTGCACAGCAGGATGTTTGCCAAAGGATGTGCGCCCCACATAATTTGCGCCCCACAGGATGTGCAAGCACAGTTTGTTTATTAATTTGATTTAAAAAAAAAAAATTGTAAATTGTTTTTAATATTATTTTTATTTATGTGCGCAGCAGGATGTGCGCCGCAGGATGTGCGCCCCACAGAATTTGCGCCCCACAGGATGTGCAAGCACAGTTTTTTTATTAATTTGATTTAAATATTTTTTTTTGTAAAAATGATTTAATATTATTTTTATTTATGTGCGCAGCAGGATGTGCGCCGCAGGATGTGCGCCCCACAGAAATTGCGCCCCACAGGATGTGCAAGCACAGTTTGTTTATTAATTTGATTTAAAAAAAAAATTGTAATTTGTTTTTAATATTATTTTTATTTATTTGCACAGCAGGATGTGCGCCCCACATAATTTGCGTCCCACAGGATGTGCAAGCACAGTTTTTTTATCAGTTATATTTAAATATTTTTTTTTTGTAAAAATGTTTTAATATTATTTGTATTAATGTGCGCAGCTGGATGTGCGCCGCAGGATGTGCGCCCCACAGAATTTGCGCCCCACAGGATGTGCAAGCACAGTTTTTTTATTAATTTGATTTAAATATTTTTTTTTGTAAAAATGTTTTAATATTATTTTTATTTATGTGCGCAGCAGGATGTGCGCCGCAGGATGTGCGCCCCACAGGATGTGCAAGCACAGTTTGTTTATTAATTTGATTTAAAAAAAAAATTGTAATTTGTTTTTAATATTATTTTTATTTATGTGCGCCGCAGGATGTGCGCCCCACAGAATTTGCGCCCCACAGGATGTGCAAGGACAGTTTTTTTATTAATTTGATTTAAAAAAAAAATTGTAATTTGTTTTTAATATTATTTTTATTTATGTGCGCAGCAGGATGTGCGCCGCAGGATGTGCGCCCCACAGAATTTGCGCCCCACAGGATGTGCAAGCACAGTTTTTTTATTAATTTGATTTAAATATTTTTTTTTGTAAAAATGTTTTAATATTATTTTTATTTATGTGCACAGCAGGATGTGCGCCGCAGTATGTGCGCCCCACAGAATTTGCCACCCACAGGATGTGCAAGCACAGTTTGTTTATTAATTTGATTTAAAAAAAAAATTGTAATTTGTTTTTAATATTATTTTTATTTATTTGCACAGCAGGATGTGCGCCCCACATAATTTGCGTCCCACAGGATGTGCAAGCACAGTTTTTTTATCAGTTATATTTAAATATTTTTTTTTTGTAAAAATGTTTTAATATTATTTGTATTAATGTGCGCAGCAGGATGTGCGCCGCAGGATGTGCTTCCCACAGAATTTGCGCCCCACAGGATGTGCAAGCACAGTTTTTTTATTAATTTGATTTAAAAAAAAAATTGAAATTTGTTTTTAATATTATTTTTATTTATGTGCGCAGCAGGATGTGTGCCGCAGGATGTGCGCCCCACAGAATTTGCGCCCCACAGGATGTGCAAGCACAGTTTTTTTATTAATTTGATTTAAATATTTTTTTTTGTAAAAATGTGTCAATATTATTTTTATTCATGTGCGCAGCAGGATTTGCGCCGCAGGATGTGCGCCCCACAAAATTTGCGCTCCCCAGGATGTGCAAGGACAGTTTTTTTATTAATTTGATTTAAAAAAAAAAAATTGTAATTTGTTTTTAATATTATTTTTATTTATGTGCGCAGCAGGATGTGCGCCGCAGGATGTGCGCCCCACAGCATTTGCGCCCCACAGGATGTGCAAGCACAGTTTGTTTATTAATTTGATTTAAAAAAAAAAATTGTAATTTGTTTTTAATATTATTTTTATTTATGTGCGCAGCAGGATGTGCGCCGCAGGATGTGCGCCCCACAGAATTTGCGCCCCACAGGATGTGCAAGCACAGTTTTTTTATTAATTTGATTTAAATATTTTTTTTTGTAAAAATGTTTTATTTTATTTTTATTTATGTGCGCAGCAGGATGTGCGCCGCAGGATGTGCGCCCCACAGGATGTGCAAGGACAGTTTTTTTTATTAATTTGATTTAAATATTTTTTTTTAAAAATGTTTTAATATTATTTTTATTCATGTGCGCAGCAGGATGTGCGCCGCAGGATGTGCGCCCCACAGAATTTGCGCCCCACAGGATGTGCAAGCACAGTTTTTTTATTAATTTGATTTAAAAAAAAAAAAAATTGTAAATTGTTTTTAATATTATTTTTATTAATGTGCGCAGCTGGATGTGCGCCCCACAGAATTTGCGCCCCACAGGATGTGCAAGCACAGTTTTTTTATTAATTTGATTTAAAAAAAAAAATTGTAATTTGTTTTTAATATTATTTTTATTTATGTGCGCAGCAGGATGTGCGCCCCACAGAATTTGCGCCCCACAGGATGTGCAAGCACAGTTTTTTATTAATTTGATTTAAATATTTTTTTTTGTAAAAATGTTTTAATATTATTTTTATTTATGTGCGCAGCAGGATGTGCGCCGCAGGATGTGCGCCCCACAGAATTTGCGCCCCACAGGATGTGCAAGCACAGTTTTTTTATTAATTTGATTTAAATATTTTTTTTTGTAAAAATGTTTTAATATTATTTTTATTCATGTGCGCCCCACAGAATTTGCGCCCCACAGGATGTGCAAGGACAGTTTTTTTATTAATTTGATTTAAAAAAAAAATTGTAATTTGTTTTTAATATTATTTTTATTTATGTGCGCAGCAGGATGTGCGCCGCAGGATGTGCGCCCCACAGAATTTGCGCCCAACAGGATGTGCAAGCACAGTTTTTTTATTAATTTGATTTAAATATTTTTTTTTGTAAAAATGTTTTAATATTATTTTTATTTATGTGCGCAGCAGGATGTGCGCCGCAGGATGTGCGCCCCACAGAATTTGCGGCCCACAGGATGTGCAAGCACAGTTTTTTTATTAATTTGATTTAAATATTTTTTTTTGTAAAAATGTTTTAATATTATTTTTATTCATGTGCGCCCCACAGAATTTGCGCCCCACAGGATGTGCAAGGACAGTTTTTTTATTAATTTGATTTAAAAAAAAAATTGTAATTTGTTTTTAATATTATTTTTATTTATGTGCGCAGCAGGATGTGCGCCGCAGGATGTGCGCCCCACAGAATTTGCGCCCCACAGGATGTGCAAGCACAGTTTTTTTATTAATTTGATTTAAATATTTTTTTTTGTAAAAATGTTTTAATATTATTTTTATTTATGTGCGCAGCAGGATGTGCGCCGCAGGATGTGCGCCCCACAGAATTTGCGCCCCACAGGATGTGCAAGCACAGTTTTTTTATTAATTTGATTTAAATATTTTTTTTTGTAAAAATGTGTTAATATTATTTTTATTCATGTGCGCAGCAGGATTTGCACCGCAGGATGTGCGCCCCACAAAATTTGCGCTCCACAGGATGTGCAAGGACAGTTTTTTTATTAATTTGATTTAAAAAAAAAAAATTGTAATTTGTTTTTAATATTATTTTTATTTATGTGCGCAGCAGGATGTGCGCCCCACAGAATTTGCGCCCCACAGGATGTGCAAGCACAGTTTTTTTATTAATTTGATTTAAATATTTTTTTTGTAAAAATGTTTTAATATTATTTGTATTAATGTGCGCAGCTGGATGTGCGCCGCATGATGTGCTCCCCACATAATTTGCGCCCCACAGGATGTGCAAGCACAGTTTTTTTATTAATTTGATTTAAATATTTTTTTTGTAAAAATGTTTTAATATTATTTTTATTCATGTGCGCAGCAGGATGTGCGCCGCAGGATGTGCGCCCCACAGAATTTGCGCCCCACAGGATGTGCAAGCACAGTTTTTTTATTAATTTGATTTAAATATTTTTTTTTGTAAAAATGTTTTAATATTATTTTTATTCATGTGCGCAGCAGGATGTGCGCCGCAGGATGTGCGCCCCACAGAATTTGCGCCCCACAGGATGTGCAAGCACAGTTTTTTTATTAATTTGATTTAAATATTTTTTTTTGTAAAAATGTTTTAATATTATTTTTATTTATGTGCGCAGCAGGATGTGCGCCGCAGGATGTGCGCCCCACATAATTTGCGCCCCACAGGATGTGCAAGCACAGTTTTTTTATTAATTTGATTTAAATATTTTTTTTTGTAAAAATGTTTTAATATTATTTTTATTCATGTGCGCAGCAGGATGTGCGCCGCAGGATGTGCGCCCCACAGAATTTGCGCCCCACAGAATTTGCGCCCCACAGGATGTGCAAGCACAGTTTGTTTATTAATTTGATTTAAAAAAAAAAAATTGTAATTTGTTTTTAATATTATTTTTATTTATGTGCGCAGCAGGATGTGCGCCCCACAGAATTTGCGCCCCACAGGATGTGCAAGCACAGTTTTTTTATTAATTTGATTTAAATATTTTTTTTGTAAAAATGTTTTAATATTATTTTTATTCATGTGCGCAGCAGGATGTGCGCCGCAGGATGTGCGCCCCACAGAATTTGCGCCCCACAGAATTTGCGCCCCACAGGATGTGCAAGCACAGTTTGTTTATTAATTTGATTTAAAAAAAAAAAATTGTAAATTGTTTTTAATATTATTTTTATTTATGTGCGCAGCAGGATGTGCGCCGCAGGATGTGCGCCCCACAGAATTTGCGCCCCACAGGATGTGCAAGCACAGTTTTTTTATTAATTTGATTTAAATATTTTTTTTTGTAAAAATGATTTAATATTATTTTTATTTATGTGCGCAGCAGGATGTGCGCCGCAGGATGTGCGCCCCACAGAAATTGCGCCCCACAGGATGTGCAAGCACAGTTTGTTTATTAATTTGATTTAAAAAAAAAATTGTAATTTGTTTTTAATATTATTTTTATTTATGTGCGCAGCAGGATGTGCGCCGCAGGATGTGCGCCCCACAGGATGTGCAAGCACAGTTTTTTTATTAATTTGATTTAAATATTTTTTTTTGTAAAAATGTTTTAATATTATTTTTATTTATGTGCGCAGCAGGATGTGCGCCGCAGGATGTGCTTCCCACAGAATTTGCGCCCCACAGGATGTTCAAGCACAGTTTGTTTATTAATTTGATTTAAAAAAAAAATTGTAATTTGTTTTTAATATTATTTTTATTTATTTGCACAGCAGGATGTGCGCCCCACATAATTTGCGTCCCACAGGATGTGCAAGCACAGTTTTTTTATCAGTTATATTTAAATATTTTTTTTTTGTAAAAATGTTTTAATATTATTTGTATTAATGTGCGCAGCTGGATGTGCGCCGCAGGATGTGCGCCCCACAGAATTTGCGCCCCACAGGATGTGCAAGCACAGTTTTTTTATTAATTTGATTTAAATATTTTTTTTTGTAAAAATGTTTTAATATTATTTTTATTTATGTGCGCAGCAGGATGTGCGCCGCAGGATGTGCGCCCCACAGGATGTGCAAGCACAGTTTGTTTATTAATTTGATTTAAAAAAAAAATTGTAATTTGTTTTTAATATTATTTTTATTTATGTGCGCAGCAGGATGTGCGCCGCAGGATGTGCGCCCCACAGGATGTGCAAGCACAGTTTTTTTATTAATTTGATTTAAAAAAAAAAAATTGTAAATTGTTTTTAATATTATTTTTATTTATGTGCGCAGCAGGATGTGCGCCGCAGGATGTGCGCCCCACAGAGTTTGCGCCCCAAAGGATGTGCAAGCACAGTTTTTTTATTAATTTGATTTAAATATTTTTTTTTGTAAAAATGTTTTAATATTATTTTTATTCATGTGCGCAGCAGGATTTGCGCCGCAGGATGTGCGCCCCACAGAGTTTGCGCCCCAAAGGATGTGCAAGGACAGTTTTTTTATTAATTTGATTTAAAAAAAAAATTGTAATTTGTTTTTAATATTATTTTTATTTATGTGCGCAGCAGGATGTGCGCCGCAGGATGTGCGCCCCACAGAATTTGCGCCCCACAGGATGTGCAAGCACAGTTTTTTTATTAATTTGATTTAAATATTTTTTTTTGTAAAAATGTTTTAATATTATTTTTATTTATGTGCGCAGCAGGATGTGCGCCGCAGGATGTGCGCCCCACAGAATTTGCGCCCCACAGGATGTGCAAGCACAGTTTTTTTATTAATTTGATTTAAATATTTTTTTTTGTAAAAATGTGTTAATATTATTTTTATTCATGTGCGCAGCAGGATTTGCACCGCAGGATGTGCGCCCCACAAAATTTGCGCTCCACAGGATGTGCAAGGACAGTTTTTTTATTAATTTGATTTAAAAAAAAAAAATTGTAATTTGTTTTTAATATTATTTTTATTTATGTGCGCAGCAGGATGTGCGCCCCACAGAATTTGCGCCCCACAGGATGTGCAAGCACAGTTTTTTTATTAATTGATTTAAATATTTTTTTTTGTAAAAATGTTTTAATATTATTTGTATTAATGTGCGCAGCTGGATGTGCGCCGCAGGATGTGCGCCCCACAGAATTTGCGCCCCACAGGATGTGCAAGGACAGTTTTTTTATTAATTTGATTTAAAAAAAAAATTGTAATTTGTTTTTAATATTATTTTTATTTATGTGCGCAGCAGGATGTGCGCCGCAGGATGTGCGCCCCACAGAATTTGCGCCCCACAGGATGTGCAAGCACAGTTTTTTTATTAATTTGATTTAAATATTTTTTTTTGTAAAAATGTTTTAATATTATTTTTATTTATGTGCACAGCAGGATGTGCGCCGCAGTATGTGCGCCCCACAGAATTTGCCACCCACAGGATGTGCAAGCACAGTTTGTTTATTAATTTGATTTAAAAAAAAAATTGTAATTTGTTTTTAATATTATTTTTATTTATTTGCACAGCAGGATGTGCGCCCCACATAATTTGCGTCCCACAGGATGTGCAAGCACAGTTTTTTTATCAGTTATATTTAAATATTTTTTTTTTGTAAAAATGTTTTAATATTATTTGTATTAATGTGCGCAGCTGGATGTGCGCCGCAGGATGTGCTTCCCACAGAATTTGCGCCCCACAGGATGTGCAAGCACAGTTTTTTTATTAATTTGATTTAAATATTTTTTTTTGTAAAAATGTTTTAATATTATTTTTATTTATGTGCGCAGCAGGATGTGCGCCGCAGGATGTGCTTCCCACAGAATTTGCGCCCCACAGGATGTGCAAGCACAGTTTGTTTATTAATTTGATTTAAAAAAAAAAATTGTAATTTGTTTTTAATATTATTTTTATTTATGTGCGCAGCAGGATTTGCGCCGCAGGATGTGCGCCCCACAGAATTTGCGCCCCACAGGATGTGCAAGCACAGTTTTTTTATTAATTTGATTTAAATATTTTTTTTGTAAGAATGTTTTAATATTATTTTTATTTATGTGCGCAGCAGGATGTGCGCCGCAGGATGTGCGCCCCACATAATTTGCGCCCCACAGGATGTGCAAGGACAGTTTTTTTATTAATTTGATTTAAAAAAAAAAATTGTAATTTGTTTTTAATATTATTTTTAGTTATGTGCGCAGCAGGATGTGCGCCGCAGGATGTGCGCCCCACAGGATGTGCAAGCACAGTTTTTTTATTAATTTGATTTTAATTTTTTTTTTGTAAAAATGTTTTAATATTATTTTTATTTATGTGCGCAGCAGGATGTGCGCCGCAGGATGTGCGCCCCACAGAATTTGCGCCCCACAGGATGTGCAAGCACAGTTTTTTTATTAATTTGATTTAAAAAAAAAATTGAAATTTGTTTTTAATATTATTTTTATTTATGTGCGCAGCAGGATGTGTGCCGCAGGATGTGCGCCCCACAGAATTTGCGCCCCACAGGATGTGCAAGCACAGTTTTTTTATTAATTTGATTTAAATATTTTTTTTTGTAAAAATGTGTCAATATTATTTTTATTCATGTGCGCAGCAGGATTTGCGCCGCAGGATGTGCGCCCCACAAAATTTGCGCTCCCCAGGATGTGCAAGGACAGTTTTTTTATTAATTTGATTTAAAAAAAAAAAATTGTAATTTGTTTTTAATATTATTTTTATTTATGTGCGCAGCAGGATGTGCGCCCCACAGAATTTGCGCCCCACAGGATGTGCAAGCACAGTTTTTTTATTAATTTGATTTAAATTTTTTTTTTTGTAAAAATGTTTTAATATTATTTTTATTTATGTGCGCAGCAGGATGTGCGCCGCAGGATGTGCGCCCCACAGAATTTGCGCCCCACAGGATGTGCAAGCACAGTTTGTTTATTAATTTGATTTAAAAAAAAAAATTGTAATTTGTTTTTAATATTATTTTTATTTATGTGCGCAGCAGGATGTGCGCCGCAGGATGTGCGCCCCACAGCATTTGCGCCCCACAGGATGTGCAAGCACAGTTTGTTTATTAATTTGATTTAAAAAAAAAAATTGTAATTTGTTTTTAATATTATTTTTATTTATGTGCGCAGCAGGATGTGCGCCGCAGGATGTGCGCCCCACAGAATTTGCGCCCCACAGGATGTGCAAGCACAGTTTTTTTATTAATTTGATTTAAATATTTTTTTTTGTAAAAATGTTTTATTTTATTTTTATTTATGTGCGCAGCAGGATGTGCGCCGCAGGATGTGCGCCCCACAGGATGTGCAAGGACAGTTTTTTTTATTAATTTGATTTAAATATTT
This sequence comes from Pleuronectes platessa, assembly GCF_947347685.1. Taxonomy (NCBI): domain Eukaryota; kingdom Metazoa; phylum Chordata; class Actinopteri; order Pleuronectiformes; family Pleuronectidae; genus Pleuronectes; species Pleuronectes platessa. The sequence goes on along the minus strand of NW_026519154.1, from coordinate 195,854 downwards.
TTTTTTAAAAATGTTTTAATATTATTTTTATTCATGTGCGCAGCAGGATGTGCGCCGCAGGATGTGCGCCCCACAGAATTTGCGCCCCACATAATTTGCGCCCCACAGGACGTGCAAGGACAGTTTTTTTATTAATTTGATTTAAAAAAAAAAATTGTAATTTGTTTTTAATATTATTTTTATTTATGTGCGCAGCAGGATGTGCGCCGCAGGATGTGCGCCCCACAGAATTTGCGCCCCACAGGATGTGCAAGCACAGTTTTTTTATTAATTTGATTTAAAAAAAAAAAAAATTGTAAATTGTTTTTAATATTATTTTTATTAATGTGCGCAGCTGGATGTGCGCCCCACAGAATTTGCGCCCCACAGGATGTGCAAGCACAGTTTTTTTATTAATTTGATTTAAAAAAAAAAATTGTAATTTGTTTTTAATATTATTTTTATTTATGTGCGCAGCAGGATGTGCGCCCCACAGAATTTGCGCCCCACAGGATGTGCAAGCACAGTTTTTTTATTAATTTGATTTAAATATTTTTTTTTGTAAAAATGTTTTAATATTATTTTTATTTATGTGCGCAGCAGGATGTGCGCCGCAGGATGTGCGCCCCACAGAATTTGCGCCCCACAGGATGTGCAAGCACAGTTTTTTTATTAATTTGATTTAAATATTTTTTTTTGTAAAAATGTTTTAATATTATTTTTATTCATGTGCGCCCCACAGAATTTGCGCCCCACAGGATGTGCAAGGACAGTTTTTTTATTAATTTGATTTAAAAAAAAAAATTGTAATTTGTTTTTAATATTATTTTTATTTATGTGCGCAGCAGGATGTGCGCCGCAGGATGTGCGCCCCACAGAATTTGCGCCGCACAGGATGTGCAAGCACAGTTTTTTTATTAATTTGATTTAAATATTTTTTTTTGTAAAAATGTTTTAATATTATTTTTATTCATGTGCGCCCCACAGAATTTGCGCCCCACAGGATGTGCAAGGACAGTTCTTTTATTAATTTGATTTAAAAAAAAAATTGTAATTTGTTTTTAATATTATTTTTATTTATGTGCGCAGCAGGATGTGCGCCGCAGGATGTGCGCCCCACAGAATTTGCGCCCAACAGGATGTGCAAGCACAGTTTTTTTATTAATTTGATTTAAATATTTTTTTTTGTAAAAATGTTTTAATATTATTTTTATTTATGTGCGCAGCAGGATGTGCGCCGCAGGATGTGCGCCCCACAGAATTTGCGGCCCACAGGATGTGCAAGCACAGTTTTTTTATTAATTTGATTTAAATATTTTTTTTTGTAAAAATGTTTTAATATTATTTTTATTCATGTGCGCCCCACAGAATTTGCGCCCCACAGGATGTGCAAGGACAGTTTTTTTATTAATTTGATTTAAAAAAAAAATTGTAATTTGTTTTTAATATTATTTTTATTTATGTGCGCAGCAGGATGTGCGCCGCAGGATGTGCGCCCCACAGAATTTGCGCCCCACAGGATGTGCAAGCACAGTTTTTTTATTAATTTGATTTAAATATTTTTTTTTGTAAAAATGTTTTAATATTATTTTTATTTATGTGCGCAGCAGGATGTGCGCCGCAGGATGTGCGCCCCACAGAATTTGCGCCCCACAGGATGTGCAAGCACAGTTTTTTTATTAATTTGATTTAAATATTTTTTTTTGTAAAAATGTTTTAATATTATTTTTATTTATGTGCGCAGCAGGATGTGCGCCGCAGGATGTGCGCCCCACAGAATTTGCGCCCCACAGGATGTGCAAGCACAGTTTTTTTATTAATTTGATTTAAATATTTTTTTTTGTAAAAATGTGTTAATATTATTTTTATTCATGTGCGCAGCAGGATTTGCACCGCAGGATGTGCGCCCCACAAAATTTGCGCTCCACAGGATGTGCAAGGACAGTTTTTTTATTAATTTGATTTAAAAAAAAAAAATTGTAATTTGTTTTTAATATTATTTTTATTTATGTGCGCAGCAGGATGTGCGCCCCACAGAATTTGCGCCCCACAGGATGTGCAAGCACAGTTTTTTTATTAATTGATTTAAATATTTTTTTTTGTAAAAATGTTTTAATATTATTTGTATTAATGTGCGCAGCTGGATGTGCGCCGCAGGATGTGCGCCCCACAGAATTTGCGCCCCACAGGATGTGCAAGGACAGTTTTTTTATTAATTTGATTTAAAAAAAAAATTGTAATTTGTTTTTAATATTATTTTTATTTATGTGCGCAGCAGGATGTGCGCCGCAGGATGTGCGCCCCACAGAATTTGCGCCCCACAGGATGTGCAAGCACAGTTTTTTTATTAATTTGATTTAAATATTTTTTTTTGTAAAAATGTTTTAATATTATTTTTATTTATGTGCACAGCAGGATGTGCGCCGCAGTATGTGCGCCCCACAGAATTTGCCACCCACAGGATGTGCAAGCACAGTTTGTTTATTAATTTGATTTAAAAAAAAAATTGTAATTTGTTTTTAATATTATTTTTATTTATTTGCACAGCAGGATGTGCGCCCCACATAATTTGCGTCCCACAGGATGTGCAAGCACAGTTTTTTTATCAGTTATATTTAAATATTTTTTTTTTGTAAAAATGTTTTAATATTATTTGTATTAATGTGCGCAGCTGGATGTGCGCCGCAGGATGTGCTTCCCACAGAATTTGCGCCCCACAGGATGTGCAAGCACAGTTTTTTTATTAATTTGATTTAAATATTTTTTTTGTAAGAATGTTTTAATATTATTTTTATTTATGTGCGCAGCAGGATGTGCGCCGCAGGATGTGCGCCCCACATAATTTGCGCCCCACAGGATGTGCAAGGACAGTTTTTTTATTAATTTGATTTAAAAAAAAAAATTGTAATTTGTTTTTAATATTATTTTTAGTTATGTGCGCAGCAGGATGTGCGCCGCAGGATGTGCGCCCCACAGGATGTGCAAGCACAGTTTTTTTATTAATTTGATTTTAATTTTTTTTTTGTAAAAATGTTTTAATATTATTTTTATTTATGTGCGCAGCAGGATGTGCGCCGCAGGATGTGCGCCCCACAGAATTTGCGCCCCACAGGATGTGCAAGCACAGTTTTTTTATTAATTTGATTTAAAAAAAAAATTGAAATTTGTTTTTAATATTATTTTTATTTATGTGCGCAGCAGGATGTGTGCCGCAGGATGTGCGCCCCACAGAATCTGCGCCCCACAGGATGTGCAAGCACAGTTTTTTTATTAATTTGATTTAAATATTTTTTTTTGTAAAAATGTGTCAATATTATTTTTATTCATGTGCGCAGCAGGATTTGCGCCGCAGGATGTGCGCCCCACAAAATTTGCGCTCCCCAGGATGTGCAAGGACAGTTTTTTTATTAATTTGATTTAAAAAAAAAAAATTGTAATTTGTTTTTAATATTATTTTTATTTATGTGCGCAGCAGGATGTGCGCCCCACAGAATTTGCGCCCCACAGGATGTGCAAGCACAGTTTTTTTATTAATTTGATTTAAATTTTTTTTTTTGTAAAAATGTTTTAATATTATTTTTATTTATGTGCGCAGCAGGATGTGCGCCGCAGGATGTGCGCCCCACAGAATTTGCGCCCCACAGGATGTGCAAGCACAGTTTGTTTATTAATTTGATTTAAAAAAAAAAATTGTAATTTGTTTTTAATATTATTTTTATTTATGTGCGCAGCAGGATGTGCGCCGCAGGATGTGCGCCCCACAGCATTTGCGCCCCACAGGATGTGCAAGCACAGTTTGTTTATTAATTTGATTTAAAAAAAAAAATTGTAATTTGTTTTTAATATTATTTTTATTTATGTGCGCAGCAGGATGTGCGCCGCAGGATGTGCGCCCCACAGAATTTGCGCCCCACAGGATGTGCAAGCACAGTTTTTTTATTAATTTGATTTAAATATTTTTTTTTGTAAAAATGTTTTATTTTATTTTTATTTATGTGCGCAGCAGGATGTGCGCCGCAGGATGTGCGCCCCACAGGATGTGCAAGGACAGTTTTTTTTATTAATTTGATTTAAATATTTTTTTTTAAAAATGTTTTAATATTATTTTTATTCATGTGCGCAGCAGGATGTGCGCCGCAGGATGTGCGCCCCACAGAATTTGCGCCCCACATAATTTGCGCCCCACAGGACGTGCAAGGACAGTTTTTTTATTAATTTGATTTAAAAAAAAAAATTGTAATTTGTTTTTAATATTATTTTTATTTATGTGCGCAGCAGGATGTGCGCCGCAGGATGTGCGCCCCACAGAATTTGCGCCCCACAGGATGTGCAAGCACAGTTTTTTTATTAATTTGATTTAAAAAAAAAAAAAATTGTAAATTGTTTTTAATATTATTTTTATTAATGTGCGCAGCTGGATGTGCGCCCCACAGAATTTGCGCCCCACAGGATGTGCAAGCACAGTTTTTTTATTAATTTGATTTAAAAAAAAAAATTGTAATTTGTTTTTAATATTATTTTTATTTATGTGCGCAGCAGGATGTGCGCCCCACAGAATTTGCGCCCCACAGGATGTGCAAGCACAGTTTTTTTATTAATTTGATTTAAATATTTTTTTTTGTAAAAATGTTTTAATATTATTTTTATTTATGTGCGCAGCAGGATGTGCGCCGCAGGATGTGCGCCCCACAGAATTTGCGCCCCACAGGATGTGCAAGCACAGTTTTTTTATTAATTTGATTTAAATATTTTTTTTTGTAAAAATGTTTTAATATTATTTTTATTCATGTGCGCCCCACAGAATTTGCGCCCCACAGGATGTGCAAGGACAGTTTTTTTATTAATTTGATTTAAAAAAAAAAATTGTAATTTGTTTTTAATATTATTTTTATTTATGTGCGCAGCAGGATGTGCGCCGCAGGATGTGCGCCCCACAGAATTTGCGCCGCACAGGATGTGCAAGCACAGTTTTTTTATTAATTTGATTTAAATATTTTTTTTTGTAAAAATGTTTTAATATTATTTTTATTCATGTGCGCCCCACAGAATTTGCGCCCCACAGGATGTGCAAGGACAGTTCTTTTATTAATTTGATTTAAAAAAAAAATTGTAATTTGTTTTTAATATTATTTTTATTTATGTGCGCAGCAGGATGTGCGCCGCAGGATGTGCGCCCCACAGAATTTGCGCCCAACAGGATGTGCAAGCACAGTTTTTTTATTAATTTGATTTAAATATTTTTTTTTGTAAAAATGTTTTAATATTATTTTTATTTATGTGCGCAGCAGGATGTGCGCCGCAGGATGTGCGCCCCACAGAATTTGCGGCCCACAGGATGTGCAAGCACAGTTTTTTTATTAATTTGATTTAAATATTTTTTTTTGTAAAAATGTTTTAATATTATTTTTATTCATGTGCGCCCCACAGAATTTGCGCCCCACAGGATGTGCAAGGACAGTTTTTTTATTAATTTGATTTAAAAAAAAAATTGTAATTTGTTTTTAATATTATTTTTATTTATGTGCGCAGCAGGATGTGCGCCGCAGGATGTGCGCCCCACAGAATTTGCGCCCCACAGGATGTGCAAGCACAGTTTTTTTATTAATTTGATTTAAATATTTTTTTTTGTAAAAATGTTTTAATATTATTTTTATTTATGTGCGCAGCAGGATGTGCGCCGCAGGATGTGCGCCCCACAGAATTTGCGCCCCACAGGATGTGCAAGCACAGTTTTTTTATTAATTTGATTTAAATATTTTTTTTTGTAAAAATGTTTTAATATTATTTTTATTTATGTGCGCAGCAGGATGTGCGCCGCAGGATGTGCGCCCCACAGAATTTGCGCCCCACAGGATGTGCAAGCACAGTTTTTTTATTAATTTGATTTAAATATTTTTTTTTGTAAAAATGTGTTAATATTATTTTTATTCATGTGCGCAGCAGGATTTGCACCGCAGGATGTGCGCCCCACAAAATTTGCGCTCCACAGGATGTGCAAGGACAGTTTTTTTATTAATTTGATTTAAAAAAAAAAAATTGTAATTTGTTTTTAATATTATTTTTATTTATGTGCGCAGCAGGATGTGCGCCCCACAGAATTTGCGCCCCACAGGATGTGCAAGCACAGTTTTTTTATTAATTGATTTAAATATTTTTTTTTGTAAAAATGTTTTAATATTATTTGTATTAATGTGCGCAGCTGGATGTGCGCCGCAGGATGTGCGCCCCACAGAATTTGCGCCCCACAGGATGTGCAAGGACAGTTTTTTTATTAATTTGATTTAAAAAAAAAATTGTAATTTGTTTTTAATATTATTTTTATTTATGTGCGCAGCAGGATGTGCGCCGCAGGATGTGCGCCCCACAGAATTTGCGCCCCACAGGATGTGCAAGCACAGTTTTTTTATTAATTTGATTTAAATATTTTTTTTTGTAAAAATGTTTTAATATTATTTTTATTTATGTGCACAGCAGGATGTGCGCCGCAGTATGTGCGCCCCACAGAATTTGCCACCCACAGGATGTGCAAGCACAGTTTGTTTATTAATTTGATTTAAAAAAAAAATTGTAATTTGTTTTTAATATTATTTTTATTTATTTGCACAGCAGGATGTGCGCCCCACATAATTTGCGTCCCACAGGATGTGCAAGCACAGTTTTTTTATCAGTTATATTTAAATATTTTTTTTTTGTAAAAATGTTTTAATATTATTTGTATTAATGTGCGCAGCTGGATGTGCGCCGCAGGATGTGCTTCCCACAGAATTTGCGCCCCACAGGATGTGCAAGCACAGTTTTTTTATTAATTTGATTTAAATATTTTTTTTGTAAGAATGTTTTAATATTATTTTTATTTATGTGCGCAGCAGGATGTGCGCCGCAGGATGTGCGCCCCACATAATTTGCGCCCCACAGGATGTGCAAGGACAGTTTTTTTATTAATTTGATTTAAAAAAAAAAATTGTAATTTGTTTTTAATATTATTTTTAGTTATGTGCGCAGCAGGATGTGCGCCGCAGGATGTGCGCCCCACAGGATGTGCAAGCACAGTTTTTTTATTAATTTGATTTTAATTTTTTTTTTGTAAAAATGTTTTAATATTATTTTTATTTATGTGCGCAGCAGGATGTGCGCCGCAGGATGTGCGCCCCACAGAATTTGCGCCCCACAGGATGTGCAAGCACAGTTTTTTTATTAATTTGATTTAAAAAAAAAATTGAAATTTGTTTTTAATATTATTTTTATTTATGTGCGCAGCAGGATGTGTGCCGCAGGATGTGCGCCCCACAGAATCTGCGCCCCACAGGATGTGCAAGCACAGTTTTTTTATTAATTTGATTTAAATATTTTTTTTTGTAAAAATGTGTCAATATTATTTTTATTCATGTGCGCAGCAGGATTTGCGCCGCAGGATGTGCGCCCCACAAAATTTGCGCTCCCCAGGATGTGCAAGGACAGTTTTTTTATTAATTTGATTTAAAAAAAAAAAATTGTAATTTGTTTTTAATATTATTTTTATTTATGTGCGCAGCAGGATGTGCGCCCCACAGAATTTGCGCCCCACAGGATGTGCAAGCACAGTTTTTTTATTAATTTGATTTAAATTTTTTTTTTTGTAAAAATGTTTTAATATTATTTTTATTTATGTGCGCAGCAGGATGTGCGCCGCAGGATGTGCGCCCCACAGAATTTGCGCCCCACAGGATGTGCAAGCACAGTTTGTTTATTAATTTGATTTAAAAAAAAAAATTGTAATTTGTTTTTAATATTATTTTTATTTATGTGCGCAGCAGGATGTGCGCCGCAGGATGTGCGCCCCACAGCATTTGCGCCCCACAGGATGTGCAAGCACAGTTTGTTTATTAATTTGATTTAAAAAAAAAAATTGTAATTTGTTTTTAATATTATTTTTATTTATGTGCGCAGCAGGATGTGCGCCGCAGGATGTGCGCCCCACAGAATTTGCGCCCCACAGGATGTGCAAGCACAGTTTTTTTATTAATTTGATTTAAATATTTTTTTTTGTAAAAATGTTTTATTTTATTTTTATTTATGTGCGCAGCAGGATGTGCGCCGCAGGATGTGCGCCCCACAGGATGTGCAAGGACAGTTTTTTTTATTAATTTGATTTAAATATTTTTTTTTAAAAATGTTTTAATATTATTTTTATTCATGTGCGCAGCAGGATGTGCGCCGCAGGATGTGCGCCCCACAGAATTTGCGCCCCACATAATTTGCGCCCCACAGGACGTGCAAGGACAGTTTTTTTATTAATTTGATTTAAAAAAAAAAATTGTAATTTGTTTTTAATATTATTTTTATTTATGTGCGCAGCAGGATGTGCGCCGCAGGATGTGCGCCCCACAGAATTTGCGCCCCACAGGATGTGCAAGCACAGTTTTTTTATTAATTTGATTTAAAAAAAAAAAAAATTGTAAATTGTTTTTAATATTATTTTTATTAATGTGCGCAGCTGGATGTGCGCCCCACAGAATTTGCGCCCCACAGGATGTGCAAGCACAGTTTTTTTATTAATTTGATTTAAAAAAAAAAATTGTAATTTGTTTTTAATATTATTTTTATTTATGTGCGCAGCAGGATGTGCGCCCCACAGAATTTGCGCCCCACAGGATGTGCAAGCACAGTTTTTTTATTAATTTGATTTAAATATTTTTTTTTGTAAAAATGTTTTAATATTATTTTTATTTATGTGCGCAGCAGGATGTGCGCCGCAGGATGTGCGCCCCACAGAATTTGCGCCCCACAGGATGTGCAAGCACAGTTTTTTTATTAATTTGATTTAAATATTTTTTTTTGTAAAAATGTTTTAATATTATTTTTATTCATGTGCGCCCCACAGAATTTGCGCCCCACAGGATGTGCAAGGACAGTTTTTTTATTAATTTGATTTAAAAAAAAAAATTGTAATTTGTTTTTAATATTATTTTTATTTATGTGCGCAGCAGGATGTGCGCCGCAGGATGTGCGCCCCACAGAATTTGCGCCGCACAGGATGTGCAAGCACAGTTTTTTTATTAATTTGATTTAAATATTTTTTTTTGTAAAAATGTTTTAATATTATTTTTATTCATGTGCGCCCCACAGAATTTGCGCCCCACAGGATGTGCAAGGACAGTTCTTTTATTAATTTGATTTAAAAAAAAAATTGTAATTTGTTTTTAATATTATTTTTATTTATGTGCGCAGCAGGATGTGCGCCGCAGGATGTGCGCCCCACAGAATTTGCGCCCAACAGGATGTGCAAGCACAGTTTTTTTATTAATTTGATTTAAATATTTTTTTTTGTAAAAATGTTTTAATATTATTTTTATTTATGTGCGCAGCAGGATGTGCGCCGCAGGATGTGCGCCCCACAGAATTTGCGGCCCACAGGATGTGCAAGCACAGTTTTTTTATTAATTTGATTTAAATATTTTTTTTTGTAAAAATGTTTTAATATTATTTTTATTCATGTGCGCCCCACAGAATTTGCGCCCCACAGGATGTGCAAGGACAGTTTTTTTATTAATTTGATTTAAAAAAAAAATTGTAATTTGTTTTTAATATTATTTTTATTTATGTGCGCAGCAGGATGTGCGCCGCAGGATGTGCGCCCCACAGAATTTGCGCCCCACAGGATGTGCAAGCACAGTTTTTTTATTAATTTGATTTAAATATTTTTTTTTGTAAAAATGTTTTAATATTATTTTTATTTATGTGCGCAGCAGGATGTGCGCCGCAGGATGTGCGCCCCACAGAATTTGCGCCCCACAGGATGTGCAAGCACAGTTTTTTTATTAATTTGATTTAAATATTTTTTTTTGTAAAAATGTGTTAATATTATTTTTATTCATTTGCGCAGCAGGATTTGCACCGCAGGATGTGCGCCCCACAAAATTTGCGCTCCACAGGATGTGCAAGGACAGTTTTTTTATTAATTTGATTTAAAAAAAAAAAATTGTAATTTGTTTTTAATATTATTTTTATTTATGTGCGCAGCAGGATGTGCGCCCCACAGAATTTGCGCCCCACAGGATGTGCAAGCACAGTTTTTTTATTAATTTGATTTAAATATTTTTTTTTGTAAAAATGTTTTAATATTATTTGTATTAATGTGCGCAGCTGGATGTGCGCCGCAGGATGTGCGGCCCACAGAACTTGCGCCCCACAGGATGTGCAAGCACATTTTTTTTATTAATTTGATTTAAATATTTTTTTTTGTAAAAATGTTTTAATATTATTTTTATTCTTGTGCGCAGCAGGATTTGCGCCGCAGGATGTGCGCCCCACAGAATTTGCGCCCCACAGGATGTGCAAGCACAGTTTTTTTATTAATTTGATTTAAATATTTTTTTTTGTAAAAATGTTTTAATATTATTTTTATTTATGTGCGCAGCAGGATGTGCGCCGCAGGATGTGCGCCCCACAGAATTTGCGCCCCACAGGATGTGCAAGCACAGTTTTTTTATTAATTTGATTTAAATATTTTTTTTTGTAAAAATGTGTTAATATTATTTTTATTCATGTGCGCAGCAGGATTTGCACCGCAGGATGTGCGCCCCACAAAATTTGCGCTCCACAGGATGTGCAAGGACAGTTTTTTTATTAATTTGATTTAAAAAAAAAAAATTGTAATTTGTTTTTAATATTATTTTTATTTATGTGCGCAGCAGGATGTGCGCCCCACAGAATTTGCGCCCCACAGGATGTGCAAGCACAGTTTTTTTATTAATTTGATTTAAATATTTTTTTTTGTAAAAATGTTTTAATATTATTTGTATTAATGTGCGCAGCTGGATGTGCGCCGCAGGATGTGCGGCCCACAGAACTTGCGCCCCACAGGATGTGCAAGCACATTTTTTTTATTAATTTGATTTAAATATTTTTTTTTGTAAAAATGTTTTAATATTATTTTTATTCTTGTGCGCAGCAGGATTTGCGCCGCAGGATGTGCGCCCCACAGAATTTGCGCCCCACAGGATGTGCAAGCACAGTTTTTTTATTAATTTGATTTAAATATTTTTTTTTGTAAAAATGTGTTAATATTATTTTTATTCATGTGCGCAGCAGGATTTGCACCGCAGGATGTGCGCCCCACAAAATTTGCGCTCCACAGGATGTGCAAGGACAGTTTTTTTATTAATTTGATTTAAAAAAAAAAAATTGTAATTTGTTTTTAATATTATTTTTATTTATGTGCGCAGCAGGATGTGCGCCCCACAGAATTTGCGCCCCACAGGATGTGCAAGCACAGTTTTTTTATTAATTTGATTTAAATATTTTTTTTTGTAAAAATGTTTTAATATTATTTTTATTCATGTGCGCCCCACAGAATTTGCGCCCCACAGGATGTGCAAGGACAGTTTTTTTATTAATTTGATTTAAATATTTTTTTTTGTAAAAATGTTTTAATATTATTTTTATTTATGTGCGCAGCAGGATGTGCGCCGCAGGATGTGCGCCCCACAGAATTTGCGCCCCACAGGATGTGCAAGCACAGTTTTTTTATTAATTTGATTTAAATATTTTTTTTTGTAAAAATGTGTTAATATTATTTTTATTCATGTGCGCAGCAGGATTTGCACCGCAGGATGTGCGCCCCACAAAATTTGCGCTCCACAGGATGTGCAAGGACAGTTTTTTTATTAATTTGATTTAAAAAAAAAAAATTGTAATTTGTTTTTAATATTATTTTTATTTATGTGCGCAGCAGGATGTGCGCCCCACAGAATTTGCGCCCCACAGGATGTGCAAGCACAGTTTTTTTATTAATTTGATTTAAATATTTTTTTTTGTAAAAATGTTTTAATATTATTTGTATTAATGTGCGCAGCTGGATGTGCGCCGCAGGATGTGCGGCCCACAGAACTTGCGCCCCACAGGATGTGCAAGCACATTTTTTTTATTAATTTGATTTAAATATTTTTTTTTGTAAAAATGTTTTAATATTATTTTTATTCTTGTGCGCAGCAGGATTTGCGCCGCAGGATGTGCGCCCCACAGAATTTGCGCCCCACAGGATGTGCAAGCACAGTTTTTTTATTAATTTGATTTAAATATTTTTTTTTGTAAAAATGTGTTAATATTATTTTTATTCATGTGCGCAGCAGGATTTGCACCGCAGGATGTGCGCCCCACAAAATTTGCGCTCCACAGGATGTGCAAGGACAGTTTTTTTATTAATTTGATTTAAAAAAAAAAAATTGTAATTTGTTTTTAATATTATTTTTATTTATGTGCGCAGCAGGATGTGCGCCCCACAGAATTTGCGCCCCACAGGATGTGCAAGCACAGTTTTTTTATTAATTTGATTTAAATATTTTTTTTTGTAAAAATGTTTTAATATTATTTTTATTCATGTGCGCCCCACAGAATTTGCGCCCCACAGGATGTGCAAGGACAGTTTTTTTATTAATTTGATTTAAAAAAAAAATTGTAATTTTTTTTTTAATATTATTTTTATTTATGTGCGCAGCTGGATGTGCGCCGCAGGATGTGCGCCCCACAGAATTTGCGCCCCACAGGATGTGCAAGCACAGTTTTTTTATTAATTTGATTTAAAAAAAAAATTGTAATTTGTTTTTAATATTATTTGTATTTATGTGCGCAGCAGGATGTGCGCCGCAGGATGTGCGCCCCACAGAATTTGCGCCCCACAGGATGTGCAAGGACAGTTTTTTTATTAGTTTTATTTAAATATTTTTTTTGTAAAAATGTTTTAATATTATTTTTATTTATATGCGCAGCAGGATGTGCGCCGCAGGATGTGCGCCCCACAGAATTTGCGCCCCACAGGATGTGCAAGCACAGTTTTTTTATTAATTTGATTTAAATATTTTTTTTTGTAAAAATGTTTTAATATTATTTTTATTCATGTGCGCCCCACAGAATTTGCGCCCCACAGGATGTGCAAGGACAGTTTTTTTATTAATTTGATTTAAATATTTTTTTTTGTAAAAATGTTTTAATATTATTTTTATTTATGTGCGCAGCAGGATGTGCGCCCCAAATAATTTGCGCCCCACAGGTATGTGCAAGCAAGGTTTTTTATTAGTTATATTTAAATATTTTTTTTTGTAAAAATGTTTTAATATTATTTTTATTCATGTGCACAGCAGGATGTGCGCCGCAGGATGTGCGCCCCACATAATTTGCGCACCACAGGTATGTGCAAGCAAGGTTTTTTATTAGTTATATTTAAATATTTTTTTTTGTAAAAATGTTTTAATATTATTTTTATTCATGTGCGCAGCAGGATGTGCGCCGCAGGATGTGCGCCCCACAGAATTTGCGCCCCACAGAATCTGCAAGGACAGTTTTTTTATTAATTTGATTTAAATATTTTTTTTTGTAAAAATGTATTAATATTATTTTTATTTATGTGCGCAGCAGGATGTGCGCCGCAGGATGTGCGCCCCACATAATTTGCGCCCCACATGATGTGCAAGGACAGTTTTTTTATTAATTTGATTTAAAAAAAAAAATTGTAATTTGTTTTTAATATTATTTTTATTTATGTGCGCAGCAGGATGTGCGCCGCAGGATGTGCGCCCCACAGAATTTGCGCCCCACAGGATGTGCAAGCACAGTTTTTTTATTAATTTGATTTGAAAAAAAAAAATTGTAAATTTTTTTTAATTTATTTTTTATTTATTTGCGCAGCAGGATGTGCGCCGTGGGATGTGCGCCCCACATAATTTGCGCCCCACAGGATGTGCAAGCACAGTTTTTTTATTAATTTGATTTAAATATTTTTTTTTGTAAAAACGTTTTTAATATTATTTTTATTTATGTGCTCAGCAGGATGTGCGCCACAGGATGTGCGCCCCACAGAATTTGCGCCCCACAGGATGTGCAAGCACAGTTTTTTTATTAATTTGATTTAAATATTTTTTTTGTAAAAATGTTTTAATATTATTTTTATTTATGTGCGCCGCAGGATGTGCGCCCCACAGAATTTGCGCCCCACAGGATGTGCAAGGACAGTTTTTTTATTAATTTGATTTAAATATTTTTTTTGTAAAAATGTTTTAATATTATTTTTATTTATGTGCACAGCAGGATGTGCGCCGCAGGATGTGCGCCCCACAGAATTTGTGCCCCACATAATTTGCGCCCCACAGGATGTGCAAGCACAGTTTTTTTATTAATTTGATTTAAATATTTTTTTTTGTAAAAATGTTTTATTTAATTTTTATTTATGTGCGCAGCAGGATGTGCGCCCCACAGAATTTGCGCCCCACAGGATGTGCAAGCACAGTTTTTTTATTAATTTGATTTAAATATTTTTTTTTGTAAAAATGTTTTAATATTATTTTTATTCATGTGCGCCCCACAGAATTTTCGCCCCACAGGATGTGCAAGCACAGTTTTTTTATTAATTTGATTTAAATATTTTTTTTTGTAAAAATGTTTTAATATTATTTTTATTTATGTGCGCAGCAGGATGTGCGCCGCAGGATGTGCGCCCCACAGAATTTGCGCCCCACAGGATGTGCAAGCACAGTTTTTTTATTAATTTGATTTGAAAAAAAAAAATTGTAAATTTTTTTTAATTTATTTTTTATTTATTTGCGCAGCAGGATGTGCGCCGTGGGATGTGCGCCCCACATAATTTGCGCCCCACAGGATGTGCAAGCACAGTTTTTTTATTAATTTGATTTAAATATTTTTTTTTGTAAACATTTTTTAATATTATTTTTATTTATGTGCGCAGCAGGATGTGCGCCCCACAGAATTTGCGCCCCACAGGATGTGCAAGGACAGTTTTCTTATTAATTTGATTTTAAAAAAAAAATTGTAATTTGTTTTTAATATTATTTTTATGTATGTGCGCAGCAGGATGTGCGCCGCAGGATATGCGCCCCACAGAATTTGCTACCCACAGGATGTGCAAGCACAGTTTTTTTATTAATTTGATTTAAATATTTTTTTTTGTAAAAATGTTTTAACATCATTTTTATTTATATGCGCAGCAGGATGTGCGCCGCAGGATTTGCGCCCCACAGAATTTGCGCCCCACAGAATGTGCAAGCACAGTTTTTTTATTAATTTGATTTAAATATATTTTTTTGAAAAAATGTTTTAATATTATTTTTATTTATGTGCGCAGCAGGATTTGCGCGCAGGATGTGCGCCCCACAGAATTTGCGCCCCACAGGATGTGCAAGCACAGTTTTTTTATTAATTTGATTTAAATATTTTTTTTTGTAAAAATGTTTTAATATTATTTTTATTCATGTGCGCCCCACAGAATTTGCGCCCCACAGGATGTGCAAGGACAGTTTTTTTATTAATTTGATTTAAATATTTTTTTGTAAAAATGTTTTAATATTATTTTTATTTATGTGCGCAGCAGGATGTGCGCCGCAGGATGTGCGCCCCACAGAATTTGCGCCCCACAGGATGTGCAAGGACAGTTTTCTTATTAATTTGATTTTAAAAAAAAAATTGTAATTTGTTTTTAATATTATTTTTATGTATGTGCGCAGCAGGATGTGCGCCGCAGGATATGCGCCCCACAGAATTTGCTACCCACAGGATGTGCAAGCACAGTTTTTTTATTAATTTGATTTAAATATTTTTTTTTGTAAAAATGTTTTAACATCATTTTTATTTATATGCGCAGCAGGATGTGCGCCGCAGGATTTGCGCCCCACAGAATTTGCGCCCCACAGAATGTGCAAGCACAGTTTTTTTATTAATTTGATTTAAATATATTTTTTTGAAAAAATGTTTTAATATTATTTTTATTTATGTGCGCAGCAGGATTTGCGCGCAGGATGTGCGCCCCACAGAATTTGCGCCCCACAGGATGTGCAAGCACAGTTTTTTTATTAATTTGATTTAAATATTTTTTTTTGTAAAAATGTTTTAATATTATTTTTATTCATGTGCGCCCCACAGAATTTGCGCCCCACAGGATGTGCAAGGACAGTTTTTTTATTAATTTGATTTAAATATTTTTTTGTAAAAATGTTTTAATATTATTTTTATTTATGTGCGCAGCAGGATGTGCGCCGCAGGATGTGCGCCCCACAGAATTTGCGCCCCACAGGATGTGCAAGGACAGTTTTCTTATTAATTTGATTTTAAAAAAAAAATTGTAATTTGTTTTTAATATTATTTTTATGTATGTGCGCAGCAGGATGTGCGCCGCAGGATGTGCGCCCCACAGAATTTGCGCCCCACAGGATGTGCAAGCACAGTTTTTTTATTAATTTGATTTAAATATTTTTTTTTGTAAAAATGTTTTAACATTATTTTTATTTATATGCGCAGCAGGATGTGCGCCGCAGGATTTGCGCCCCACAGAATTTGCGCCCCACAGGATGTGCAAGCACAGTTTTTTTATTAATTTGATTTAAATATTTTTTTTTGTAAAAATGTTTTAATATTATTTTTATTCATTTGCGCCCCACAGAATTTGCGCCCCACAGGATGTGCAAGCACAGTTTTTTTATTAATTTGATTTAAATATTTTTTTTTGTAAACATTTTTTAATATTATTTTTATTTATGTGCGCAGCAGGATGTGCGCCCCACAGAATTTGCGCCCCACAGGATGTGCAAGGACAGTTTTCTTATTAATTTGATTTTAAAAAAAAAATTGTAATTTGTTTTTAATATTATTTTTATGTATGTGCGCAGCAGGATGTGCGCCGCAGGATGTGCGCCCCACAGAATTTGCGCCCCACAGGATGTGCAAGCACAGTTTTTTTATTAATTTGATTTAAATATTTTTTTTTGTAAAAATGTTTTAACATTATTTTTATTTATATGCGCAGCAGGATGTGCGCCGCAGGATTTGCGCCCCACAGAATTTGCGCCCCACAGGATGTGCAAGCACAGTTTTTTTATTAATTTGATTTAAATATTTTTTTTTGTAAAAATGTTTTAATATTATTTTTATTTATGTGCGCAGCAGGGTGTGCGCCGCAGGATGTGCGCCCCACAGAATTTGCGCCCCACAGGATGTGCAAGGACAGTTTTTTTATTAATTTGATTTAAATATTTTTTTTGTAAAAATGTTTTAATATTATTTTTATTTATGTGCGCAGCAGGATGTGCGCCGCAGGATGTGCGCCACACAGAATTTGTTCCCCACATAATTTGCGCCCCACAGGATGTGCAAGCACAGTTTTTTTATTAATTTGATTTAAATATTTTTTTTTGTAAAAATGTTTTATTTCATTTTTATTCATGTGCGCAGCAGGATGTGCGCCCCACAGAATTTGCGCCCCACAGGATGTGCAAGCACAGTTTTTTTATTAATTTGATTTGAAAAAAAAAAATTGTAAATTTTTTTTAATTTATTTTTTATTTATTTGCGCAGCAGGATGTGCGCCGTGGGATGTGCGCCCCACATAATTTGCGCCCCACAGGATGTGCAAGCACAGTTTTTTTATTAATTTGATTTAAATATTTTTTTTTGTAAAAACGTTTTTAATATTATTTTTATTTATGTGCTCAGCAGGATGTGCGCCACAGGATGTGCGCCCCACAGAATTTGCGCCCCACAGGATGTGCAAGCAAGGTTTTTCATTAGTTATATTTAAATATATTTTTTTGTAAAAATGTTTTAATATTATTTTTATTTATGTGCGCAGCAGGATGTGCGCAACAGGATGTGCGCCCCACAGAATTTTTGCCCCACAGGATGTGCAAGCACAGTTTTTTTATTAATTTGATTTAAATATTTTTTTTGTAAAAATGTTTTAATATTATTTTTATTTATGTGCGCCGCAGGATGTGCGCCCCACAGAATTTGCGCCCCACAGGATGTGCAAGGACAGTTTTTTTATTAACTTGATTTAAAAAAAAAAATTGTAATTTGTTTTTAATATTATTTTTATTCATGTGCGCAGCAGGATGTGCGCCGCAGGATGTGCGCCCCACAGAATTTGCGCCCCACAGGATGTGCAAGCACAGTTTTTTTATTGATTTGATTTAAATATTTTTTTTTGTAAAAATGTTTTAATATTATTTTTATTTATGTGCGCAGCAGGATGTGCGCAGCAGGATGTGCGCCCCACAGAATTTGTGCCCCACATAATTTGCGCCCCACAGGATGTGCAAGCACAGTTTTTTTATTAATTTGATTTAAATATTTTTTTTTGTAAAAATGTTTTAATATTATTTTTATTCATGTGCGCCCCACAGAATTTTCGCCCCACAGGATGTGCAAGCACAGTTTTTTTATTAATTTGATTTAAATATTTTTTTTTGTAAAAATGTTTTAATATTATTTTTATTTATGTGCGCAGCAGGATGTGCGCCGCAGGATGTGCGCCCCACAGAATTTGCCCCCCACAGGATGTGCAAGCACAGTTTTTTTATTAATTTGATTTGAAAAAAAAAAATTGTAAATTTTTTTTAATTTATTTTTTATTTATTTGCGCAGCAGGATGTGCGCCGTGGGATGTGCGCCCCACATAATTTGCGCCCCACAGGATGTGCAAGCACAGTTTTTTTATTAATTTGATTTAAATATTTTTTTTTGTAAACATTTTTTAATATTATTTTTATTTATGTGCGCAGCAGGATGTGCGCCCCACAGAATTTGCGCCCCACAGGATGTGCAAGGACAGTTTTCTTATTAATTTGATTTTAAAAAAAAAATTGTAATTTGTTTTTAATATTATTTTTATGTATGTGCGCAGCAGGATGTGCGCCGCAGGATATGCGCCCCACAGAATTTGCTACCCACAGGATGTGCAAGCACAGTTTTTTTATTAATTTGATTTAAATATTTTTTTTTGTAAAAATGTTTTAACATCATTTTTATTTATATGCGCAGCAGGATGTGCGCCGCAGGATTTGCGCCCCACAGAATTTGCGCCCCACAGAATGTGCAAGCACAGTTTTTTTATTAATTTGATTTAAATATATTTTTTTGAAAAAATGTTTTAATATTATTTTTATTTATGTGCGCAGCAGGATTTGCGCGCAGGATGTGCGCCCCACAGAATTTGCGCCCCACAGGATGTGCAAGCACAGTTTTTTTATTAATTTGATTTAAATATTTTTTTTTGTAAAAATGTTTTAATATTATTTTTATTCATGTGCGCCCCACAGAATTTGCGCCCCACAGGATGTGCAAGGACAGTTTTTTTATTAATTTGATTTAAATATTTTTTTGTAAAAATGTTTTAATATTATTTTTATTTATGTGCGCAGCAGGATGTGCGCCTCAGGATGTGCGCCCCACAGAATTTGCGCCCCACAGGATGTGCAAGGACAGTTTTCTTATTAATTTGATTTTAAAAAAAAAATTGTAATTTGTTTTTAATATTATTTTTATGTATGTGCGCAGCAGGATGTGCGCCGCAGGATATGCGCCCCACAGAATTTGCTACCCACAGGATGTGCAAGCACAGTTTTTTTATTAATTTGATTTAAATATTTTTTTTTGTAAAAATGTTTTAACATCATTTTTATTTATATGCGCAGCAGGATGTGCGCCGCAGGATTTGCGCCCCACAGAATTTGCGCCCCACAGAATGTGCAAGCACAGTTTTTTTATTAATTTGATTTAAATATATTTTTTTGAAAAAATGTTTTAATATTATTTTTATTTATGTGCGCAGCAGGATTTGCGCGCAGGATGTGCGCCCCACAGAATTTGCGCCCCACAGGATGTGCAAGCACAGTTTTTTTATTAATTTGATTTAAATATTTTTTTTTGTAAAAATGTTTTAATATTATTTTTATTCATGTGCGCCCCACAGAATTTGCGCCCCACAGGATGTGCAAGGACAGTTTTTTTATTAATTTGATTTAAATATTTTTTTGTAAAAATGTTTTAATATTATTTTTATTTATGTGCGCAGCAGGATGTGCGCCGCAGGATGTGCGCCCCACAGAATTTGCGCCCCACAGGATGTGCAAGGACAGTTTTCTTATTAATTTGATTTTAAAAAAAAAATTGTAATTTGTTTTTAATATTATTTTTATGTATGTGCGCAGCAGGATGTGCGCCGCAGGATTTGCGCCCCACAGAATTTGCGCCCCACAGGATGTGCAAGCACAGTTTTTTTATTAATTTGATTTAAATATTTTTTTTTGTAAAAATGTTTTAATATTATTTTTATTTATGTGCGCAGCAGGGTGTGCGCCGCAGGATGTGCGCCCCACAGAATTTGCGCCCCACAGGATGTGCAAGGACAGTTTTTTTATTAATTTGATTTAAATATTTTTTTTGTAAAAATGTTTTAATATTATTTTTATTTATGTGCGCAGCAGGATGTGCGCCGCAGGATGTGCGCCACACAGAATTTGTTCCCCACATAATTTGCGCCCCACAGGATGTGCAAGGACAGTTTTTTTATTAACTTGATTTATAAAAAAAAATTGTAATTTGTTTTTAATATTATTTTTATTCATGTGCGCAGCAGGATGTGCGCCGCAGGATGTGCGCCCCACAGAATTTGCGCCCCACAGGATGTGCAAGCACAGTTTTTTTATTGATTTGATTTAAATATTTTTTTTTGTAAAAATGTTTTAATATTATTTTTATTTATGTGCGCAGCAGGATGTGCGCAGCAGGATGTGCGCCCCACAGAATTTGTGCCCCACATAATTTGCGCCCCACAGGATGTGCAAGCACAGTTTTTTTATTAATTTGATTTAAATATTTTTTTTTGTAAAAATGTTTTAATATTATTTTTATTCATGTGCGCCCCACAGAATTTTCGCCCCACAGGATGTGCAAGCACAGTTTTTTTATTAATTTGATTTAAATATTTTTTTTTGTAAAAATGTTTTAATATTATTTTTATTTATGTGCGCAGCAGGATGTGCGCCGCAGGATGTGCGCCCCACAGAATTTGCGCCCCACAGGATGTGCAAGCACAGTTTTTTTATTAATTTGATTTGAAAAAAAAAAATTGTAAATTTTTTTTAATTTATTTTTTATTTATTTGCGCAGCAGGATGTGCGCCGTGGGATGTGCGCCCCACATAATTTGCGCCCCACAGGATGTGCAAGCACAGTTTTTTTATTAATTTGATTTAAATATTTTTTTTTGTAAAAACGTTTTTAATATTATTTTTATTTATGTGCACAGCAGGATGTGCGCCGCAGGATGTGCGCCCCACAGAATTTGTGCCCCACATAATTTGCGCCCCACAGGATGTGCAAGCACAGTTTTTTTATTAATTTGATTTAAATATTTTTTTTTGTAAAAATGTTTTATTTAATTTTTATTTATGTGCGCAGCAGGATGTGCGCCCCACAGAATTTGCGCCCCACAGGATGTGCAAGCACAGTTTTTTTATTAATTTGATTTAAAAAAAAAAATTTTAATTTGTTTTTAATATTATTTTTATTCATGTGCGCAGCAGGATGTGCGCCGCAGGATGTGCGCCCCACAGAATTTGCGCCCCACAGGATGTGCAAGGACAGTTTTTTTATTAATTTGATTTAAATATTTTTTTTTGTAAAAATGTTTTAATATTATTTGTATTTATGTGCGCAGCAGGGTGTGCGCCGCAGGATGTGCGCCCCACAGAATTTGCGCCCCACAGGATGTGCAAGGACAGTTTTTTTATTAACTTGATTTAAAAAAAAAAATTGTGATTTGTTTTTAATATTATTTTTATTCATGTGCGCAGCAGGATGTGCGCCGCAGGATGTGCGCCCCACAGAATTTGCGCCCCACAGGATGTGCAAGCACAGTTTTTTTATTGATTTGATTTAAATATTTTTTTTTGTAAAAATGTTTTAATATTATTTTTATTTATGTGCGCAGCAGGATGTGCGCAGCAGGATGTGCGCCCCACAGAATTTGTGCCCCACATAATTTGCGCCCCACAGGATGTGCAAGCACAGTTTTTTTATTAATTTGATTTAAATATTTTTTTTTGTAAAAATGTTTTATTTCATTTTTATTTATGTGCGCAGCAGGATGTGCGCCGCAGGATGTGCGCCCCACAGAATTTGCGCCCCACAGGATGTGCAAGCACAGTTTTTTTATTAATTTGATTTAAATATTTTTTTTTGTAAAAATGTTTTAATATTATTTTTATTCATGTGCGCCCCACAGAATTTTCGCCCCACAGGATGTGCAAGCACAGTTTTTTTATTAATTTGATTTAAATATTTTTTTTTGTAAAAATGTTTTAATATTATTTGTATTTATGTGCGCAGCAGGGTGTGCGCCACAGGATGTGCGCCCCACAGAATTTGCGCCCCACAGGATGTGCAAGGACAGTTTTTTTATTAACTTGATTTAAAAAAAAAAATTGTAATTTGTTTTTAATATTATTTTTATTCATGTGCGCAGCAGGATGTGCGCCGCAGGATGTGCGCCCCACAGAATTTGCGCCCCACAGGATGTGCAAGCACAGTTTTTTTATTGATTTGATTTAAATATTTTTTTTTGTAAAAATGTTTTAATATTATTTTTATTTATGTGCGCAGCAGGATGTGCGCCGCAGGATGTGCGCCCCACAGAATTTGTGCCCCACATAATTTGCGCCCCACAGGATGTGCAAGCACAGTTTTTTTATTAATTTGATTTAAATATTTTTTTTTGTAAAAATGTTTTAATATTATTTTTATTCATGTGCGCCCCACAGAATTTTCGCCCCACAGGATGTGCAAGCACAGTTTTTTTATTAATTTGATTTAAATATTTTTTTTTGTAAAAATGTTTTAATATTATTTTTATTTATGTGCGCAGCAGGATGTGCGCCGCAGGATGTGCGCCCCACAGAATTTGCGCCCCACAGGATGTGCAAGGACAGTTTTTTTATTAATTTGATTTAAAAAAAAAAATTGTAATTTGTTTTTAATATTATTTTTATTCATGTGCGCAGCAGTATGTGCGCCGCAGGATGTGCGCCCCACAGAATTTGCGCCCCACAGGATGTGCAAGCACAGTTTTTTTATTAATTTGATTTAAATATTTTTTTTTGTAAAAATGTTTTAATATTATTTTTATTTATGTGCGCAGCAGGATGTGCGCCGCAGGATGTGCGCCCCACATAATTTGTGCCCCACAGGATGTGCAAGCACAGTTTTTTTATTAATTTGATTTAATTATATTTTTTGAAAAAATGTTTTAATATTATTTTTATTTATGTGCGCAGCAGGATGTGCGCCGCAGGATGTGCGCCCCACAGAATTTGCGCCCCACAGGATGTGCAAGCACAGTTTTTTTATTAATTTGATTTAAATATTTTTTTTTGTAAAAATGTTTTAATATTATTTTTATTCATGTGCGCCCCACAGAATTTGCGCCCCACAGGATGTGCAAGCACAGTTTTTTTATTAATTTGATTTAAAAAAAAAAACTTGTAAATTTGTTTCAATATTATTTTTATTTATGTGCACAGCAGGATGTGCGCCCCACAGAATTTTCGCCCCACAGGATGTGCAAGCACAGTTTTTTTATTAATTTGATTTAAATATTTTTTTTTGTAAAAATGTTTTAATATTATTTTTATTTATGTGCGCAGCAGGATGTGCGCCGCAGGATGTGCGCCCCACAGAATTTGCGCCCCACAGGATGTGCAAGGACAGTTTTTTTATTAATTTGATTTAAAAAAAAAAATTGTAATTTGTTTTTAATATTATTTTTATTCATGTGCGCAGCAGTATGTGCGCCGCAGGATGTGCGCCCCACAGAATTTGCGCCCCACAGGATGTGCAAGCACAGTTTTTTTATTAATTTGATTTAAATATTTTTTTTTGTAAAAATGTTTTAATATTATTTGTATTTATGTGCGCAGCAGGGTGTGCGCCGCAGGATGTGCGCCCCACAGAATTTGCGCCCCACAGGATGTGCAAGGACAGTTTTTTTATTAATTTGATTTAAATATTTTTTTTGTAAAAATGTTTTAATATTATTTTTATTTATGTGCGCAGCAGGATGTGCGCCGCAGGATGTGCGCCCCACAGAATTTGTGCCCCACATAATTTGCGCCCCACAGGATGTGCAAGCACAGTTTTTTTATTAATTTGATTTAAATATTTTTTTTTGTAAAAATGTTTTATTTCATTTTTATTTATGTGTGCAGCAGGATGTGCGCCGCAGGATGTGCGCCCCACATAATTTGTGCCCCACAGGATGTGCAAGCACAGTTTTTTTATTAATTTGATTTAATTATATTTTTTGAAAAAATGTTTTAATATTATTTTTATTTATGTGCGCAGCAGGATGTGCGCCGCAGGATGTGCGCCCCACAGAATTTGCGCCCCACAGGATGTGCAAGCACAGTTTTTTTATTAATTTGATTTAAATATTTTTTTTTGTAAAAATGTTTTAATATTATTTTTATTCATGTGCGCCCCACAGAATTTGCGCCCCACAGGATGTGCAAGGACTGTTTTTTTATTAATTTGATTTAAAAAAAAAAATTGTAATTTGTATTTAATATTATTTTTATTCATGTGCGCAGCAGGATGTGCGCCGCAGGATGTGCGCCCCACAGAATTTGCGCCCCACAGGATGTGCAAGCACAGTTTTTTTATTAATTTGATTTAAAAAAAAAACTTGTAAATTTGTTTCAATATTATTTTTATTTATGTGCGCAGCAGGATGTGCGCCCCACAGAATTTGCGCCCCACAGGATGTGCAAGCACAGTTTTTTTATTAATTTGATTTAAATATTTTTTTTTGTAAAAATGTTTTAATATTATTTGTATTTATGTGCGCAGCAGGGTGTGCGCCGCAGGATGTGCGCCCCACAGAATTTGCGCCCCACAGGATGTGCAAGCACTGTTTTTTTATTAATTTGATTTAAATATTTTGTT
The DNA here is from genome assembly GCF_947347685.1 of Pleuronectes platessa. NCBI lineage: Eukaryota > Metazoa > Chordata > Actinopteri > Pleuronectiformes > Pleuronectidae > Pleuronectes > Pleuronectes platessa. The sequence continues at coordinate 171,117 of NW_026519154.1, read as the reverse complement.
TTGTAAAAATGTTTTAATATTATTTTTATTTATGTGCGCAGCAGGGTTTGCGCCGCAGGATGTGCGCCCCACAGGATGTGCAAGGACAGTTTTTTTATTAATTTGATTTTTAAAAAAAAATTGTAATTTGTTTTTAATATTATTTTTATTTATGTGCGCAGCAGGATGTGCGCCGCAGGATGTGCGCCGCAGGATGTGCGCCCCACAGAATTTGTGCCCCACATAATTTGCGCCCCACAGGATGTGCAAGCACAGTTTTTTTATTAATTTGATTTAAATATTTTTTTTTGTAAAAATGTTTTATTTCATTTTTATTTATGTGCGCAGCAGGATGTGCGCCGCAGGATGTGCGCCCCACATAATTTGTGCCCCACAGGATGTGCAAGCACAGTTTTTTTATTAATTTGATTTAAATATATTTTTTTGAAAAAATGTTTTAATATTATTTTTATTTATGTGCGCAGCAGGATGTGCGCCGCAGGATGTGCGCCCCACAGAATTTGCGCCCCACAGGATGTGCAAGCACAGTTTTTTTATTAATTTGATTTAAAAAAAAAACTTGTAAATTTGTTTCAATATTATTTTTATTTATGTGCGCAGCAGGATGTGCGCCCCACAGAATTTTTGCCCCACAGGATGTGCAAGCACAGTTTTTTTATTAATTTGATTTAAATATTTTTTTTTGTAAAAATGTTTTAATATTATTTTTATTTATGTGCGCAGCAGGGTTTGCGCCGCAGGATGTGCGCCCCACAGGATGTGCAAGGACAGTTTTTTTATTAATTTGATTTTTAAAAAAAAATTGTAATTTGTTTTTAATATTATTTTTATTTATGTGCGCAGCAGGATGTGCGCCGCAGGATGTGCGCCCCACAGAATTTGCGCCCCACAGGATGTGCAAGGACAGTTTTTTTATTAATTTGATTTAAATATTTTTTTTGTAAAAATGTTTTAATATTATTTTTATATATGTGCGCAGCAGGATGTGCGCCGCAGGATGTGCGCCCCACAGAATTTGTGCCCCACATAATTTGCGCCCCACAGGATGTGCAAGCACAGTTTTTTTATTAATTTGATTTAAATATTTTTTTTGTAAAAATGTTTTAATATTATTTTTATTTATGTGCGCAGCAGGATGTGCGCCGCAGGATGTGCGCCCCACAGAATTTGTGCCCCACATAATTTGCGCCCCACAGGATGTGCAAGCACAGTTTTTTTATTAATTTGATTTAAATATATTTTTTTGAAAAAATGTTTTAATATTATTTTTATTTATGTGCGCAGCAGGATGTGCGCCCCACAGAATTTGCGCCCCACAGGATGTGCAAGCACAGTTTTTTTATTAATTTGATTTAAATATTTTTTTTTGTAAAAATGTTTTAATATTATTTTTATTCATGTGCGCCCCACAGAATTTGCGCCCCACAGGATGTGCAAGCACAGTTTTTTTATTAATTTGATTTAAAAAAAAAAACTTGTAAATTTGTTTCAATATTATTTTTATTTATGTGCGCAGCAGGATGTGCGCCCCACAGAATTTTCGCCCCACAGGATGTGCAAGCACAGTTTTTTTATTAATTTGATTTAAATATTTTTTTTTGTAAAAATGTTTTATTTCATTTTTATTTATGTGCGCAGCAGGATGTGCGCCGCAGGATGTGCGCCCCACATAATTTGTGCCCCACAGGATGTGCAAGCACAGTTTTTTTATTAATTTGATTTAAATATATTTTTTGAAAAAATGTTTTAATATTATTTTTATTTATGTGCGCAGCAGGATGTGCGCCGCAGGATGTGCGCCCCACAGAATTTTCGCCCCACAGGATGTGCAAGCACAGTTTTTTTATTAATTTGATTTAAATATTTTTTTTTGTAAAAATGTTTTAATATTATTTTTATTCATGTGTGCCCCACAGAATTTGCGCCCCACAGGATGTGCAAGGACAGTTTTTTTATTAATTTGATTTAAAAAAAAAAATTGTAATTTGTTTTTAATATTATTTTTATTCATGTGCGCAGCAGGATGTGCGCCCCACAGAATTTGCGACCCACAGGATGTGCAAGCACAGTTTTTTTATTAATTTGATTTAAATATTTTTTTTTGTAAAAATGTTTTAATATTATTTTTATTTATGTGCGCAGCAGGGTTTGCGCCGCAGGATGTGCGCCCCACAGGATGTGCAAGGACAGTTTTTTTATTAATTTGATTTAAAAAAAAAAATTGTAATTTGTTTTTAATATTATTTTTATTCATGTGCGCAGCAGGATGTGCGCCGCAGGATGTGCGCCCCACATAATTTGCGCCCCACAGGATGTGCAAGGACAGTTTTTTTATTAATTTGATTTAAAAAAAAAAATTGTAATTTGTTTTTAATATTATTTTTATTTATGTGCGCAGCAGGATGTGCGCCCCACAGAATTTGCGCCCCACAGGACGTGCAAGGACAGTTTTTTTATTAATTTGTTTTAAAAAAAAAAATTGTAATTTGTTTTTAATATTATTTTCATTTATGTGCGCAGCAGGATGTGCGCCGCAGGATGTGCGCCCCACAGAATTTGCGCCCCACAGGATGTGCAAGGACATTTTTTTTATTAATTTGATTTAAATATTTTTTTTGTAAAAATGTTTTAATATTATTTTCATTTATGTGCGCAGCAGGATGTGCGCCGCAGGATGTGCGCCCCACAGAATTTGCGCCCCACAGGATGTGTAAGCACAGTTTTTTTATTTATTTGATTTAAAAAAAAAAAATTGTAAATTGTTTTTAATATTATTTTTATTTATGTGCGCAGCAGGATGTGCGCCGCAGGATGTACGCCCCACAGAATTTGCGCCCCACATAATTTGCGCCCCACAGGATGTGCAAGCACAGTTTTTTTATTAATTTGATTTAAATATTTTTTTTTTGTAAAAATGTTTTAATATTATTTTTATTAATGTGCGCAGCTGGATGTGCGCAGCAGGATGTGCGCCGCAGAATGTGCGCCCCACCGGATGTGCAAGCACAGTTTTTTTATTAATTTGATTTAAATATTTTTTTTTGTAAAAATGTTTTAATATTATTTTTATTTATGTGCGCAGCAGGATGTGCGCCGCAGGATGTGCGCCCCACAGAATTTGCGCCCCACAGGATGTGCAAGCACAGTTTTTTTATTAATTTGATTTAAATATTTTTTTTTGTAAAAATGTTTTAATATTATTTTTATTCATGTGCGCAGCAGGATTTGCGCCCCACAGAATTTGCGCCCAACAGGATGTGCAAGGACAGTTTTTTTATTAATTTGATTTAAAAAAAAAAAATTGTAATTTGTTTTTAATATTATTTTTACTTATGTGCGCAGCAGGATGTGCGCCGCAGGATGTGCGCCCCACAGAATTTGTGCCCCACAGGATGTGCAACTACAATTTTTTTATTAATTTGATTTAAATATTCTTTTTTTTTAAATGTTTTAACATTATTTTTATTTATATGCGCAGCAGGATGTGCGCCGCAGGATTTGCGCAGCAGGATGTGCGCAGCAGGATGTGCGCAGCAGGATGTGCGCCCCACAGAAGTTGCGCCCCACAGGATGTGCAAGCACAGTTTTTTTATTAATTTGATTTAAATATTTTTTTTTGTAAAAATGTTTTAATATTATTTTTATTTATGTGCGCAGCAGGATGTGCGCCGCAGGATGTGCGCCCCACAGAATTTGCGCCCCACAGGATGTATAAGCACAGTTTTTTATTAATTTGATTTAAATATTTTTTTTGTAAAAATGTTTTAATATTATTTTTATTTATGTGCGCAGCAGGATGTGCGCCGCAGGATGTGCGCCCCACAGAATTTGCGCCCCACAGGATGTGCAAGCACAGTTTTTTTATTAATTTGATTTAAAAAAAAATAATTGTAAATTGTTTTTAATATTATTTTTATTTATGTGCGCAGCAGGATGTGCGCCGCATGATGTGCGCCCCACATAATTTGCGCCCCACAGGATGAGCAAGCACAGTTTTTTTATTAATTTGATTTAAAAAAAAAAAATGTAAAAATGTTTTAATATTATTTTTATTTATGTGCGCAGCAGGATGTGTGCCGCAGGATGTGCGCCCCACAGAATTTGCGCCCCACAGGATGTGCAAGCACAGTTTTTTTATTAATTGTTTTAAATATTTTTTTTGTAAAGATGTTTTAATATCATTTTTATCTATGTGCGCAGCAGGATGTGCGCCACAGTCTGTGCGCCCCACATAATTTGCGCCCCACAGGATGTGCAACCACAGTTTTTTATTAATTTGATTTAAATATTTTTTTCTGTAAAAATGTTTTAATATTATTTTTATTTATGTGCGCAGCAGGATGTGCGCCGCATGATGTGCGCCCCACATAATTTGCGCCCCACAGGATGTGCAAGCACAGTTTTTGTATTAATTTGATTTAAATATATTTTTTTGTAAAAATGTTTTAATATTATTTTTATTTATGTGCGCAGCAGGATGTGCGCCGCATGATGTGCGCCCCACATAATTTGCGCCCCACAGGATGTGCAAGCACATTTTTTGTATTAATTTGATTTAAATATATTTTTTTGTAATAATGTTTTAATATTATTTTTATTTATGTGCGCAGCAGGATGTGCGCCGCAGGATGTGCACCCCACAGAATTTGCGCCCCACAGGATGTGCAAGCACAGTTTTTTTATTAATTTGATTTAAATATTTTTTTTTGTAAAAATGTTTTAATATTATTTGTATTAATGTGCGCAGCTGGATGTGCGCCGCAGGATGTGCGCCCCACAGAATTTGCGCCCCACAGGATGTGCAAGCACAGTTTTTTTATTAATTTGATTTAAATATTTTTTTTTGTAAAAATGTTTTAATATTATTTTTATTTATGTGCGCAGCAGGATGTGCGCCGCAGGATGTGCGCCCCACATAATTTGCGCCACACAGGATGTGCAAGGACAGTTTTTTTATTAATTTGATTTAAATATTTTTTTTTGTAAAAATGTTTTAATATTATTTGTATTAATGTGCGCAGCTGGATGTGCGCCGCAGGATGTGCGCCCCACATAATTTGCGCCACACAGGATGTGCAAGGACAGTTTTTTTATTAATTTGATTTAAATATTTTTTTTTGTAAAAATGTTTTAATATTATTTGTATTAATGTGCGCAGCTGGATGTGCGCCGCAGGATGTGCGCCCCACAGAATTTGCGCCCCACAGGATGTGCAAGCACAGTTTTTTTATTAATTTGATTTAAATATTTTTTTTTGTAAAAATGTATTAATATTATTTTTATTTATGTGCGCAGCAGGATGTGCGCCCCACAGGATGTGCAAGCACAGTTTTTTTATTAATTTGATTTAAATATTTTTTTTTTGTAAAAATGTTTTAACATTATTTTTATTTATATGCGCAGCAGGATGTGCGCCGCAGGATTTGCGCAGCAGGATGTGCGCAGCAGGATGTGCGCCCCACAGAATTTGCGCCCCACAGGATGTGCAAGCACAGTTTTTTTATTAATTTGATTAAAAAAAAAAAAAATGTAAAATTTTTTAATATTATTTTAATTTATGTGCTTAGCAGGATGTGCGCCGCAGGATGTGCGCCCCACAGGATGTGCAAGCACAGTTTTTTTATTAATTTGATTTAAAAAAAAAAATTGTAATTTGTTTTTAATATTATTTTTATTTATGTGCGCAGCAGGATGTGCGCTGCAGGATGTGCGTCCCACAGAATTTGCGCCCCACAGGATGTGCAAGGACAGTTATTTTATTAATTTGATTTAAATATTTTTTTTTGTACAAATGTTTTAATATTATTTTTATTTATGTGCGCAGCAGGATGTGCGCCCCACAGAATTTGCGCCCCATAGAATGTGCAAGCACAGTTTTTTTATTAATTTGATTTAAATATATTTTTTTGTAAAAATGTTTTAATATTATTTTTATTTATATGCGCAGCAGGATGTGCGCCGCAGGATGTGCGCCCCACATAATTTGCGCCCCACAGGATGTGCAAGCACAGTTTTTTTATTAATTTGATTTAAAAAAAAAACTTGTAAATTAGTTTTAATATTATTTTTATTAATGTGCGCAGCAGGATGTGCGCCGCAGGGTGTGCGCCCCACATAATTTTCGCCCCACAGGATGTGCAAGGACAGTTTTTTTATTAATTTGATTTAAAAAAAAAAAATTGTAAATTTGTTTCAATATTATTTTTATTTATGTGCGCAGCAGGATGTGTGCCGCAGGATGTGCACCCCACATAATTTGCGCCCCACAGGATGTGCAAGCACAGTTTTTTTATTAATTTGATTTAAAAAAAAAATTGTAATTTGTTTTTAATATTATTTTTATTTATGTGCGCAGCAGGATGTGCGCCCCACAGAATTTGCGCCCCACAGGATGTGCAAGGACAGTTTTTTTATTAATTTGATTTAAAAAAAAAAAATTGTAATTTGTTTTTAATATTATTTTTATTTATGTGCGCAGCAGGATGTGCGCCGCAGGATGTGCGCCCCACATAATTTGCGCCCCAGAGGATGAGCAAGCACAGTTTTTTTATTAATTGTTTTAAATATTTTTTTTGTAAAGATGTTTTAATATTATTTTTATCTATGTGCGCAGCAGGATGTGCGCCGCAGTCTGTGCGCCCCACATAATTTGCGCCTCACAGGATGTGCAACCACAGTTTTTTATTAATTTGATTTAAAAAAAAAATTGTAATTTGTTTTTAATATTATTTTTATTTATGTGCGCAGCAGGATGTGCGCAGCAGGATTTGCGGCCCACAGAATTTGCGCCCCACAGGATGTGCAAGCACAGTTTTTTTATTAATTTGATTTAAATATTTTTTTTTGTAAAAATGTTTTAATATTATTTTTATTTATGTGCGCAGCAGGATGTGCGTCGCAGGATGTGCACCCCACAGAATTTGCGCCCCACAGGATGTGCAAGCACATTTTTTTTATTAATTTGATTTAAAAAAAAAAAATTGTAAATTTTTTTTAATTTCATTTTTATTCATGTGCGCAGCAGGATGTGCGCCCCACAGGATGTGCAAGGACAGTTTTTTTATTAATTTGATTTAAAAAAAAAAAATTGTAATTTGTTTTTAATATTATTTTTATTTATGTGCGCAGAAGGATGTGCGCCGCAGGATGTGCGCCCCACAGAATTTGCGCCCCACAGGATGTGCAAGCACAGTTTTTTTATTAATTTGATTTAAAAAAAAAAAATGTAATTTGTTTTTAATATTATTTTTATTTATGTGCGCAGCAGGATGTGCGCCGCATGATGTGCGCCCCACATAATTTGCGCCCCACAGGATGAGCAAGCACAGTTTTTTTATTAATTTGATTTAAAAAAAAAAAATGTAAAAATGTTTTAATATTATTTTTATTTATGTGCGCAGCAGGATGTGTGCCGCAGGATGTGCGCCCCACAGAATTTGCGCCCCACAGGATGTGCAAGCACAGTTTTTTTATTAATTGTTTTAAATATTTTTTTTGTAAAGATGTTTTAATATTATTTTTATCTATGTGCGCAGCAGGATGTGTGCCGCAGGATGTGCGCCCCACAAAATTTGCGCCCCACAGGATGTGCAAGCACAGTTTTTTTATTAATTTGATTTAAATATTTTTTTTTGTAAAAATGTTTTAATATTATTTTTATTTATGTGCGCAGCAGGATGTGCGCCGCAGGATGTGCGCCCCACATAATTTGCGCCACACAGGATGTGCAAGGACAGTTTTTTTATTAATTTGATTTAAAAAAAAAAATTGTAATTTGTTTTTAATATTATTTTTATTTATGTGCGCAGCAGGATGTGCGCCGCAGGATGTGCGCCCCACATAATTTGCGCCCCACAGGATGTGCAAGCACAGTTTTTTTATTAATTTGATTTAAATATTTTTTTTTGTAAAAATGTTTTAATATTATTTTTATTCATGTGCGCAGCAGGATTTGCGCCGCAGGATGTGCGCCCCACAGAATTTGCGCCCAACAGGATGTGCAAGGACAGTTTTTTTATTAATTTGATTTAAAAAAAAAAAAATTGTAAATTTTTTTTAATATTATTTTTATTTATGTGCGCAGCAGGATGTGCGCCGCAGGATGTGCGGCCCACAGAATTTGCGCCCCACAGGATGTGCAAGTACAGTTTTTTTATTAATTTGATTTAAAAAAAAAAAATTGTAATTTGTTTTTAATATTATTTTTATTTATGTGCGCAGAAGGATGTGCGCAGCAGGATATGCGCCGCAGGATGTGCGCCCCACAGGATGTGCAAGCACAGTTTTTTTATTAATTTGATTTAAATATTTTTTTTTGTAAAAATGTTTTAATATTATTTTTATTCATGTGCGCAGCAGGATTTGCGCCGCAGGATGTGCGCCCCACAGAATTTGCGCCCAACAGGATGTGCAAGGACAGTTTTTTTATTAATTTGATTTAAAAAAAAAAAAATTGTAAATTTTTTTTAATATTATTTTTATTTATGTGCGCAGCAGGATGTGCGCCCCACAGAATTTGCGCCCCACAGGATGTGCAAGGAGAGTTTTTTTATTAATTTGATTTAAAAAAAAAAAATTGTAATTTGTTTTTAATATTATTTTTATTTATGTGCGCAGCAGGATGTGCGCCGCAGGATGTGCGCCCCACATAATTTGCGCCCCAGAGGATGAGCAAGCACAGTTTTTTTATTAATTGTTTTAAATATTTTTTTTGTAAAGATGTTTTAATATTATTTTTATCTATGTGCGCAGCAGGATGTGCGCCGCAGTCTGTGCGCCCCACATAATTTGCGCCTCACAGGATGTGCAACCACAGTTTTTTATTAATTTGATTTAAAAAAAAAATTGTAATTTGTTTTTAATATTATTTTTATTTATGTGCGCAGCAGGATGTGCGCCGCATGATGTGCGCCCCACATAATTTGCGCCCCACAGGATGAGCAAGCACAGTTTTTTTATTAATTTGATTTAAAAAAAAAAAATGTAATTTGTTTTTAATATTATTTTTATTTATGTGCGCAGCAGGATGTGCGCCGCAGGATGTGCACCCCACAGAATTTGCGCCCCACAGGATGTGCAAGCACATTTTTTTTATTAATTTGATTTAAAAAAAAAAAATTGTAAATTTTTTTTAATTTCATTTTTATTCATGTGCGCAGCAGGATGTGCGCCCCACAGGATGTGCAAGGACAGTTTTTTTATTAATTTGATTTAAAAAAAAAAAATTGTAATTTGTTTTTAATATTATTTTTATTTATGTGCGCAGAAGGATGTGCGCCGCAGGATGTGCGCCCCACAGAATTTGCGCCCCACAGGATGTGCAAGCACAGTTTTTTTATTAATTTGATTTAAAAAAAAAAAAATGTAATTTGTTTTTAATATTATTTTTATTTATGTGCGCAGCAGGATGTGCGCCGCATGATGTGCGCCCCACATAATTTGCGCCCCACAGGATGAGCAAGCACAGTTTTTTTATTAATTTGATTTAAAAAAAAAAAATGTAAAAATGTTTTAATATTATTTTTATTTATGTGCGCAGCAGGATGTGTGCTGCAGGATGTGCGCCCCACAGAATTTGCGCCCCACAGGATGTGCAAGCACAGTTTTTTTATTAATTTGATTTAAAAAAAAAATAATTGTAAATTGTTTTTAATATTATTTTTATTTATGTGCGCAGCAGGATGTGCACCGCAGGATGTGCGCCCCACATAATTTGCGCCCCACAGGATGTGCAAGCACAGTTTTTTTATTAATTTGATTTAAATTTTTTTTTTTTGTAAAAATGTTTTAATATTATTTTTATTTATGTGCGCAGCAGGATGTGCGCCGCAGGAAGTGCGCCCCACATAATTTGCGCCCCACAGGATGTGCAAGGACAGTTTTTTTATTAATTTGATTTAAAAAAAAAAAAATTGTAATTTGTTTTTAATATTATTTTTATTTATGTGCGCAGCAGGATGTGCGCCGCATGATGTGCGCCCCACATAATTTGCGCCCCACAGGATGTGCAAGCACAGTTTTTTTATTAATTTGATTTAAATATTTTTTTTTGTAAAAATGTTTTAATATTATTTTTATTTATGTGCGCAGCAGGATGTGCGCCGCAGGATGTGCGCTACACATAATTTGCAACCCACGGGTTGTGCAAGCACAGTTTTTTTATTAATTTGATTTAAATATTTTTTTTTGTAAAAATGTTTTAATATTATTTTTATTTATGTGCGCAGCAGGATGTGCGCCGCAGGATGTGCGCCCCACAGAATTTGCGCCCCACAGGATGTGCAAGCACAGGTTTTTTATTAATTTGATTTAAAAAAAAAAATTGTAATTTGTTTTTAATATTATTTTTATTTATGTGCGCAGCAGGATGTGCCTCGCAGGATGTGCGCCCCACAGAATTTGCGCCCCACAGGATGTGCAAGCACAGTTTTTTTATTAATTTGATTTAAATATTTTTTTTTGTAAAAATGTTTTAATATTATTTTTATTCATGTGCGCAACAGGATTTGCGCCGCAGGATGTGCGCCCCACAGGATGTGCAAGGACAGTTTTTTTATTAATTTGATTTAAAAAAAAAAATTGTAATTTGTTTTTAATATTATTTTTATTTATGTGCGCAGCAGGATGTGCCTCGCAGGATGTGCGCCCCACAGAATTTGCGCCCCACAGGATGTGCAAGCACAGTTTTTTTTTTAATTTGATTTAAAAAAAAAATAATTGTAAATTGTTTTTAATATTATTTTTATTTATGTGCGCAGCAGTATGTGCGCCCCACATAATTTGCGCCCCACAGGATGTGCAAGCACAGTTTTTTTATTAATTTGATTTAAATATTTTTTTTTGTAAAAATGTTTTAATATTATTTTTATTTATGTGCGCAGCAGGATGTGCGCCGCAGGATGTTCGACCCACAGAATTTGCGCCCCACAGGATGTGCAAGGAAAGTTTTTTTATTAATTTGATTTTTAAAAAAAAATTGTAATTTGTTTTTAATATTATTTTTATTTATGTGCGCAGCAGGATGTGCGCCGCAGGATGTGCGCCCCACAGAATTTGCGCCCCACAGGATGTGCAAGGACAGTTTTTTTATTAATTTCATTTAAAAAAAAAAAATTGTAATTTGTTTTTAATATTATTTTTATTTATGTGCGCAGCAGGATGTGCGCCGCAAGATGTGTGCCCCACAGAATTTGCGCCCCACAGGATGTGCAAGCACAGTTTTTTTATTAATTTGATTTAAATATTTTTTTTTGTAAAAATGTTTTAACATTATTTTTATTTATATGCGCCGCAGGATGTGCGCCGCAGAATGTGCGCCCCTCAGAATTTGCGCCCCACAGGATGTGCAAGCACAGTTTTTTTATTAATTTGATTTAAATATTTTTTTTTGTCAAAATGTTTTAATATTATTTTTATTCATGTGTGCAGCAGGATGTGCGCCGCAGGATGTGCGCCCCACAGAATTTGCGCCCCACAGGATGTGCAAGCACAGTTGTTTTATTAATTTGATTTAAAAAAAAAAAATGTAATTTGTTTTTAATATTATTTTTATTGATGTGCGCCGCAGGATGTGCGCCCCACAGAATTTGCGCCCCACAGGATGAGCAAGCACAGTTTTTTTATTAATTTGATTTAAAAAAAAAAAATGTAAAAATGTTTTAATATTATTTTTATTTATGTGCGCAGCAGGATGTGCGCCCCACAGAATTTGCGCCCCACAGGATGTGCAAGCACAGTTTTTTTGTTAATTTGATTTAAAAAAAAAAAATTGTAATTTGTTTTTAATATTATTTTTATTCATGTGCGCAGCAGGATGTTCGCCGCAGGATGTGCGCCCCACAGAATTTGCGCCCCACAGGATGTGCAAGGACAGTTTTTTTATTAATTTGATTTAAATATTTTTTTTGTAAAAATGTTTTAATATCATTTTTATTTATGTGCGCAGCAGGATGTGCGCCGCAGAATGTGCGCCCCTCAGAATTTGCGCCCCACAGGATGTGCAAGCACAGTTTTTTTATTAATTTGATTTAAATATTTTTTTTTGTAAAAATGTTTTAATATTATTTGTATTAATGTGCGCAGCTGGATGTGCGCCGCAGGATGTGCGCCCCACATAATTTGCGCCCCACAGGATGTGCAAGCACAGTTTTTTTATTAATTTGATTTAAAAAAAAAATTGTAATTTGTTTTTAATATTATTTTTATTTATGTGCGCAGCAGGATGTGCGCCCCACAGAATTTGCGCCCCACAGGATGTGCAAGCACATTTTTTTATTAATTTGATTTAAATATTTTTTTTTTGTAAAAATGTTTTAATATTATTTGTATTCATGTGTGCAGCAGGATGTGCGCCCCACAGGATGTGCAAGGACAGTTTTTTTATTAATTTGATTTAAATATTTTTTTTTGTAAAAATGTTTTAATATTATTTTTATTTCTGTGCGCCGCAGGATGTGCACCCCACAGGATATGCGCCCCACAGGATGTGCAAGCACAGTTTTTTTATTAATTTGATTTAAATATTTTTTTTGTAAAGATGTTTTAATATTATTTTTATTTATGTGCGCAGCAGGATGTGCGCCCCACAGAATTTGCGCCCCACAGGATGTGCAAGGACAGTTTTTTTATTAATTTGATTTAAATATTTTTTTTGTAAAGATGTTTTAATATTATTTTTATTTATGTGCGCAGCAGGATCTGCGCCGCAGGATGTGCGCCCCACAGAATTTGCGCCCCACTGGATGTGCAAGGACAGTTTTTTTATTAATTTGATTTAAATATTTTTTTTGTAAAAATGTTTTAATATTATTTTTATTTATGTGCGCAGCAGGATGTGCGCCGCAGGATGTGCGCCCAACAGAATTTGCGCCCCACAGGATGTGCAAGCACAGTTTTTTTATTAATTTGATTTAAATATTTTTTTTTGTAAAAATGTTTTATTTTATTTTTTTTTATGTGCGCAGCAGGATGTGCGCCACAGGATGTGTGCCCCACATAATTTGCACCCCACAGGATGTGCAAGCAAGGTTTTTTATTAGTTATATTTAAATATTTTTTTTCGTAAAAATGTTTTAATATTATTTTTATTTATGTGCGCAGCAGGATGTGCGCCGCAGGATGTGCGCCCCACAGGATGTGCAAGCACAGTTTTTTTATTAATTTGATTTAAAAAAAAAAAAATTGTAAATTGTTTTTAATATCATTTTTATTAATGTGCGCAGCCGGATGTGTACCGCAGGATGTGCGCCCCACAGAATTTGCGCCCCACAGGATGTGCAAGCACAGTTTTTTTATTAATTTGATTTTAATCTTCTTTTTTTTTTAATTTTTTAATATTTTTTCATTTATGTGCGCAGCAGGATGTGCGCCCCACAGAATTTGCGCCCCACAGAATTTGCGCCCCACAGGATGTGCAAGGACAGTTTTTTTATTAATTTGATTTAAAAAAAAAATTGTAATTTGTTTTTAATATTATTTTTATTTATGTGCGCAGCAGGATGTGCGCCAAAGGATGTGCGCCCCACATAATTTGCGCCCCACAGGATGTGCAAGCACAGTTTGTTTATTAATTTGATTTAAAAAAAAAAAATTGTAAATTGTTTTTAATATTATTTTTATTTATGTGCGCAGCAGGATGTGCGCCGCAGGATGTGCGCCCCACAGAATTTGCGCCCCACAGGATGTGCAAGCACAGTTTTTTTGTTAATTTGATTTAAATATTTTTTTTTGTAAAAATGTTTTAATATTATATTTATTTATGTTCGCAGCTGGATGTCCGCCGCAGGACGTGCGCCCCACAGAATTTGCGCCCCACAAGATGTGCAAGGACAGTTTTTTTATTAATTTGATTTAAATATTTTTTTTTGTAAAAATGTTTTAATATTATTTTTATTTATGTGCGCAGCAGGATGTGCGCCGCAGGATGTGCGCCCCACAGAATTTGCGCCCCACAGGATGTGCAAGCACAGTTTGTTCATTAATTTGATTTTAAAAAAAAAATTGTAATTTGTTTTTAATATTATTTTTATTTATGTGCGCAGCAGGATGTGCGCCGCAGGATGTGCGCCCCACAGAATTTGCGCCCCACAGGATGTGCAAGCACAGTTTTTTTATTAATTTGATTTAAAAAAAAAATTGTAATTTGTTTTTAATATTATTTTTATTTATTTGCGCAGCAGGATGTGCGCCACAGGATGTGCGCCCCACAGAATTTGCGCCCCACAGGATGTGCAAGCACAGTTTTTGTATTAATTTGATTTAAATATTTTTTTTGTAAAAATGTTTTAATATTATTTTTATTCATGTGCGCAGCAGGATTTGCACCGCAGGATGTGCGCCCCACAGAAAATGCGTCCCACAGGATGTGCAAGCACAGTTTTTTTATTAATTTGATTTAAAAAAAAAAAAATTGTAAATTGTTTTTAATATTATTTTTATTAATGTGCGCAGCTGGATGTGCGCCGCACAGAATTTGCGCCCCACAGGATGTGCAAGCACAGTTTTTTTATTAATTTGATTTAAATATTTTTTTTTTGTAAAAATGTTTTAATATTGTTTTTATTTATGTGCGCAGCAGGATTTGCGCCGCAGGATGTGCGCCCCACAGAATTTGCGCCCCACAGGATGTGCAAGCACAGTTTTTTTATTAATTTGATTTAAAAAAAAAATTGTAATTTGTTTTTAATATTATTTTTATTTATGTGCGCAGCAGGATGTTCGCCGCAGGATGTGCGCCCCACAGAATTTGCGCCCCACAGGATGTGCAAGCACAGTTTGTTTATTAATGTGATTTAAAAAAAAAATTGTAATTTGTTTTTAATATTATTTTTATTTATGTGCGCAGCAGGATGTGCGCCGCAGGATGTGCGCCCCACAGAATTTGCGCCCCACAGGATGTGCAAGCACATTTTTTGTATTAATTTGATTTAAATATTTTTTTTGTAAAAATGTTTTAATATTATTTTTATTCATGTGCGCAGCAGGATTTGCACCGCAGGATGTGCGCCCCACAGAAAATGCGTCCCACAGGATGTGCAAGCACAGTTTTTTTATTAATTTGATTTAAAAAAAAAAAAATTGTAAATTGTTTTTAATATTATTTTTATTAATGTGCGCAGCTGGATGTGCGCCGCACAGAATTTGCGCCCCACAGGATGTGCAAGCACAGTTTTTTTATTAATTTGATTTAAATATTTTTTTTTTGTAAAAATGTTTTAATATTGTTTTTATTTATGTGCGCAGCAGGATTTGCGCCGCAGGATGTGCGCCCCACAGAATTTGCGCCCCACAGGATGTGCAAGCACAGTTTTTTTATTAATTTGATTTAAAAAAAAAATTGTAATTTGTTTTTAATATTATTTTT
Source organism: Pleuronectes platessa (assembly GCF_947347685.1). Lineage (NCBI taxonomy): Eukaryota > Metazoa > Chordata > Actinopteri > Pleuronectiformes > Pleuronectidae > Pleuronectes > Pleuronectes platessa. The sequence goes on along the minus strand of NW_026519154.1, from coordinate 155,756 downwards.
ATTTATGTGCGCAGCAGGATGTGCGCCGCAGGATGTGCGCCCCACAGAATTTGCGCCCCACAGGATGTGCAAGCACAGTTTTTTTGTTAATTTGATTTAAATATTTTTTTTTGTAAAAATGTTTTAATATTATATTTATTTATGTTCGCAGCTGGATGTCCGCCGCAGGACGTGCGCCCCACAGAATTTGCGCCCCACAAGATGTGCAAGGACAGTTTTTTTATTAATTTGATTTAAATATTTTTTTTTGTAAAAATGTTTTAATATTATTTTTATTTATGTGCGCAGCAGGATGTGCGCCGCAGGATGTGCGCCCCACAGAATTTGCGCCCCACAGGATGTGCAAGCACAGTTTGTTCATTAATTTGATTTTAAAAAAAAAATTGTAATTTGTTTTTAATATTATTTTTATTTATGTGCGCAGCAGGATGTGCGCCGCAGGATGTGCGCCCCACAGAATTTGCGCCCCACAGGATGTGCAAGCACAGTTTTTTTATTAATTTGATTTAAAAAAAAAATTGTAATTTGTTTTTAATATTATTTTTATTTATTTGCGCAGCAGGATGTGCGCCACAGGATGTGCGCCCCACAGAATTTGCGCCCCACAGGATGTGCAAGCACAGTTTTTGTATTAATTTGATTTAAATATTTTTTTTGTAAAAATGTTTTAATATTATTTTTATTCATGTGCGCAGCAGGATTTGCACCGCAGGATGTGCGCCCCACAGAAAATGCGTCCCACAGGATGTGCAAGCACAGTTTTTTTATTAATTTGATTTAAAAAAAAAAAAATTGTAAATTGTTTTTAATATTATTTTTATTAATGTGCGCAGCTGGATGTGCGCCGCACAGAATTTGCGCCCCACAGGATGTGCAAGCACAGTTTTTTTATTAATTTGATTTAAATATTTTTTTTTTGTAAAAATGTTTTAATATTGTTTTTATTTATGTGCGCAGCAGGATTTGCGCCGCAGGATGTGCGCCCCACAGAATTTGCGCCCCACAGGATGTGCAAGCACAGTTTTTTTATTAATTTGATTTAAAAAAAAAATTGTAATTTGTTTTTAATATTATTTTTATTTATGTGCGCAGCAGGATGTTCGCCGCAGGATGTGCGCCCCACAGAATTTGCGCCCCACAGGATGTGCAAGCACAGTTTGTTTATTAATGTGATTTAAAAAAAAAATTGTAATTTGTTTTTAATATTATTTTTATTTATGTGCGCAGCAGGATGTGCGCCGCAGGATGTGCGCCCCACAGAATTTGCGCCCCACAGGATGTGCAAGCACATTTTTTGTATTAATTTGATTTAAATATTTTTTTTGTAAAAATGTTTTAATATTATTTTTATTCATGTGCGCAGCAGGATTTGCACCGCAGGATGTGCGCCCCACAGAAAATGCGTCCCACAGGATGTGCAAGCACAGTTTTTTTATTAATTTGATTTAAAAAAAAAAAAATTGTAAATTGTTTTTAATATTATTTTTATTAATGTGCGCAGCTGGATGTGCGCCGCACAGAATTTGCGCCCCACAGGATGTGCAAGCACAGTTTTTTTATTAATTTGATTTAAATATTTTTTTTTTGTAAAAATGTTTTAATATTGTTTTTATTTATGTGCGCAGCAGGATTTGCGCCGCAGGATGTGCGCCCCACAGAATTTGCGCCCCACAGGATGTGCAAGCACAGTTTTTTTATTAATTTGATTTAAAAAAAAAATTGTAATTTGTTTTTAATATTATTTTTATTTATGTGCGCCGCAGGATGTGCGCCGCAGGATGTTCGCCCCACAGGATGTGCAAGCACAGTTTGTTTATTAATTTGATTTTAAAAAAAAAATTGTAATTTGTTTTTAATATTATTTTTATTTATCTGCGCAGCAGGATGTGCGCCGCAGGATGTGCGCCCCACAGAATTTGCGCCCCACAGGATGTGCAAGGACAGTTTTTTTATTAATTTGATTTAAAAAAAAAATTGTAATTTGTTTTTAATATTATTTTTATTTATGTGCGCAGCAGGATGTGCGCCAAAGGATGTGCGCCCCACATAATTTGCGCCCCACAGGATGTGCAAGCACAGTTTGTTTATTAATTTGATTTAAAAAAAAAAATTGTAAATTGTTTTTAATATTATTTTTATTTATGTGCGCAGCAGGATGTGCGCCGCAGGATGTGCGCCCCACAGAATTTGCGCCCCACAGGATGTGCAAGCACAGTTTTTTTGTTAATTTGATTTAAATATTTTTTTTTGTAAAAATGTTTTAATATTATATTTATTTATGTTCGCAGCTGGATGTCCGCCGCAGGACGTGCGCCCCACAGAATTTGCGCCCCACAAGATGTGCAAGGACAGTTTTTTTATTAATTTGATTTAAATATTTTTTTTTGTAAAAATGTTTTAATATTATTTTTATTTATGTGCGCAGCAGGATGTGCGCCGCAGGATGTGCGCCCCACAGAATTTGCGCCCCACAGGATGTGCAAGCACAGTTTGTTTATTAATTTGATTTTAAAAAAAAATTGTAATTTGTTTTTAATATTATTTTTATTTATGTGCGCAGCAGGATGTGCGCCGCAGGATGTGCGCCCCACAGAATTTGCGCCCCACATAATTTGCGCCCCACAGGACGTGCAAGCACAGTTTTTTTATTAATTTGATTTAAAAAAGAAATTGTAATTTGTTTTTAATATTATTTTTATTTATTTGCGCAGCAGGATGTGCGCCACAGGATGTGCGCCCCACAGAATTTGCGCCCCACAGGATGTGCAAGCACAGTTTTTGTATTAATTTGATTTAAATATTTTTTTTGTAAAAATGTTTTAATATTATTTTTATTCATGTGCGCAGCAGGATTTGCACCGCAGGATGTGCGCCCCACAGAAAATGCGTCCCACAGGATGTGCAAGCACAGTTTTTTTATTAATTTTATTTAAAAAAAAAAAAATTGTAAATTGTTTTTAATATTATTTTTATTAATGTGCGCAGCTGGATGTGCGCCGCACAGAATTTGCGCCCCACAGGATGTGCAAGCACAGTTTTTTTATTAATTTGATTTAAATATTTTTTTTTTGTAAAAATGTTTTAATATTGTTTTTATTTATATGCGCAGCAGGATTTGCGCCGCAGGATGTGCGCCCCACAGAATTTGCGCCCCACAGGATGTGCAAGCACAGTTTTTTTATTAATTTGATTTAAAAAAAAAATTGTAATTTGTTTTTAATATTATTTTTATTTATGTGCGCAGCAGGATGTGCGCCGCAGGATGTTCGCCCCACAGGATGTGCAAGCACAGTTTTTTTATTAATTTGATTTAAATATTTTTTTTTGTAAAAATGTTTTAATATTATATTTATTTATGTTCGCAGCTGGATGTCCGCCGCAGGACGTGCGCCCCACAGAATTTGCGCCCCACAAGATGTGCAAGGACAGTTTTTTTATTAATTTGATTTAAATATTTTTTTTTGTAAAAATGTTTTAATATTATTTTTATTTATGTGCGCAGCAGGATGTGCGCCGCAGGATGTGCGCCCCACAGAATTTGCGCCCCACAGGATGTGCAAGCACAGTTTGTTCATTAATTTGATTTAAAAAAAAAAATTGTAATTTGTTTTTAATATTATTTTTATTTATGTGCGCAGCAGGATGTGCGCCGCAGGATGTGCGCCCCACAGAATTTGCGCCCCACAGGATGTGCAAGCACAGTTTTTTTATTAATTTGATTTAAATATTCTATTTTTGTAAAGATGTGTTAATATTATTTTTATTCATGTGCGCAGCAGGATTTGCGCCGCAGGATGTGCGCCCCACAGAATTTGCGCCCCACAGGATGTGCAAGGACAGTTTTTTTATTAATTTGATTTAAAAAAAAATTGTAATTTGTTTTTAATATTATTTTTATTTATGTGCGCAGCAGGATGTGCGCCGCAGGATGTGCGCCCCACAGAATTTGCGCCCCACAGGATGTGCAAGCACAGTTTTTTTATTAATTTGATTTAAATATTTTTTTTTGTAAAAATGTTTTAACATTATTTTTATTTATATGCGCAGCAGGATGTGCGCCGCAGGATGTGCGCCCCACATAATTTGCGCCCCACAGGATGTGCAAGCACAGTTTTTTTATTAATTTGATTTAAAAAAAAAACTTGTAAATTAGTTTTAATATTATTTTTATTAATGTGCGCAGCAGGATGTGCGCCGCAGGATGTGCGCCCCACATAATTTTCGCCCCACAGGATGTGCAAGGACAGTTTTTTTATTAATTTGATTTAAAAAAAAAAAATTGTAATTTGTTTTTAATATTATTTTTATTTATGTGCGCAGAAGGATGTGCGCCGCAGGATGTGCGCCCCACAGAAGTTGCGCCCCACAGGATGTGCAAGCACAGTTTTTTTATTAATTTGATTTAAATATTTTTTTTTGTAAAAATGTTTTAACATTATTTTTATTTATGTGCGCAGCAGGATGTGCGCCGCAGGATGTGCGCTCCACAGAATTTGCGCCCAACAGGATGTGCAAGCACAGTTTTTTTATTAATTTGATTTAAAAAAAAAAAAATGTAATTTGTTTTTAATATTATTTTTATTTATGTGCGCAGCAGGATGTGCGCCGCAGGATTTGCGCCCCACAGAATTTGCGCCCCATAGAATGTGCAAGCACAGTTTTTTTATTAATTTGATTTAAATATATTTTTTTGTAAAAATGTTTTAATATTATTTTTATTTATGTGCGCAGCAGGATGTGCGCCCCACAGAATTTGCGCCCCACAGGATGTGCAAGCACAGTTTTTTTATTAATTTGATTTAAAAAAAAAAAAATTGTAAATTGTTTTTAATATTATTTTTATTAATGTGCGCAGCTGGATGTGCGCCCCACAGAATTTGCGCCCCACAGGATGTGCAAGCACAGTTTTTTTATTAATTTGATTTAAAAAAAAAAAAATTGTAAATTGTTTTTAATATTATTTTTATTTATGTGCGCAGAAGGATGTGCGCCGCAGGATGTGCGCCCCACAGAAGTTGCGCCCCACAGGATGTGCAAGCACAGTTTTTTTATTAATTTGATTTAAATATTTTTTTTTGTAAAAATGTTTTAACATTATTTTTATTTATATGCGCAGCAGGATGTGAACCGCAGGATGTGCGCTCCACAGAATTTGCGCCCCACAGGATGTGCAAGCACAGTTTTTTTATTAATTTGATTTAAATATTTTTTTTTGTAAAAATGTTTTGATATTATTTTTATCAATGTGCGCAGCAGGATGTGCGCTGCAGGATGTGCGTCCCACAGAATTTGCGCCCCACAGGATGTGCAAGGACAGTTTTTTTATTAATTTGATTTAAATATTTTTTTTGTAAAAATGTTTTAATATTATTTTTATTAATGTGCGCAGCTGGATGTGCGCCGCAGGATGTGCGCCCCACAGAATTTGCGCCCCACAGGATGTGCAAGCACAGTTTTTTTATTAATTTGATTTAAATTTTTTTTTTTGTAAAAATGTTTTAATATAATTTGTATTCATGTGCGCAGCAGGATGTGCGCCGCAGGATGTGCGCCCCACAGAATTTGCGCCCCACAGGATGTGCAAGCACATTTTTTTTATTAATTTGATTTAAAAAAAAAAAATTGTAAATTTGTTTTAATTTTATTTTTATTTATTTGCGCAGCAGGATGTGCGCTGCAGGATGTGCGCCCCACATAATTTGCGCCCCACAGGATGTGCAAGGACAGTTTTTTTATTAATTTGATTTAAAAAAAAAAAATTGTAATTTGTTTTTAATATTATTTTTATTTATGTGCGCAGCAGGAAGTGCGCCGCAGGATGTGCGCCCCACAGAATTTGCGCCCCACAGGATGTGCAAGCACAGTTTTTTTATTAATTTGATTTAAATATTTTTTTTTGTAAAAATGTTTTAATATTATTTTTATTTATGTGCGCAGCAGGATGTGCGCCGCAGGATGTGCGCCCCACAGAATTTGCGCCCCACAGGATGTGCAAGCACAGTTTTTTTATTAATTTGATTTAAAAAAAAATAATTGTAAATTGTTTTTAATATTATTTTTATTTATGTGCGCAGCAGGATGTGCGCCGCAGGATGTGCGCCCCACATAATTTGCGCCCCACAGGATGTGCAAGCACAGTTTTTTTATTAATTTGATTTAAATATTTTTTTTTGTAAAAATGTTTTAATATTATTTTTATTTATGTGCGCAGCAGGATGTGCGCCGCAGGATGTGCGCCCCACAGAATTTGCGCCCCACAGGATGTGCAAGGACAGTTTTTTTATTAATTTGATTTAAAAAAAAAAAATTGTAATTTGTTTTTAATATTATTTTTATTTATGTGCGCAGCAGGATGTGCGCCGCAGGATGTGCGCCCCACAGAATTTGCGCCCCACAGGATGTGCAAGCACAGTTTTTGTATTAATTTGATTTAAATATTTTTTTTGTAAAAATGTTTTAATATTATTTTTATTCATGTGCGCAGCAGGATTTGCACCGCAGGATGTGCGCCCCACAGAAAATGCGTCCCACAGGATGTGCAAGCACAGTTTTTTTATTAATTTGATTTAAAAAAAAAAAAATTGTAAATTGTTTTTAATATTATTTTTATTAATGTGCGCAGCTGGATGTGCGCCGCACAGAATTTGCGCCCCACAGGATGTGCAAGCACAGTTTTTTTATTAATTTGATTTAAATATTTTTTTTTTGTAAAAATGTTTTAATATTGTTTTTATTTATATGCGCAGCAGGATTTGCGCCGCAGGATGTGCGCCCCACAGAATTTGCGCCCCACAGGATGTGCAAGCACAGTTTTTTTATTAATTTGATTTAAAAAAAAAATTGTAATTTGTTTTTAATATTATTTTTATTTATGTGCGCAGCAGGATGTGCGCCGCAGGATGTTCGCCCCACAGGATGTGCAAGCACAGTTTGTTTATTAATTTGATTTTAAAAAAAAAATTGTAATTTGTTTTTAATATTATTTTTATTTATCTGCGCAGCAGGATGTGCGCCGCAGGATGTGCGCCCCACAGAATTTGCGCCCCACAGGATGTGCAAGGACAGTTTTTTTATTAATTTGATTTAAAAAAAAAATTGTAATTTGTTTTTAATATTATTTTTATTTATGTGCGCAGCAGGATGTGCGCCAAAGGATGTGCGCCCCACATAATTTGCGCCCCACAGGATGTGCAAGCACAGTTTGTTTATTAATTTGATTTAAAAAAAAAAAATTGTAAATTGTTTTTAATATTATTTTTATTTATGTGCGCAGCAGGATGTGCGCCAAAGGATGTGCGCCCCACAGAATTTGCGCCCCACAGGATGTGCAAGCACAGTTTTTTTGTTAATTTGATTTAAATATTTTTTTTTGTAAAAATGTTTTAATATTATATTTATTTATGTGCGCAGCTGGATGTCCGCCGCAGGATGTGCGCCCCACAGAATTTGCGCCCCACAGGATGTGCAAGCACAGTTTTTTTATTAATTTGATTTAAATATTTTTTTTTGTAAAAATGTTTTAATATTATATTTATTTATGTTCGCAGCTGGATGTCCGCCGCAGGACGTGCGCCCCACAGAATTTGCGCCCCACAAGATGTGCAAGGACAGTTTTTTTATTAATTTGATTTAAATATTTTTTTTTGTAAAAATGTTTTAATATTATTTTTATTTATGTGCGCAGCAGGATGTGCGCCGCAGGATGTGCGCCCCACAGAATTTGCGCCCCACAGGATGTGCAAGCACAGTTTGTTCATTAATTTGATTTAAAAAAAAAAATTGTAATTTGTTTTTAATATTATTTTTATTTATGTGCGCAGCAGGATGTGCGCCGCAGGATGTGCGCCCCACAGAATTTGCGCCCCACAGGATGTGCAAGCACAGTTTTTTTATTAATTTGATTTAAATATTTTTTTTTGTAAAGATGTGTTAATATTATTTTTATTCATGTGCGCAGCAGGATTTGCGCCGCAGGATGTGCGCCCCACAGAATTTGCGCCCCACAGGATGTGCAAGGACAGTTTTTTTATTAATTTGATTTAAAAAAAAATTGTAATTTGTTTTTAATATTATTTTTATTTATGTGCGCAGCAGGATGTGCGCCGCAGGATGTGCGCCCCACAGAATTTGCGCCCCACAGGATGTGCAAGCACAGTTTTTTTATTAATTTGATTTAAATATTTTTTTTTGTAAAAATGTTTTAACATTATTTTTATTTATATGCGCAGCAGGATGTGCGCCGCAGGATGTGCGCCCCACATAATTTGCGCCCCACAGGATGTGCAAGCACAGTTTTTTTATTAATTTGATTTAAAAAAAAAACTTGTAAATTAGTTTTAATATTATTTTTATTAATGTGCGCAGCAGGATGTGCGCCGCAGGATGTGCGCCCCACATAATTTTCGCCCCACAGGATGTGCAAGGACAGTTTTTTTATTAATTTGATTTAAAAAAAAAAAATTGTAATTTGTTTTTAATATTATTTTTATTTATGTGCGCAGAAGGATGTGCGCCGCAGGATGTGCGCCCCACAGAAGTTGCGCCCCACAGGATGTGCAAGCACAGTTTTTTTATTAATTTGATTTAAATATTTTTTTTTGTAAAAATGTTTTAACATTATTTTTATTTATGTGCGCAGCAGGATGTGCGCCGCAGGATGTGCGCTCCACAGAATTTGCGCCCAACAGGATGTGCAAGCACAGTTTTTTTATTAATTTGATTTAAAAAAAAAAAAATGTAATTTGTTTTTAATATTATTTTTATTTATGTGCGCAGCAGGATGTGCGCCGCAGGATTTGCGCCCCACAGAATTTGCGCCCCATAGAATGTGCAAGCACAGTTTTTTTATTAATTTGATTTAAATATTTTTTTTTGTAAAAATGTTTTAACATTATTTTTATTTATATGCGCAGCAGGATGTGAACCGCAGGATGTGCGCTCCACAGAATTTGCGCCCCACAGGATGTGCAAGCACAGTTTTTTTATTAATTTGATTTAAATATTTTTTTTTGTAAAAATGTTTTGATATTATTTTTATCAATGTGCGCAGCAGGATGTGCGCTGCAGGATGTGCGTCCCACAGAATTTGCGCCCCACAGGATGTGCAAGGACAGTTTTTTTATTAATTTGATTTAAATATTTTTTTTGTAAAAATGTTTTAATATTATTTTTATTAATGTGCGCAGCTGGATGTGCGCCGCAGGATGTGCGCCCCACAGAATTTGCGCCCCACAGGATGTGCAAGCACAGTTTTTTTATTAATTTGATTTAAATTTTTTTTTTTGTAAAAATGTTTTAATATAATTTGTATTCATGTGCGCAGCAGGATGTGCGCCGCAGGATGTGCGCCCCACAGAATTTGCGCCCCACAGGATGTGCAAGCACATTTTTTTTATTAATTTGATTTAAAAAAAAAAAATTGTAAATTTGTTTTAATTTTATTTTTATTTATTTGCGCAGCAGGATGTGCGCTGCAGGATGTGCGCCCCACATAATTTGCGCCCCACAGGATGTGCAAGGACAGTTTTTTTATTAATTTGATTTAAAAAAAAAAAATTGTAATTTGTTTTTAATATTATTTTTATTTATGTGCGCAGCAGGAAGTGCGCCGCAGGATGTGCGCCCCACAGAATTTGCGCCCCACAGGATGTGCAAGCACAGTTTTTTTATTAATTTGATTTAAAAAAAAATAATTGTAAATTGTTTTTAATATTATTTTTATTTATGTGCGCAGCAGGATGTGCGCCGCAGGATGTGCGCCCCACATAATTTGCGCCCCACAGGATGTGCAAGCACAGTTTTTTTATTAATTTGATTTAAATATTTTTTTTTGTAAAAATGTTTTAATATTATTTTTATTTATGTGCGCAGCAGGATGTGCGCCGCAGGATGTGCGCCCCACAGAATTTGCGCCCCACAGGATGTGCAAGGACAGTTTTTTTATTAATTTGATTTAAAAAAAAAAAATTGTAATTTGTTTTTAATATTATTTTTATTTATGTGCGCAGCAGGATGTGCGCCGCAGGATGTGCGCCCCACAGAATTTGCGCCCCACAGAATTTGCGCCCCACAGGATGTGCAAGCACAGTTTTTTTATTAATTTGATTTAAATATTTTTTTTTGTAAAAATGTTTTAATATCATTTTTATTTATGTGCGCAGCAGGATTTGCGCCACAGGATGTGCGCCCCACAGAATATGCGCCCCACAGGATGTGCAAGGACAGTTTTTTTATTAATTTGATTTAAAAAAAAAAATTGTAATTTGTTTTTAATATTATTTTTATTTATGTGCGCAGCAGGATGTGCCTCGCAGGATGTGCGCCCCACAGAATTTGTGCCCCACAGGATGTGCAAGCACAGTTTTTTTATTAATTTGATTTAAAAAAAAAAAATTGTAATTTGTTTTTAATATTATTTTTATTTATGTGTGCAGCAGGATATGCGCCACAGGATGTGCGCCCCACAGAATTTGCGCCCCACAGAATTTGCGCCCCACAGGATGTGCAAGCACAGTTTTTTTATTAATTTGATTTAAATATTTTTTTTTGTAAAAATGTTTTAATATCATTTTTATTCATGTGCGCAGCAGGATTTGCGCCGCAGGATGTGCGCCCCACAGAATTTGCGCCCCACAGGATGTGCAAGGACAGTTTTTTTATTAATTTGATTTAAAAAAAAAATTGTAATTTGTTTTTAATATTATTTTTATTTATGTGCGCAGCAGGATGTGCCTCGCAGGATGTGCGCCCCACAGAATTTGTGCAAGCACAGTTTTTTTATTAATTTGATTTAAATATTTTTTTTTGTAAAAATGTTTTAATATTATTTGTATTAATGTGCGCAGCTGGATGTGCGCCGCAGGATGTGCGCCCCACAGAATTTGCGCCCCACAGGATGTGCAAGCACAGTTTTTTTATTAATTTGATTTATATATTTTTTTTTGTAAAAATGTTTTAATATTATTTTTATTTATGTGCGCAGCAGGATGTGTGCCGCAGGATGTGCGCCCCACAGAATTTGCGCCCCACAGGATGTATAAGCACAGTTTTTTTATTAATTTGATTTAAATATTTTTTTTTGTAAAAATGTTTTAATATTATTTTTATTTATGTGCGCAGCAGGATGTGCGCCGCTGGATGTGCGCCCCACAGAATTTGCGCCCCACAGGATGTGCAAGCACAGTTTTTTTATTAATTTGATTTAAAAAAAAATAATTGTAAATTGTTTTTAATATTATTTTTATTTATGTGCACAGCAGGATGTGCACCGCAGGATGTGCGCCCCACATAATTTGCGCCCCACAGGATGTGCAAGCACAGTTTTTTTATTAATTTGATTTAAATATTTTTTTTTGTAAAAATGTTTTAATATCATTTTTATTCATGTGCGCAGCAGGATTTGCGCCGCAGGATGTGCGCCCCACAGGATGTGCAAGGACAGTTTCTTTATTAATTTGATTTAAAAAAAAAATTGTAATTTGTTTTTAATATTATTTTTATTTATGTGCGCAGCAGGATGTGTGCCGCAGGATGTGCGCCCCACAGAATTTGCGCCCCACAGGATGTGCAAGCACAGTTTTTTTATTAATTTGATTTAAATATTTTTTTTTGTAAAAATGTTTTAATATTATTTTTATTTATGTGCGCAGCAGGATGTGTGCCGCAGGATGTGCGCCCCACAGAATTTGCGCCCCACAGGATGTATAAGCACAGTTTTTTATTAATTTGATTTAAATATTTTTTTTGTAAAAATGTTTTAATATTATTTTTATTTATGTGCGCAGCAGGATGTGCGCCGCAGGATGTGCGCCCCACAGAATTTGCGCCCCACAGGATGTGCAAGCACAGTTTTTTTATTAATTTGATTTAAAAAAAAATAATTGTAAATTGTTTTTAATATTATTTTTATTTATGTGCGCAGCAGGATGTGCACCGCAGGATGTGCGCCCCACATAATTTGCGCCCCACAGGATGTGCAAGCACAGTTTTTTTATTAATTTGATTTTTTAAAAAAAATTGTAATTTGTTTTTAATATTATTTGTATTTATGTGCGCAGCAGGATGTGCGCCGCATGATATGCGCCCCACATAATTTGCGCCCCACAGGATGAGCAAGCACAGTTTTTTTATTAATTTGATTTAAAAAAAAAAAATTGTAAATTTTTTTTAATTTCATTTTTATTCATGTGCGCAGCAGGATGTGCGCCCCACAGAATTTGCGCCCCACAGGATGTGCAAGCACAGTTTTTTTATTAATTTGATTTAAATATTTTTTTTTGTAAAAATGTTTTAACATTATTTTTATTTATATGCGCAGCAGGATGTGCGCCGCAGGATGTGCGCCCCACATAATTTTCGCCCCACAGGATGTGCAAGCACAGTTTTTTTATTAATTTGATTTAAAAAAAAAAAAATTGTAAATTATTTTTAATTTCATTTTTATTCATGTGCGCAGCAGGATGTGCGCCCCACAGAATTTGCGCCCCACAGGATGTGCAAGGACAGTTTTTTTATTAATTTGATTTAAAAAAAAAAATTGTAATTTGTTTTTAATATTATTTTTATTTATGTGCGCAGAAGGATGTGCGCCGCAGGATGTGCGCCCCACAGAAGTTGCGCCCCACAGGATGTGCAAGCACAGTTTTTTTATTAATTTGATTTAAATATTTTTTTTTGTAAAAATGTTTTAACATTATTTTTATTTATATGCGCAGCAGGATGTGCGCCGCAGGATGTGCGCTCCACAGAATTTGCGCCCCACAGGATGTGCAAGCACAGTTTTTTTATTAATTTGATTAAAAAAAAAAAATATGTAAAATTTTTTAATATTATTTTTATTTATGTGCGCAGCAGGATGTGCGCTGCAGGATGTGCGTCCCACAGAATTTGCGCCCCACAGGATGTGCAAGGACAGTTTTTTTATTAATTTGATTTAAATATTTTTTTTGTAAAAATGTTTTAATATTATTTTTATTAATGTGCGCAGCTGGATGTGCGCCGCAGGATGTGCGCCCCACAGAATTTGCGCCCCACAGGATGTGCAAGCACAGTTTTTTTATTAATTTGATTTAAATATTTTTTTTTTGTAAAAATGTTTTAATATTATTTTTATTAATGTGCGCAGCTGGATGTGCGCAGCAGGATGTGCGCCGCAGAATGTGCGCCCCACCGGATGTGCAAGGACAGTTTTTTTATTAATTTGATTTTAAAAAAAAAATTGTAATTTGATTTTAATTTTATTTTTATTTATTAGCGCAGCAGGATGTGCGCAGCAGGATGTGTGCCGCAGGATGTGCGCCCCACAGAATTTGCGCCCCAAAGGATGTGCAAGGACAGTTTTTTTATTAATTTGATTTAAATATTTTTTTTGTTAAAATGTTTTAATATTATTTTTATTTATGTGCGCAGCAGGATGTGCGCCGCAGGATGTGCGCCCCACAGAATTTGCGCCCCACAGGATGTGCAAGGACAGTTTTTTTATTAATTTGATTTAAATATTTTTTTTGTAAAAATGTTTTAATATTATTTTTATTTATGTGCGCAGCAGGATGTGCGCCCCACAGAATTTGCGCCCCACAGGATGTGCAAGGACAGTTTTTTTATTAATTTGATTTAAAAAAAAAAAATTGTAATTTGTTTTTAATATTATTTTTATTTATGTAAGCAGCAGGATGTGCGCCGCAGGATGTGCGCCCCACATAATTTGCGCCCCAGAGGATGAGCAAGCACAGTTTTTTATTAATTTGATTTAAAAAAAAAATTGTAATTTGTTTTTAATATTATTTTTATTTATGTGCGCAGCAGGATGTGCGCCGCAGGATTTGCGGCCCACAGAATTTGCGCCCCACAGGATGTGCAAGCACAGTTTTTTTATTAATTTGATTTAAAAAAAAAATTGTAATTTGTTTTTAATATTATTTTTATTTATGTGCGCAGCAGGATGTGCAAGCACAGTTTTTTTATTAATTTGATTTAAATATTTTTTTTTGTAAAAATGTTTTAATATTATTTTTATTTATGTGCGCAGCAGGATGTGCGCCGCAGGATGTGCACCCCACAGAATTTGCGCCCCACAGGATGTGCAAGCACATTTTTTTTATTAATTTGATTTAAAAAAAAAAAATTGTAAATTTTTTTTAATTTCATTTTTATTCATGTGCGCAGCAGGATGTGCGCCCCACAGGATGTGCAAGGACAGTTTTTTTATTAATTTGATTTAAAAAAAAAAAATTGTAATTTGTTTTTAATATTATTTTTATTTATGTGCGCAGAAGGATGTGCGCCGCAGGATGTGCGCCCCACAGAATTTGCGCCCCACAGGATGAGCAAGCACAGTTTTTTTATTAATTTGATTTAAAAAAAAAAAATGTAATTTGTTTTTAATATTATTTTTATTTATGTGCGCAGCAGGATGTGCCTCGCAGGATGTGCGCCCCACAGAATTTGTGCCCCACAGGATGTGCAAGCACAGTTTTTTTATTAATTTGATTTAAATATTTTTTTTTGTAAAAATGTTTTAATATTATTTGTATTAATGTGCGCAGCTGGATGTGCGCCGCAGGATGTGCGCCCCACAGAATTTGCACCCCACAGGATGTGCAAGCACAGTTTCTTTATTAATTTGATTTATATATTTTTTTTTGTAAAAATGTTTTAATATTATTTTTATTTATGTGCGCAGCAGGATGTGTGCCGCAGGATGTGCGCCCCACAGAATTTGCGCCCCACAGGATGTATAAGCACAGTTTTTTTATTAATTTGATTTAAATATTTTTTTTTGTAAAAATGTTTTAATATTATTTTTATTTATGTGCGCAGCAGGATGTGCGCCGCTGGATGTGCGCCCCACAGAATTTGCGCCCCACAGGATGTGCAAGCACAGTTTTTTTATTAATTTGATTTAAAAAAAAATAATTGTAAATTGTTTTTAATATTATTTTTATTTATGTGCACAGCAGGATGTGCGCCCCACATAATTTGCGCCCCACAGGATGTGCAAGCACAGTTTTTTTATTAATTTGATTTAAATATTTTTTTTTGTAAAAATGTTTTAATATTATTTGTATTAATGTGCGCAGCTGGATGTGCGCCACAGGATGTGCGCCCCACAGAATTTGCGCCCCACAGGATGTGCAAGCACAGTTTTTTTATTAATTTGATTTAAATATTTTTTTTTGTAAAAATGTTTTAATATTATTTTTATTTATGTGCGCAGCAGGATGTGTGCCGCAGGATGTGCGCCCCACAGAATTTGCGCCCCACAGGATGTATAAGCACAGTTTTTTATTAATTTGATTTAAATATTTTTTTTGTAAAAATGTTTTAATATTATTTTTATTTATGTGCGCAGCAGGATATGCGCCGCAGGATGTGCGCCCCACAGAATTTGCGCCCCACAGGATGTGCAAGCACAGTTTTTTTATTAATTTGATTTAAAAAAAAATAATTGTAAATTGTTTTTAATATTATTTTTATTTATGTGCGCAGCAGGATGTGCACCGCAGGATGTGCGCCCCACATAATTTGCGCCCCACAGGATGTGCAAGCACAGTTTTTTTATTAATTTGATTTTTTAAAAAAAATTGTAATTTGTTTTTAATATTATTTTTATTTATGTGTGCAGCAGGATGTGCGCCGCAGGATGTGCGCCCCACAGAATTTGCGCCCCACAGGATGTGCAACCACAGTTTTTTATTAATTTGATTTAAATATTTTTTTCTGTAAAAATCATTTAATATTATTTTTATTTATGTGCGCAGCAGGATGTGCGCCGCATGATGTGCGCCCCACATAATTTGCGCCCCACAGGATGAGCAAGCACAGTTTTTTTATTAATTTGATTTAAAAAAAAAAAATGTAAAAATGTTTTAATATTATTTTTATTTATGTGCGCAGCAGGATGTGTGCCGCAGGATGTGTGCCGCAGGATGTGCGCCCCACAGGATGTGCAAGCACAGTTTTTTTATTAATTGTTTTAAATATTTTTTTTGTAAAGATGTTTTAATATTATTTTTATTTATGTGCGCAGCAGGATATGCGCCGCAGGATGTGCGCCCCACAGAATTTGCGCCCCACAGGATGTGCAAGCACAGTTTTTTTATTAATTTGATTTAAAAAAAAATAATTGTAAATTGTTTTTAATATTATTTTTATTTATGTGCGCAGCAGGATGTGCACCGCAGGATGTGCGCCCCACATAATTTGCGCCCCACAGGATGTGCAAGCACAGTTTTTTTATTAATTTGATTTTTTAAAAAAAATTGTAATTTGTTTTTAATATTATTTTTATTTATGTGTGCAGCAGGATGTGCGCCGCAGGATGTGCGCCCCACAGAATTTGCGCCCCACAGGATGTGCAACCACAGTTTTTTATTAATTTGATTTAAATATTTTTTTCTGTAAAAATCATTTAATATTATTTTTATTTATGTGCGCAGCAGGATGTGCGCCGCATGATGTGCGCCCCACATAATTTGCGCCCCACAGGATGAGCAAGCACAGTTTTTTTATTAATTTGATTTAAAAAAAAAAAATGTAAAAATGTTTTAATATTATTTTTATTTATGTGCGCAGCAGGATGTGTGCCACAGGATGTGCGCCCCACAGAATTTGCGCCCCACAGGATGTGCAAGCACAGTTTTTTTATTAATTGTTTTAAATATTTTTTTTGTAAAGATGTTTTAATATTATTTTTATCTATGTGCGCAGCAGGATGTGCGCCGCAGTCTGTGCGCCCCACATAATTTGCGCCCCACAGGATGTGCAAGCACAGTTTTTGTATTAATTTGATTTAAATATATTTTTTTGTAATAATGTTTTAATATTATTTTTATTTATGTGCGCAGCAGGATGTGCGCCGCAGGATGTGCACCCCACAGAATTTGCGCACCACAGGATGTGCAAGCACAGTTTTTTTATTAATTTGATTTAAATATTTTTTTTTGTAAAAATGTTTTAATATTATTTGTATTAATGTGCGCAGCTGGATGTGCGCCGCAGGATGTGCGCCCCACAGAATTTTTGCCCCACAGGATGTGCAAGCACAGTTTTTTTATTAATTTGATTTAAATATTTTTTTTTGTAAAAATGTTTTAATATTATTTTTATTTATGTGCGCAGCAGGATGTGCGCCGCAGGATGTGCGCCCCACATAATTTGCGCCACACAGGATGTGCAAGGACAGTTTTTTTATTAATTTGATTTAAAAAAAAAAAATTGTAAATTTGTTTCAATATTATTTTTATTTATGTGCGCAGCAGGATGTGCGCCGCAGGATGTGCGCCCCACATAATTTGCGCCCCAGAGGATGAGCAAGCACAGTTTTTTTATTAATTGTTTTAAATATTTTTTTTGTAAAGATGTTTTAATATTATTTTTATCTATGTGCGCAGCAGGATGTGCGCCGCAGTCTGTGCGCCCCACATAATTTGCGCCTCACAGGATGTGCAACCACAGTTTTTTATTAATTTGATTTAAAAAAAAAAATTGTAATTTGTTTTTAATATTATTTTTATTTATGTGCGCAGCAGGATGTGCGCCGCAGGATTTGCGGCCCACAGAATTTGCGCCCCACAGGATGTGCAAGCACAGTTTTTTTATTAATTTGATTTAAAAAAAAAATTGTAATTTGTTTTTAATATTATTTTTATTTATGTGCGCAGCAGGATGTGCGCCGCAGGATGTGCGCCCCACATAATTTGCGCCCCACAGGATGTGCAAGCACAGTTTTTTTATTAATTTGATTTAAATATTTTTTTTTGTAAAAATGTTTTAATATTATTTTTATTTATGTGCGCAGCAGGATGTGCGCCCCACAGGATGTGCAAGGACAGTTTTTTTATTAATTTGATTTAAAAAAAAAAAATTGTAATTTGTTTTTAATATTATTTTTATTTATGTGCGCAGAAGGATGTGCGCCGCAGGATGTGCGCCCCACAGAATTTGCGCCCCACAGGATGTGCAAGCACAGTTTTTTTATTAATTTGATTTAAAAAAAAAAAAATGTAATTTGTTTTTAATATTATTTTTATTTATGTGCGCAGCAGGATGTGCGCCGCAGGATGTGCGCCCCACAGGATGTGCAAGCACAGTTTTTTTATTAATTTGATTTAAAAAAAAATAATTGTATATTGTTTTTAATATTATTTTTATTTATGTGCGCAGCAGGATGTGCGCCGCAGGATGTGCGCCCCACAGAATTTGCGCCCCACAGGATGTGCAACCACAGTTTTTTATTAATTTGATTTAAATATTTTTTTCTGTAAAAATCATTTAATATTATTTTTATTTATGTGCGCAGCAGGATGTGCGCCCCACAGAATTTGCGCCCCACAGGATTTGGAGGCACAGTTTTTTTATTAATTTGATTTAAAAAAAAATAATTGTAAATTGTTTTTAATATTATTTTTATTTATGTGCGCAGCAGGATGTGCGCCGCAGGATGTGCGCCCCACATAATTTGCGCCCCACAGGATGTGCAAGCACAGTTTTTTTATTAATTTGATTTAAATATTTTTTTTTGTAAAAATGTTTTAATATTATTTTTATTTATGTGCGCAGCAGGATGTGTGCCGCAGGATGTGCGTCCCACAGAATTTGCGCCCCACAGGATGTGCAAGCAAGGTTTTTTATTAGTTATATTTAAATATTTTTTTTTGTAAAAATGTTTTAATATTATTTTTATTTATGTGCGCAGCAGGATGTGCGCCGCATGATGTGCGCCCCACATAATTTGCGCCCCACAGGATGAGCAAGCACAGTTTTTTTATTAATTTGATTTAAAAAAAAAAAATGTAAAAATGTTTTAATATTATTTTTATTTATGTGCGCAGCAGGATGTGTGCCGCAGGATGTGCGCCCCACAGAATTTGCGCCCCACAGGATGTGCAAGCACAGTTTTTTTATTAATTGTTTTAAATATTTTTTTTGTAAAGATGTTTTAATATTATTTTTATCTATGTGCGCAGCAGGATGTGCGCCGCAGTCTGTGCGCCCCACATAATTTGCGCCCCACAGGATGTGCAAGCACAGTTTTTGTATTAATTTGATTTAAATATATTTTTTTGTAATAATGTTTTAATATTATTTTTATTTATGTGCGCAGCAGGATGTGCGCCGCAGGATGTGCACCCCACAGAATTTGCGCCCCACAGGATGTGCAAGGACAGTTTTTTTATTAATTTGATTTAAAAAAAAAAAATTGTAATTTGTTTTTAATATTATTTTTATTTATGTGCGCAGAAGGATGTGCGCCGCAGGATGTGCGCCCCACAGAATTTGCGCCCCACAGGATGTGCAAGCACAGTTTTTTTATTAATTTGATTTAAAAAAAAAAAAATGTAATTTGTTTTTAATATTATTTTTATTTATGTGCGCAGCAGGATGTGCGCCGCAGGATGTGAGCCCCACAGGATGTGCAAGCACAGTTTTTTTATTAATTTGATTTAAAAAAAAATAATTGTATATTGTTTTTAATATTATTTTTATTTATGTGCGCAGCAGGATGTGCGCCGCAGGATGTGCGCCCCACAGAATTTGCGCCCCACAGGATGTGCAACCACAGTTTTTTATTAATTTGATTTAAATATTTTTTTCTGTAAAAATCATTTAATATTATTTTTATTTATGTGCGCAGCAGGATGTGCGCCCCACAGAATTTGCGCCCCACAGGATTTGGAGGCACAGTTTTTTTATTAATTTGATTTAAAAAAAAATAATTGTAAATTGTTTTTAATATTATTTTTATTTATGTGCGCAGCAGGATGTGCGCCGCAGGATGTGCGCCCCACATAATTTGCGCCCCACAGGATGTGCAAGCACAGTTTTTTTATTAATTTGATTTAAATATTTTTTTTTGTAAAAATGTTTTAATATTATTTTTATTTATGTGCGCAGCAGGATGTGTGCCGCAGGATGTGCGTCCCACAGAATTTGCGCCCCACAGGATGTGCAAGCAAGGTTTTTTATTAGTTATATTTAAATATTTTTTTTTGTAAAAATGTTTTAATATTATTTTTATTTATGTGCGCAGCAGGATGTGCGCCGCATGATGTGCGCCCCACATAATTTGCGCCCCACAGGATGAGCAAGCACAGTTTTTTTATTAATTTGATTTAAAAAAAAAAAATGTAAAAATGTTTTAATATTATTTTTATTTATGTGCGCAGCAGGATGTGTGCCGCAGGATGTGCGCCCCACAGAATTTGCGCCCCACAGGATGTGCAAGCACAGTTTTTTTATTAATTGTTTTAAATATTTTTTTTGTAAAGATGTTTTAATATTATTTTTATCTATGTGCGCAGCAGGATGTGCGCCGCAGTCTGTGCGCCCCACATAATTTGCGCCCCACAGGATGTGCAAGCATAGTTTTTGTATTAATTTGATTTAAATATATTTTTTTGTAATAATGTTTTAATATTATTTTTATTTATGTGCGCAGCAGGATGTGCGCCGCAGGATGTGCACCCCACAGAATTTGCGCCCCACAGGATGTGCAAGCACAGTTTTTTTATTAATTTGATTTAAATATTTTTTTTTGTAAAAATGTTTTAATATTATTTGTATTAATGTGCGCAGCTGGATGTGCGCCGCAGGATGTGCGCCCCACAGAATTTTTGCCCCACAGGATTTTTCCAACACAGTTTTTTTATTAATTTGATTTAAATATTTTTTTTTGTAAAAATGTTTTAATATTATTTTTATTTATGTGCGCAGCAGGATGTGCGCCGCAGGATGTGCGCCCCACAGAATTTGCGCCCCACAGGATGTGCAAGGACAGTTTTTTTATTAATTTGATTTAAAAAAAAAAAATTGTAAATTTGTTTCAATATTATTTTTATTTATGTGCGCAGCAGGATGTGCGCCGCAGGATGTGCGCCCCACAGAATTTGCGCCCCACAGGATGTGCAAGCACAGTTTTTTTATTAATTATATTTAAATATTTTTTTTTGTAAAAATGTTTTAATATTATTTTTATTTATGTGCGCAGCAGGATGTGCGCCCCACAGAATTTGCGCCACACAGAATTTGCGCCCCACAGGATGTGCAAGCATAGTTTTTTTATCAATTTGATTTAAATATTTTTTTTTGTAAAAATGTTTTAATATAATTTGTATTTATGTGCGCAGCAGGATGTGCGCCACAGGATGTGCGCCCCACAGAATTTGCGCCCCACAGGATGTGCAAGCACATTTTTTTTATTAATTTGATTTAAAAAAAAAAAATTGTAATTTGTTTTTAATATTATTTTTATTTATGTGCGCAGCAGGATGTGCGCCGCAGGATGTGCGCCCCACAGAATTCACAGGATGTGCAAGCACAGTTTTTTTATTAATTTGATTTAAATATTTTTTTTTGTAAAAATGTTTTAATATTATTTTTATTTATGTGCGCAGCAGGATGTGCGCCGCAGGATGTGCGCCCCACAGAATTTGCGCCCCACAGGATGTGCAAGCACAGTTTTTTTATTAATTTGATTTAAAAAAAAATAATTGTAAATTGTTTTTAATATTATTTTTATTTATGTGCGCAGCAGGATGTGCGCCGCAGGATGTGCGCCGCAGGATGTGCGCCCCACAGAATTTGCGCCCCACAGAATTTGCGCCCCACAGGATGTGCAAGCACAGTTTTTTTATTAATTTGATTTAAATATTTTTTTTTGTAAAAATGTTTCAATATCATTTTTATTTATGTGCGCAGCAGGATGTGCGCCGCAGGATGTGCGCCCCACATAATTTGCGCCCCACAGGATGTGCAAGCACATTTTTTTTATTATTTATATTTAAATATTTTTTTTTGTAAAAATGTTTTAATATTATTTTTATTTATGTGCGCAGCAGGATGTGTGCCGCAGGATGTGCGCCCCACAGAATTTGCGCCCCACAGGATGTGCAAAGACAGTTTTTTTATTAATTTGATCTAAATATTTTTTTTGTAAAAATGTTTTAATATTATTTTTATTTATGTGCGCAGCAGGATGTGCGCCCCACAGAATTTGCGCCCCACAGGATGTTCAAGCACAGTTTTTTTATTAATTTGATTTAAAAAAAAATAATTTTAAATTGTTTTTAATATTATTTTTATTTATGTGCGCAGCAGGATGTGCGCCGCAGGATGTGCGCCCCACATAATTTGCGCCCCACAGGATGTGCAAGCACAGTTTTTTTATTAATTTGATTTAAATATTTTTTTTTGTAAAAATGTTTTAATATTATTTTTATTTATGTGCGCAGCAGGATGTGCGCCCCACAGAATTTGCGCCACACAGGATGTGCAAGCACAGTTTTTGTATTAATTTGATTTAAATATATTTTTTTGTAAAAATGTTTTAATATTATTTTTATTTATGTGCGCAGAAGGATGTGCGCCGCAGGATGTGCGCCCCACATAATTTGCGCCCCACAGGATGTGCAAGCAAGGTTTTTTATTAGTTATATTTAAATATTTTTTTCTGTAAAAATGTTTTAATATTATTTTTATTTATGTGCGCAGCAGGATGTGCGCCGCAGGATGTGCGCCCCACAGAATTTGCGCCCTACAGGATGTGCAAGCACAGTTTTTTTATTAATTTGATTTAAAAAAAAAAAATTTTAAATTGTTTTTAATATTATTTTTATTTATGTGCACAGCAGGATGTGCGCCGCAGGATGTGCACCCCACGTAATTTGCGCCCCACAGGATGTGCAAGCACAGTTTTTTTATTAATTTGATTTAAAAAAAAAAAATTGTAAATTTGTTTCAATATTATTTTTATTTATGTGCGCAGCAGGATGTGCGCCGCAGGATGTGCGCCCCACATAATTTGCGCCCCACGGGTTGTGCAAGCACAGTTTTTTTATTAATTTGATTTAAATATTTTTTTTTGTAAAAATGTTTTAATATTATTTGTATTAATGTGCGCAGCTGGATGTGCGCCGCAGGATGTGCGCCCCACAGAATTTGCGCCCCACAGGATGTGCAAGCACAGTTTTTTTATTAATTTGATTTAAAAAAAAAAAATTGTAAATTTGTTTCAATATTATTTTTATTTATGTGCGCAGCAGGATGTGCGCCGCAGGATGTGCGCCCCACATAATTTGCGCCCCAGAGGATGAGCAAGCACAGTTTTTTTATTAATTGTTTTAAATATTTTTTTTGTAAAGATGTTTTAATATTATTTTTATCTATGTGCGCAGCAGGATGTGCGCCGCAGTCTGTGCGCCCCACATAATTTGCGCCTCACAGGATGTGCAACCACAGTTTTTTATTAATTTGATTTAAAAAAAAAATTGTAATTTGTTTTTAATATTATTTTTATTTATGTGCGCAGCAGGATGTGCGCCGCAGGATGTGCGCCCCACATAATTTGCGCCCCACGGGTTGTGCAAGCACAGTTTTTTTATTAATTTGATTTAAAAAAAAAAAATTGTAAATTTGTTTCAATATTATTTTTATTTATGTGCGCAGCAGGATGTGCGCCGCAGGATGTGCGCCCCACATAATTTGCGCCCCAGAGGATGAGCAAGCACAGTTTTTTTATTAATTGTTTTAAATATTTTTTTTGTAAAGATGTTTTAATATTATTTTTATCTATGTGCGCAGCAGGATGTGCGCCGCAGTCTGTGCGCCCCACATAATTTGCGCCTCACAGGATGTGCAACCACAGTTTTTTATTAATTTGATTTAAAAAAAAAATTGTAATTTGTTTTTAATATTATTTTTATTTATGTGCGCAGCAGGATGTGCGCCGCAGGATGTGCGCCCCACATAATTTGCGCCCCACAGGATGTGCAAGCACAGTTTTTTTATTAATTTGATTTAAATATTTTTTTTTGTAAAAATGTTTTAATATTATTTTTATTTATGTGCGCAGCAGGATGTGCGCCGCAGGATGTGCACCCCACAGAATTTGCGCCCCACAGGATGTGCAAGCACATTTTTTTTATTAATTTGATTTAAAAAAAAAAAATTGTAAATTTTTTTTAATTTCATTTTTATTCATGTGCGCAGCAGGATGTGCGCCCCACAGGATGTGCAAGGACAGTTTTTTTATTAATTTGATTTAAAAAAAAAAAATTGTAATTTGTTTTTAATATTATTTTTATTTATGTGCGCAGAAGGATGTGCGCCGCAGGATGTGCGCCCCACAGAATTTGCGCCCCACAGGATGTGCAAGCACAGTTTTTTTATTAATTTGATTTAAAAAAAAAAAAATGTAATTTGTTTTTAATATTATTTTTATTTATGTGCGCAGCAGGATGTGCGCCGCAGGATGTGCGCCCCACAGGATGTGCAAGCACAGTTTTTTTATTAATTTGATTTAAAAAAAAATAATTGTATATTGTTTTTAATATTATTTTTATTTATGTGCGCAGCAGGATGTGCGCCGCAGGATGTGCGCCCCACAGAATTTGCGCCCCACAGGATGTGCAACCACAGTTTTTTATTAATTTGATTTAAATATTTTTTTCTGTAAAAATCATTTAATATTATTTTTATTTATGTGCGCAGCAGGATGTGCGCCGCAGGATGTGCGCCCCACAGAATTTGCGCCCCACAGGATGTGCAAGCACAGTTTTTTTATTAATTTGATTTAAAAAAAAATAATTGTAAATTGTTTTTAATATTATTTTTATTTATGTGCGCAGCAGGATGTGCGCCGCAGGATGTGCGCCGCAGGATGTGCGCCCCACAGAATTTGCGCCCCACAGAATTTGCGCCCCACAGGATGTGCAAGCACAGTTTTTTTATTAATTTGATTTAAATATTTTTTTTTGTAAAAATGTTTCAATATCATTTTTATTTATGTGCGCAGCAGGATGTGCGCCGCAGGATGTGCGCCCCACATAATTTGCGCCCCACAGGATGTGCAAGCACATTTTTTTTATTAGTTATATTTAAATATTTTTTTTTGTAAAAATGTTTTAATATTATTTTTATTTATGTGCGCAGCAGGATGTGTGCCGCAGGATGTGCGCCCCACAGAATTTGCGCCCCACAGGATGTGCAAAGACAGTTTTTTTATTAATTTGATCTAAATATTTTTTTTGTAAAAATGTTTTAATATTATTTTTATTTATGTGCGCAGCAGGATGTGCGCCCCACAGAATTTGCGCCCCACAGGATGTTCAAGCACAGTTTTTTTATTAATTTGATTTAAAAAAAAATAATTGTAAATTGTTTTTAATATTATTTTTATTTATGTGCGCAGCAGGATGTGCGCCGCAGGATGTGCGCCCCACAGAATTTGCGCCCCACAGGATGTGCAAGCACAGTTTTTTTATTAATTTGATTTAAAAAAAAATAATTGTAAATTGTTTTTAATATTATTTTTATTTATGTGCGCAGCAGGATGTGCGCCGCAGGATGTGCGCCGCAGGATGTGCGCCCCACAGAATTTGCGCCCCACAGAATTTGCGCCCCACAGGATGTGCAAGCACAGTTTTTTTATTAATTTGATTTAAATATTTTTTTTTGTAAAAATGTTTCAATATCATTTTTATTTATGTGCGCAGCAGGATGTGCGCCGCAGGATGTGCGCCCCACATAATTTGCGCCCCACAGGATGTGCAAGCACATTTTTTTTATTAGTTATATTTAAATATTTTTTTTTGTAAAAATGTTTTAATATTATTTTTATTTATGTGCGCAGCAGGATGTGTGCCGCAGGATGTGCGCCCCACAGAATTTGCGCCCCACAGGATGTGCAAAGACAGTTTTTTTATTAATTTGATCTAAATATTTTTTTTGTAAAAATGTTTTAATATTATTTTTATTTATGTGCGCAGCAGGATGTGCGCCCCACAGAATTTGCGCCCCACAGGATGTTCAAGCACAGTTTTTTTATTAATTTGATTTAAAAAAAAATAATTGTAAATTGTTTTTAATATTATTTTTATTTATGTGCGCAGCAGGATGTGCGCCGCAGGATGTGCGCCCCACATAATTTGCGCCCCACAGGATGTGCAAGCACAGTTTTTTTATTAATTTGATTTAAATATTTTTTTTTGTAAAAATGTTTTAATATTATTTTTATTTATGTGCGCAGCAGGATGTGCGCCCCACAGAATTTGCGCCACACAGGATGTGCAAGCACAGTTTTTGTATTAATTTGATTTAAATATATTTTTTTGTAAAAATGTTTTAATATTATTTTTATTTATGTGCGCAGAAGGATGTGCGCCGCAGGATGTGCGCCCCACATAATTTGCGCCCCACAGGATGTGCAAGCAAGGTTTTTTATTAGTTATATTTAAATATTTTTTTCTGTAAAAATGTTTTAATATTATTTTTATTTATGTGCGCAGCAGGATGTGCGCCGCAGGATGTGCGCCCCACAGAATTTGCGCCCTACAGGATGTGCAAGCACAGTTTTTTTATTAATTTGATTTAAAAAAAAAAAATTTTAAATTGTTTTTAATATTATTTTTATTTATGTGCACAGCAGGATGTGCGCCGCAGGATGTGCACCCCACGTAATTTGCGCCCCACAGGATGTGCAAGCACAGTTTTTTTATTAATTTGATTTAAAAAAAAAAAATTGTAAATTTGTTTCAATATTATTTTTATTTATGTGCGCAGCAGGATGTGCGCCGCAGGATGTGCGCCCCACATAATTTGCGCCCCACGGGTTGTGCAAGCACAGTTTTTTTATTAATTTGATTTAAATATTTTTTTTTGTAAAAATGTTTTAATATTATTTGTATTAATGTGCGCAGCTGGATGTGCGCCGCAGGATGTGCGCCCCACAGAATTTGCGCCCCACAGGATGTGCAAGCACAGTTTTTTTATTAATTTGATTTAAAAAAAAAAAATTGTAAATTTGTTTCAATATTATTTTTATTTATGTGCGCAGCAGGATGTGCGCCGCAGGATGTACGCCCCACATAATTTGCGCCCCAGAGGATGAGCAAGCACAGTTTTTTTATTAATTGTTTTAAATATTTTTTTTGTAAAGATGTTTTAATATTATTTTTATCTATGTGCGCAGCAGGATGTGCGCCGCAGTCTGTGCGCCCCACATAATTTGCGCCTCACAGGATGTGCAACCACAGTTTTTTATTAATTTGATTTAAAAAAAAAATTGTAATTTGTTTTTAATATTATTTTTATTTATGTGCGCAGCAGGATGTGCGCCGCAGGATGTGCGCCCCACATAATTTGCGCCCCACGGGTTGTGCAAGCACAGTTTTTTTATTAATTTGATTTAAATATTTTTTTTTGTAAAAATGTTTTAATATTATTTGTATTAATGTGCGCAGCTGGATGTGCGCCGCAGGATGTGCGCCCCACAGAATTTGCGCCCCACAGGATGTGCAAGCACAGTTTTTTTATTAATTTGATTTAAAAAAAAAAAATTGTAAATTTGTTTCAATATTATTTTTATTTATGTGCGCAGCAGGATGTGCGCCGCAGGATGTGCGCCCCACATAATTTGCGCCCCAGAGGATGAGCAAGCACAGTTTTTTTATTAATTGTTTTAAATATTTTTTTTGTAAAGATGTTTTAATATTATTTTTATCTATGTGCGCAGCAGGATGTGCGCCGCAGTCTGTGCGCCCCACATAATTTGCGCCTCACAGGATGTGCAACCACAGTTTTTTATTAATTTGATTTAAAAAAAAAATTGTAATTTGTTTTTAATATTATTTTTATTTATGTGCGCAGCAGGATGTGCGCCGCAGGATGTGCGCCCCACATAATTTGCGCCCCACAGGATGTGCAAGCACAGTTTTTTTATTAATTTGATTTAAATATTTTTTTTTGTAAAAATGTTTTAATATTATTTTTATTTATGTGCGCAGCAGGATGTGCGCCGCAGGATGTGCACCCCACAGAATTTGCGCCCCACAGGATGTGCAAGCACATTTTTTTTATTAATTTGATTTAAAAAAAAAAAATTGTAAATTTTTTTTAATTTCATTTTTATTCATGTGCGCAGCAGGATGTGCGCCCCACAGGATGTGCAAGGACAGTTTTTTTATTAATTTGATTTAAAAAAAAAAAATTGTAATTTGTTTTTAATATTATTTTTATTTATGTGCGCAGAAGGATGTGCGCCGCAGGATGTGCGCCCCACAGAATTTGCGCCCCACAGGATGTGCAAGCACAGTTTTTTTATTAATTTGATTTAAAAAAAAAAAAATGTAATTTGTTTTTAATATTATTTTTATTTATGTGCGCAGCAGGATGTGCGCCGCAGGATGTGCGCCCCACAGGATGTGCAAGCACAGTTTTTTTATTAATTTGATTTAAAAAAAAATAATTGTATATTGTTTTTAATATTATTTTTATTTATGTGCGCAGCAGGATGTGCGCCGCAGGATGTGCGCCCCACAGAATTTGCGCCCCACAGGATGTGCAACCACAGTTTTTTATTAATTTGATTTAAATATTTTTTTCTGTAAAAATCATTTAATATTATTTTTATTTATGTGCGCAGCAGGATGTGCGCCCCACAGAATTTGCGCCCCACAGGATTTGCAAGCACAGTTTTTTTATTAATTTGATTTAAAAAAAAATAATTGTAAATTGTTTTTAATATTATTTTTATTTATGTGCGCAGCAGGATGTGCGCCGCAGGATGTGCGCCCCACATAATTTGCGCCCCACAGGATGTGCAAGCACAGTTTTTTTATTAATTTGATTTAAATATTTTTTTTTGTAAAAATGTTTTAATATTATTTTTATTTATGTGCGCAGCAGGATGTGCGCCGCAGGATGTGCACCCCACAGAATTTGCGCCCCACAGGATGTGCAAGCACATTTTTTTTATTAATTTGATTTAAAAAAAAAAAATTGTAAATTTTTTTTAATTTCATTTTTATTCATGTGCGCAGCAGGATGTGCGCCCCACAGGATGTGCAAGGACAGTTTTTTTATTAATTTGATTTAAAAAAAAAAAATTGTAATTTGTTTTTAATATTATTTTTATTTATGTGCGCAGAAGGATGTGCGCCGCAGGATGTGCGCCCCACAGAATTTGCGCCCCACAGGATGTGCAAGCACAGTTTTTTTATTAATTTGATTTAAAAAAAAAAAAATGTAATTTGTTTTTAATATTATTTTTATTTATGTGCGCAGCAGGATGTGCGCCGCAGGATGTGCGCCCCACAGGATGTGCAAGCACAGTTTTTTTATTAATTTGATTTAAAAAAAAATAATTGTATATTGTTTTTAATATTATTTTTATTTATGTGCGCAGCAGGATGTGCGCCGCAGGATGTGCGCCCCACAGAATTTGCGCCCCACAGGATGTGCAACCACAGTTTTTTATTAATTTGATTTAAATATTTTTTTCTGTAAAAATCATTTAATATTATTTTTATTTATGTGCGCAGCAGGATGTGCGCCCCACAGAATTTGCGCCCCACAGGATTTGCAAGCACAGTTTTTTTATTAATTTGATTTAAAAAAAAATAATTGTAAATTGTTTTTAATATTATTTTTATTTATGTGCGCAGCAGGATGTGCGCCGCAGGATGTGCGCCCCACATAATTTGCGCCCCACAGGATGTGCAAGCACAGTTTTTTTATTAATTTGATTTAAATATTTTTTTTTGTAAAAATGTTTTAATATTATTTTTATTTATGTGCGCAGCAGGATGTGTGCCGCAGGATGTGCGCCCCACATAATTTGCGCCCCACAGGATGTGCAAGCACAGTTTTTGTATTAATTTGATTTAAATATTTTTTTTTGTAAAAATGTTTTAATATTATTTGTATTAATGTGCGCAGCTGGATGTGCGCCGCAGGATGTGCGCCCCACAGAATTTTTGCCCCACAGGATGTGCAAGCACAGTTTTTTTATTAATTTGATTTAAATATTTTTTTTTGTAAAAATGTTTTAATATAATTTGTATTTATGTGCGCAGCAGGATGTGCGCCGCAGGATGTGCGCCCCACAGAATTTGCGCCCCACAGGATGTGCAAGCACATTTTTTTTATTAATTTGATTTAAAAAAAAAAAATTGTAATTTGTTTTTAATATTATTTTTATTTATGTGCGCAGCAGGATGTGCGCCGCAGGATGTGCGCCCCACAGAATTCACAGGATGTGCAAGCACAGTTTTTTTATTAATTTGATTTAAATTTTTTTTTTTGTAAAAATGTTTTAATATAATTTGTATTCATGTGCGCAGCAGGATGTGCGCCGCAGGATGTGCGCCCCACAGAATTCACAGGATGTGCAAGCACAGTTTTTTTATTAATTTGATTTAAATTTTTTTTTTTGTAAAAATGTTTTAATATCATTTTTATTTATGTGCGCAGCAGGATGTGCGCCGCAGGATGTGCGCCCCACAGGATGTTCAAGCACAGTTTTTTTATTAATTTGATTTAAAAAAAAATAATTGTAAATTGTTTTTAATATTATTTTTATTTATGTGCGCAGCAGGATGTGCGCCGCAGGATGTGCGCCCCACATAATTTGCGCCCCACAGGATGTGCAAGCACAGTTTTTTTATTAATTTGATTTAAATATTTTTTTTTGTAAAAATGTTTTAATATTATTTTTATTTATGTGCGCAGCAGGATGTGCGCCGCAGGATGTGCGCCCCACATAATTTGCGCCCCACAGGATGTGCAAGCAAGGTTTTTTATTAGTTATATTTAAATATTTTTTTCTGTAAAAATGTTTTAATATTATTTTTATTTATGTGCGCAGCAGGATGTGCGCCGCAGGATGTGCGCCCCACAGAATTTGCGCCCTACAGGATGTGCAAGCACAGTTTTTTTATTAATTTGATTTAAAAAAAAAAAATTTTAAATTGTTTTTAATATTATTTTTATTTATGTGCACAGCAGGATGTGCGCCGCAGGATGTGCGCCCCACAGAATTTGCGCCCCTCAGGATGTGCAAGCACATTTTTTTTATTAATTTGATTTAAAAAAAAAAATTGTAAATTTTTTTTAATTTTATTTTTATTTATGTGCGCAGCAGGATGTGCGCCGCAGGATGTGCGCCCCACATAATTTGCGCCCCACAGGATGTGCAAGCACAGTTTTTGTATTAATTTGATTTAAATATATTTTTTTGCAAAAATGTTTTAATATTATTTTTATTTATGTGCGCAGCATGATGTGCGCCGCATGATGTGCGCCCCACATAATTTGCGCCCCACAGGATGTGCAAGCACAGTTTTTTTATTATTTATATTTAAAAAAAAAAAATTGTAATTTGTTTTTAATATTATTTTTATTTATGTGCGCAGCAGGATGTGCACCGCATGATGTGCGCCCCACATAATTTTCGCCCCACAGGATGTGCAAGCACAGTTTTTTTATTAATTTGATTTAAATATTTTTTTTTGTAAAAATGTTTTAATATTATTTTTATTTATATGCGCAGCAGGTTGTGTGCCGCAGGATGTGCGCCCCACAGAATTTGCGCCCCACAGGATGTGCAAGCACAGTTTTTTTATTAGTTATTTTTAAATATTTTTTTTTGTAAAAATGTTTTAACATTATTTTTATTTATGTGCGCAGCAGGATGTGCGCCCCACAGAATTTGCGCCCCACAGGGTGTGCAAGCACAGTTTTTTTATTAGTTATTTTTAAATATTTTTTTTTGTAAAAATGTTTTAATATTATTTTTATTCATGTGCACAGCAGGATGTGCGCCGCAGGATGTGCGCCCCACATAATTTGCGCCCCACAGGATGAGCAAGCACAGTTTTTTTATTAATTTGATTTAAAAAAAAAAAATTGTAATTTGTTTTTAATATTATTTTTATTTATGTGCGCAGCAGGATGTGCGCCGCAGGATGTGCGCCCCACAGAGTTTGCGCCACACAGGATGTGCAAGGACAGTTTTTTTATTAATTTGATTTAAAAAAAAAAATTGTAATTTGTTTTTAATATTATTTTTATTTATGTGCGCAGCAGGATGTGCGCCGCAGGATGTGCGCCCCACAGAATTTGCGCCCCACAGGATGTGCAAGCACAGTTTTTTTATTAATTTGATTTAAATATTTTTTTTTGTAAAAATGTTTTAATATTATTTTTATTCATGTGCACAGCAGGATGTGCGCCGCATGATGTGCGCCCCACATAATTTGCGCCCCACAGGATGAGCAAGCACAGTTTTTTTATTAATTTGATTTAAAAAAAAAAAATTGTAATTTGTTTTTAATATTATTTTTATTTATGTGCGCAGCAGGATGTGCGCCGCAGGATGTGCGCCCCACAGAGTTTGCGCCACACAGGATGTGCAAGGACAGTTTTTTTATTAATTTGATTTAAAAAAAAAAAAATTGTAATTTGTTTTTAATATTATTTTTACTTATGTGCGCAGCAGGATGTGCGCCGCAGGATGTGCGCCCCACAGAATTTGCGCCCCACAGGATGTGCAAGCACAGTTTTTTTATTAATTTGATTTAAATATTTTTTTTTGTAAAAATATTTTAATATTATTTTTATTTTATGTGCGCAGCAGGATGTGCGCTTCAGGATGTGCGCCCCACAGAATTTGCGCCCTACAGGATGTGCAAGCACAGTTTTTTTATTAATTTGATTTAAATTTTTTTTTTTGTAAAAATGTTTTAATATTATTATTATTAATGTGCGCAGCTGGATGTGCGCCGCATGATGTGCGCCCCACATAATTTGCGCCCCACAGGATGTGCAAGCACAGTTTTTTTATTAATTTGATTTAAATATTTTTTTTTGTAAAAATGTTTTAATATTATTTTCATTTATGTGCGCAGCAGGATGTGCGCCGCAGGATGTGCGCCCCACAGAATTTGCGCCCCACAGGATGTGCAAGCACAGTTTTTTTATTAATTTGATTTTAATATATTTTTTTGTAAAAATGTTTTAATATTATTTTTATTTATGTGCGCAGCAGGATGTGCGCCCAACATAATTTGCGCCCCACAGGATGAGCAAGCACAGTTTTTTTATTAATTTGATTTAAAAAAAAAAAATTGTAAATTTTTTTTAATATTATTTTTATTTATGTGCGCAGCAGGATGTGCACCGCAGGATGTGCGCCCCACATAATTTGTGCCCCACAGGATGTGCAAGCACAGTTTTTTTATTAATTTGATTTAAATATTTTTTTTTGTAAAAATGTTTTAATATCATTTTTATTCATGTGCGCAGCAGGATTTGCGCCGCAGGATGTGCCCCCCACAGAATTTGCGCCCCACAGGATGTGCAAGGACAGTTTCTTTATTAATTTGATTTAAAAAAAAAATTGTAATTTGTTTTTAATATTATTTTTATTTATGTGCGCAGCAGGATGTGTGCCGCAGGATGTGCGCCCCACAGAATTTGCGCCCCACAGGATGTGCAAGCACAGTTTTTTTATTAATTTGATTTAAATATTTTTTTTTGTAAAAATGTTTTAATATTATTTGTATTTATGTGCGCAGCAGGATGTGCGCAGCAGGATGTGCGCCCAACATAATTTGCGCCCCACAGGATGAGCAAGCACAGTTTTTTTATTAATTTGATTTAAAAAAAAAAAATTGTAAATTTGTTTCAATATCATTTTTATTTATGTGCGCAGCAGGATGTGTGCCGCAGGATGTGCGCCCCACAGAATTTGCGCCCCACAGGATGTGCAAGCACAGTTTTTTTATTAATTTGATTTAAAAAAAAATAATTGTAAATTTTTTTTAATATTATTTTTATTTATGTGCGCAGCAGGATGTGCACCGCAGGATGTGCGCCCCACATAATTTGTGCCCCACAGGATGTGCAAGCACAGTTTTTTTATTAATTTGATTTAAATATTTTTTTTTGTAAAAATGTTTTAATATCATTTTTATTCATGTGCGCAGCAGGATTTGCGCCGCAGGATGTGCCCCCCACAGAATTTGCGCCCCACAGGATGTGCAAGGACAGTTTCTTTATTAATTTGATTTTTAAAAAAAAAATGTAATTTGTTTTTAATTTTATTTTTATTTATGTGCGCAGCACGATCTGCGCCGCAGGATGTGCGCCCCACAGAATTTGCGCTCCATAGGATGTGCAAGGACAGTTTTTTTATTAATTTGATTTAAAAAAAAAATTGTAATTTGTTTTTAATATTATTTTTATTTATGTGTGCAGCAGGATGTGCGCCGCAGGATGTGCGCCCCACAGAATTTGCGCCCCACAGGATGAGCAAGCACAGTTTTTTTATTAATTTGATTTAAATATTTTTTTTTGTAAAAATGTTTTAATATTATTATTATTAATGTGCGCAGCGGGATGTGCGCCGCATGATGTGCGCCCCACATAATTTGCGCCCCACAGGATGAGCAAGCACAGTTTTTTTATTAATTGTTTTAAATATTTTTTTTGTAAAAATGTTTTAATATTATTTTTATTTATGTGCGCAGCAGGATGTGCGCCGCATGATGTGCGCCCCACATAATTTGCGCCCCACAGGATGAGCAAGCACAGTTTTTTTATTAATTTGATTTAAATATTTTTTTTTGTAAAAATGTTTTAATATTATTTTTATTCATGTGCGCAGCAGGATGTGCGCCACAGGATGTGCGCCCCACAGAATTTGCGCCCCACAGGATGTGCAAGGACAGTTTTTTTATTAATTTGATTTAAAAAAAAAAAATTGTAATTTGTTTTTAATATTATTTTTATTTATGTGCGCAGCAGGATGTGCGCCGCAGGATGTGCGCCCCACAGAATTTGCGCCCCACAGGATGTGCAAGCACAGTTTTTTTATCAATTTGATTTAAATATTTTTTTTTGTAAAAATGTTTTAATATAATTTGTATTTATGTGCGCAGCAGGATGTGCGCCGCAGGATGTGCGCCCCACAGAATTTGCGCCCCACAGGATGTGCAAGCACATTTTTTTTATTAATTTGATTTAAAAAAAAAAAATTGTAATTTGTTTTTAATATTATTTTTATTTATGTGCGCAGCAGGATGTGCGCCGCAGGATGTGCGCCCCACAGGATGTGCAAGCACAGTTTTTTTATTAATTTGATTTAAATATTTTTTTTTGTAAAAATGTTTTAATATTATTTTTATTTATGTGCGCAGCAGGATGTGCGCCGCAGGATGTGCGCCCCACAGAATTTGCGCCCCACAGAATTTGCGCCCCACAGGATGTGCAAGCACAGTTTTTTTATTAATTTGATTTAAATATTTTTTTTTGTAAAAATGTTTTAACATTATTTTTATTTATATGCGCAGCAGGATGTGCGCCACAGGATGTGCGCCCCACATAATTTGCGCCCCACAGGATGTGCAAGCACAGTTTTTTTAATAATTTGATTTAAAAAAAAAACTTGTAAATTAGTTTTAATATTATTTTTGTTAATGTGCGCAGCAGGATGTGCGCCGCAGGATGTGCGCCCCACAGAATTTGCGCCCCACAGGATGTGCAAGGACAGTTTTTTTATTAATTTGATTTAAATATTTTTTTTGTAAAAATGTTTTAATATTATTTTTATTCATGTGCGCAGCAGGATGTGCGCCGCAGGATGTGCGCCCCACAGAATTTGCGCCCCACAGGATGTGCAAGCACAGTTTGTTTATTAATTTGATTTAAAAAAAAAAAATTGTAATTTGTTTTTAATATTATTTTTATTTATGTGCGCAGCAGGATGTGCGCCGCAGGATGTGCGCCCCACAGGATGTGCAAGCACAGTTTTTTATTAATTTGATTTAAATATTTTTTTTTGTAAAAATGTTTTAATATTATTTGTATTAATGTGCGCAGCTGGATGTGCGCCGCAGGATGTGCGCCCCACAGAATTTGCGCCCCACAGGATGTGCAAGCACAGTTTTTTTATTAATTTGATTTAAATATTTTTTTTTGTAAAAACGTTTTAATATTATTTTTATTTATGTGCACAGCAGGATGTGCGCCGCAGGATGTTCGCCCCACAGAATTTGCGCCCCACAGGATGTGCAAGGACAGTTTTTTTATTAATTTGATTTAAATATTTTTTTTGTAAAAATGTTTTAATATTATTTTTATTCACGTGCGCAGCAGGATGTGCGCCGCAGGATGTGCGCCCCACAGAATTTGCGCCCCACAGGATGTGCAAGCACAGTTTGTTTATTAATTTGATTTAAAAAAAAAAAATTGTAATTTGTTTTTAATATTATTTTTATTTATGTGCGCAGCAGGATGTGCGCCCCACAGAATTTGCGCCCCACAGGATGTGCAAGCACAGTTTTTTTATTAATTTGATTTAAATATTTTTTTTTGTAAAAATGTTTTAATATTATTTTTATTTATATGCGCAGCAGGATGTGCGCCGCAGGATTTGCGCAGCAGGATGTGCGCAGCAGGATGTGCGCCGCAGGATGTGCGCCCCACAGGATGTGCAAGCACATTTTTTTTATTAATTTGATTTTAAAAAAAAAAATTGTAAATTTTTTTTAATTTCATTTTTATTCATGTGCGCAGCAGGATGTGCGCCCCACAGAATTTGCGCCCCACAGGATGTGCAAGCACAGTTTTTTTATTAATTTGATTTAAATATTTTTTTTTGTAAAAATGTTTTAACATTATTTTTATTTATATGCGCAGCAGGATGTGCGCCGCAGGATGTGCGCCCCACATAATTTTCGCCCCACAGGATGTGCAAGGACAGTTTTTTTATTAATTTGATTTAAAAAAAAAAAATTGTAATTTGTTTTTAATATTATTTTTACTTATGTGCGCAGCAGGATGTGCGCCGCAGGATGTGCGCCCCACAGAATTTGTGCCCCACAGGATGTGCAACTACAATTTTTTTATTAATTTGATTTAAATATTCTTTTTTTTTAAATGTTTTAACATTATTTTTATTTATATGCGCAGCAGGATGTGCGCCGCAGGATTTGCGCAGCAGGATGTGCGCAGCAGGATGTGCGCCGCAGGATGTGCGCCCCACAGGATGTGCAAGCACATTTTTTTTATTAATTTGATTTTAAAAAAAAAAATTGTAAATTTTTTTTAATTTCATTTTTATTCATGTGCGCAGCAGGATGTGCGCCCCACAGAATTTGCGCCCCACAGGATGTGCAAGCACAGTTTTTTTATTAATTTGATTTAAAAAAAAAAAATTGTAATTTGTTTTTAATATTATTTTTACTTATGTGCGCAGCAGGATGTGCGCCGCAGGATGTGCGCCCCACAGAATTTGTGCCCCACAGGATGTGCAACTACAATTTTTTTATTAATTTGATTTAAATATTCTTTTTTTTTAAATGTTTTAACATTATTTTTATTTATATGCGCAGCAGGATGTGCGCCGCAGGATTTGCGCAGCAGGATGTGCGCAGCAGGATGTGCGCCGCAGGATGTGCGCCCCACAGGATGTGCAAGCACATTTTTTTTATTAATTTGATTTTAAAAAAAAAAATTGTAAATTTTTTTTAATTTCATTTTTAGTCATGTGCGCAGCAGGATGTGCGCCCCACAGAAGTTGCGCCCCACAGGATGTGCAAGCACAGTTTTTTTATTAATTTGATTTAAATATTTTTTTTTGTAAAAATGTTTTAATATTATTTTTATTTATGTGCGCAGCAGGATGTGCGCCGCAGGATGTGCGCCCCACAGAATTTGCGCCCCACAGGATGTATAAGCACAGTTTTTTATTAATTTGATTTAAATATTTTTTTTGTAAAAATGTTTTAATATTATTTTTATTTATGTGCGCAGCAGGATGTGCGCCGCAGGATGTGCGCCCCACAGAATTTGCGCCCCACAGGATGTGCAAGCACAGTTTTTTTATTAATTTGATTTAAAAAAAAATAATTGTAAATTGTTTTTAATATTATTTTTATTTATGTGCGCAGCAGGATGTGCGCCGCATGATGTGCGCCCCACATAATTTGCGCCCCACAGGATGAGCAAGCACAGTTTTTTTATTAATTTGATTTAAAAAAAAAAAATGTAAAAATGTTTTAATATTATTTTTATTTATGTGCGCAGCAGGATGTGTGCCGCAGGATGTGCGCCCCACAGAATTTGCGCCCCACAGGATGTGCAAGCACAGTTTTTTTATTAATTGTTTTAAATATTTTTTTTGTAAAGATGTTTTAATATTATTTTTACCTATGTGCGCAGCAGGATGTGCGCCACAGTCTGTGCGCCCCACATAATTTGCGCCCCACAGGATGTGCAACCACAGTTTTTTATTAATTTGATTTAAATATTTTTTTCTGTAAAAATGTTTTAATATTATTTTTATTTATGTGCGCAGCAGGATGTGTGCCGCATGATGTGCGCCCCACATAATTTGCGCCCCACAGGATGTGCAAGCACAGTTTTTGTATTAATTTGATTTAAATATATTTTTTTGTAAAAATGTTTTAATATTATTTTTATTTATGTGCGCAGCAGGATGTGCGCCGCATGATGTGCGCCCCACATAATTTGCGCCCCACAGGATGTGCAAGCACATTTTTTGTATTAATTTGATTTAAATATATTTTTTTGTAATAATGTTTTAATATTATTTTTATTTATGTGCGCAGCAGGATGTGCGCCGCAGGATGTGCACCCCACAGAATTTGCGCCCCACAGGATGTGCAAGCACAGTTTTTTTATTAATTTGATTTAAATATTTTTTTTTGTAAAAATGTTTTAATATTATTTGTATTAATGTGCGCAGCTGGATGTGCGCCGCAGGATGTGCGCCCCACAGAATTTGCGCCCCACAGGATGTGCAAGCACAGTTTTTTTATTAATTTGATTTAAATATTTTTTTTTGTAAAAATGTTTTAATATTATTTTTATTTATGTGCGCAGCAGGATGTGCGCCGCAGGATGTGCGCCCCACATAATTTGCGCCACACAGGATGTGCAAGGACAGTTTTTTTATTAATTTGATTTAAATATTTTTTTTTGTAAAAATGTTTTAATATTATTTGTATTAATGTGCGCAGCTGGATGTGCGCCGCAGGATGTGCGCCCCACATAATTTGCGCCACACAGGATGTGCAAGGACAGTTTTTTTATTAATTTGATTTAAATATTTTTTTTTGTAAAAATGTTTTAATATTATTTGTATTAATGTGCGCAGCTGGATGTGCGCCGCAGGATGTGCGCCCCACAGAATTTGCGCCCCACAGGATGTGCAAGCACAGTTTTTTTATTAATTTGATTTAAATATTTTTTTTTGTAAAAATGTTTTAATATTATTTTTATTTATGTGCGCAGCAGGATGTGCGCCCCACAGGATGTGCAAGCACAGTTTTTTTATTAATTTGATTTAAAAAAAAAAAATTGTAAATTTTTTTTAATTTCATTTTTATTCATGTGCGCAGCAGGATGTGCGCCCCACAGAATTTGCGCCCCACAGGATGTGCAAGCACAGTTTTTTTATTAATTTGATTTAAATATTTTTTTTTGTAAAAATGTTTTAACATTATTTTTATTTATATGCGCAGCAGGATGTGCGCCGCAGGATGTGCGCCCCACATAATTTGCGCCCCACAGGATGTGCAAGCACAGTTTTTTTATTAATTTGATTTAAAAAAAAAACTTGTAAATTAGTTTTAATATTATTTTTATTAATGTGCGCAGCAGGATGTGCGCCGCAGGATGTGCGCCCCACATAATTTTCGCCCCACAGGATGTGCAAGGACAGTTTTTTTATTAATTTGATTTAAAAAAAAAAAAATTGTAATTTGTTTTTAATATTATTTTTATTTATGTGCGCAGAAGGATGTGCGCCGCAGGATGTGCGCCCCACAGAAGTTGCGCCCCACAGGATGTGCAAGCACAGTTTTTTTATTAATTTGATTTAAATATTTTTTTTTGTAAAAATGTTTTAACATTATTTTTATTTATGTGCGCAGCAGGATGTGCGCCGCAGGATGTGCGCTCCACAGAATTTGCGCCCAACAGGATGTGCAAGCACAGTTTTTTTATTAATTTGATTTAAAAAAAAAAAAAATGTAATTTGTTTTTAATATTATTTTTATTTATGTGCGCAGCAGGATGTGCGCCGCAGGATTTGCGCCCCACAGAATTTGCGCCCCATAGAATGTGCAAGCACAGTTTTTTTATTAATTTGATTTAAATATATTTTTTTGTAAAAATGTTTTAATTTTATTTTTATTTATGTGCGCAGCAGGATGTGCGCCCCACAGAATTTGCGCCCCACAGGATGTGCAAGCACAGTTTTTTTATTAATTTGATTTAAAAAAAAAAAAATTGTAAATTGTTTTTAATATTATTTTTATTAATGTGCGCAGCTGGATGTGCGCCGCACAGAATTTGCGCCCCACAGGATGTGCAAGCACAGTTTTTTTATTAATTTGATTAAAAAAAAAAAAAATGTAAAATTTTTTAATATTATTTTAATTTATGTGCTTAGCAGGATGTGCGCCGCAGGATGTGCGCCCCACAGGATGTGCAAGCACAGTTTTTTTATTAATTTGATTTAAAAAAAAAAATTGTAATTTGTTTTTAATATTATTTTTATTTATGTGCGCAGCAGGATGTGCGCTGCAGGATGTGCGTCCCACAGAATTTGCGACCCACAGGATGTGCAAGGACAGTTATTTTATTAATTTGATTTAAATATTTTTTTTTGTACAAATGTTTTAATATTATTTTTATTTATGTGCGCAGCAGGATGTGCGCCCCACAGAATTTGCGCCCCATAGAATGTGCAAGCACAGTTTTTTTATTAATTTGATTTAAATATATTTTTTTGTAAAAATGTTTTAATATTATTTTTATTTATATGCGCAGCAGGATGTGCGCCGCAGGATGTGCGCCCCACATAATTTGCGCCCCACAGGATGTGCAAGCACAGTTTTTTTATTAATTTGATTTAAAAAAAAAACTTGTAAATTAGTTTTAATATTATTTTTATTAATGTGCGCAGCAGGATGTGCGCCGCAGGGTGTGCGCCCCACATAATTTTCGCCCCACAGGATGTGCAAGGACAGTTTTTTTATTAATTTGATTTAAAAAAAAAAAATTGTAAATTTGTTTCAATATTATTTTTATTTATGTGCGCAGCAGGATGTGTGCCGCAGGATGTGCACCCCACATAATTTGCGCCCCACAGGATGTGCAAGCACAGTTTTTTTATTAATTTGATTTAAAAAAAAAAAATTGTAAATTTGTTTCAATATTATTTTTATTTATGTGCGCAGCAGGATGTGTGCCGCAGGATGTGCGCCCCACATAATTTGCGCCCCACAGGATGTGCAAGCACAGTTTTTTTATTAATTTGATTTAAAAAAAAAATTGTAATTTGTTTTTAATATTATTTTTATTTATGTGCGCAGCAGGATGTGCGCCCCACAGAATTTGCGCCCCACAGGATGTGCAAGGACAGTTTTTTTATTAATTTGATTTAAAAAAAAAAAATTGTAATTTGTTTTTAATATTATTTTTATTTATGTGCGCAGCAGGATGTGCGCCGCAGGATGTGCGCCCCACATAATTTGCGCCCCAGAGGATGAGCAAGCACAGTTTTTTTATTAATTGTTTTAAATATTTTTTTTGTAAAGATGTTTTAATATTATTTTTATCTATGTGCGCAGCAGGATGTGCGCCGCAGTCTGTGCGCCCCACATAATTTGCGCCTCACAGGATGTGCAACCACAGTTTTTTATTAATTTGATTTAAAAAAAAAATTGTAATTTGTTTTTAATATTATTTTTATTTATGTGCGCAGCAGGATTTGCGGCCCACAGAATTTGCGCCCCACAGGATGTGCAAGCACAGTTTTTTTATTAATTTGATTTAAATATTTTTTTTTGTAAAAATGTTTTAATATTATTTTTATTTATGTGCGCAGCAGGATGTGCGCCGCAGGATGTGCACCCCACAGAATTTGCGCCCCACAGGATGTGCAAGCACATTTTTTTTATTAATTTGATTTAAAAAAAAAAAATTGTAAATTTTTTTTAATTTCATTTTTATTCATGTGCGCAGCAGGATGTGCGCCCCACAGGATGTGCAAGGACAGTTTTTTTATTAATTTGATTTAAAAAAAAAAAATTGTAATTTGTTTTTAATATTATTTTTATTTATGTGCGCAGAAGGATGTGCGCCGCAGGATGTGCGCCCCACAGAATTTGCGCCCCACAGGATGTGCAAGCACAGTTTTTTTATTAATTTGATTTAAAAAAAAAAAATTGTAAATTTGTTTCAATATTATTTTTATTTATGTGCGCAGCAGGATGTGTGCCGCAGGATGTGCGCCCCACATAATTTGCGCCCCACAGGATGTGCAAGCACAGTTTTTTTATTAATTTGATTTAAAAAAAAAATTGTAATTTGTTTTTAATATTATTTTTATTTATGTGCGCAGCAGGATGTGCGCCCCACAGAATTTGCGCCCCACAGGATGTGCAAGGACAGTTTTTTTATTAATTTGATTTAAAAAAAAAAAATTGTAATTTGTTTTTAATATTATTTTTATTTATGTGCGCAGCAGGATGTGTTCCGCAGGATGTGCGCCCCACATAATTTGCGCCCCAGAGGATGAGCAAGCACAGTTTTTTTATTAATTGTTTTAAATATTTTTTTTGTAAAGATGTTTTAATATTATTTTTATCTATGTGCGCAGCAGGATGTGCGCCGCAGTCTGTGCGCCCCACATAATTTGCGCCTCACAGGATGTGCAACCACAGTTTTTTATTAATTTGATTTAAAAAAAAAATTGTAATTTGTTTTTAATATTATTTTTATTTATGTGCGCAGCAGGATGTGCGCAGCAGGATTTGCGGCCCACAGAATTTGCGCCCCACAGGATGTGCAAGCACAGTTTTTTTATTAATTTGATTTAAATATTTTTTTTTGTAAAAATGTTTTAATATTATTTTTATTTATGTGCGCAGCAGGATGTGCGCCGCAGGATGTGCACCCCACAGAATTTGCGCCCCACAGGATGTGCAAGCAAATTTTTTTTATTAATTTGATTTAAAAAAAAAAAATTGTAAATTTTTTTTAATTTCATTTTTATTCATGTGCGCAGCAGGATGTGCGCCCCACAGGATGTGCAAGGACAGTTTTTTTATTAATTTGATTTAAAAAAAAAAAATTGTAATTTGTTTTTAATATTATTTTTATTTATGTGCGCAGCAGGATGTGTGCCGCAGGATGTGCGCCCCACAGAATTTGCG
This sequence comes from Pleuronectes platessa, assembly GCF_947347685.1. Taxonomy (NCBI): domain Eukaryota; kingdom Metazoa; phylum Chordata; class Actinopteri; order Pleuronectiformes; family Pleuronectidae; genus Pleuronectes; species Pleuronectes platessa. Next base: position 112,731 of record NW_026519154.1, on the reverse strand, counting down.
CCCCACAGGATGTGCAAGCACAGTTTTTTTATTAATTGTTTTAAATATTTTTTTTGTAAAGATGTTTTAATATTATTTTTATCTATGTGCGCAGCAGGATGTGTGCCGCAGGATGTGCGCCCCACAGAATTTGCGCCCCACAGGATGTGCAAGCACAGTTTTTTTATTAATTTGATTTAAATATTTTTTTTTGTAAAAATGTTTTAATATTATTTTTATTTATGTGCGCAGCAGGATGTGCGCCGCAGGATGTGCGCCCCACATAATTTGCGCCACACAGGATGTGCAAGGACAGTTTTTTTATTAATTTGATTTAAAAAAAAAAATTGTAATTTGTTTTTAATATTATTTTTATTTATGTGCGCAGCAGGATGTGCGCCGCAGGATGTGCGCCCCACATAATTTGCGCCCCACAGGATGTGCAAGCACAGTTTTTTTATTAATTTGATTTAAATATTTTTTTTTGTAAAAATGTTTTAATATTATTTTTATTCATGTGCGCAGCAGGATTTGCGCCGCAGGATGTGCGCCCCACAGAATTTGCGCCCAACAGGATGTGCAAGGACAGTTTTTTTATTAATTTGATTTAAAAAAAAAAAAATTGTAAATTTTTTTTAATATTATTTTTATTTATGTGCGCAGCAGGATGTGCGCCGCAGGATGTGCGGCCCACAGAATTTGCGCCCCACAGGATGTGCAAGTACAGTTTTTTTATTAATTTGATTTAAAAAAAAAAAATTGTAATTTGTTTTTAATATTATTTTTATTTATGTGCGCAGAAGGATGTGCGCCGCAGGATGTGCGCCCCACAGAAGTTGCGCCCCACAGGATGTGCAAGCACAGTTTTTTTATTAATTTGATTTAAATATTTTTTTTTGTACAAATGTTTTAATATTATTTTTATTTATGTGCGCAGCAGGATGTGCGCCCCACAGAATTTGCGCCCCATAGAATGTGCAAGCACAGTTTTTTTATTAATTTGATTTAAATATATTTTTTTGTAAAAATGTTTTAATATTATTTTTATTTATGTGCGCAGCAGGATGTGCGCCCCACAGAATTTGCGCCCCACAGGATGTGCAAGCACAGTTTTTTTATTAATTTGATTTAAATATTTTTTTTTGTAAAAATGTTTTAACATTATTTTTATTTATATGCGCAGCAGGATGTGCGCCGCAGGATTTGCGCCCCACAGAATTTGCGCCCCACAGGATGTGCAAGGATAGTTTTTTTATTAATTTGATTTAAATATTTTTTTTTGTAAAAATGTTTTAATATTATTTTTATTCATGTGCGCAGCAGGATGTGCGCCGCAGGATGTGCGCCCCACAGAATTTGCGCCCCACAGGATGTGCAAGGACAGTTTTTTTATTAATTTGATTTAAATATTTTTTTTGTAAAAATGTTTTAATATTATTTTTATTTATGTGCGCAGCAGGATATGCGCCGCAGGATGTGCGCCCCACAGGATGTGCAAGCACAGTTTTTTTATTAATTTGATTTAAATATTTTTTTTGTAAAAATGTTTTAATATTATTTTTATTCATGTGCGCAGCAGGATTTGCGCCGCAGGATGTGCGCCCCACAGAATTTGCGCCCAACAGGATGTGCAACCACAGTTTTTTATTAATTTGATTTAAAAAAAAAATTGTAATTTGTTTTTAATATTATTTTTATTTATGTGCGCAGCAGGATGTGCGCCGCAGGATGTGCGCCCCACATAATTTGCGCCCCACAGGATGTGCAAGCACAGTTTTTTTATTAATTTGATTTAAATATTTTTTTTTGTAAAAATGTTTTAATATTATTTTTATTTATGTGCGCAGCAGGATGTGCGCCGCAGGATGTGCACCCCACAGAATTTGCGCCCCACAGGATGTGCAAGCACATTTTTTTTATTAATTTGATTTAAAAAAAAAAAATTGTAAATTTTTTTTAATTTCATTTTTATTCATGTGCGCAGCAGGATGTGCGCCCCACAGGATGTGCAAGGACAGTTTTTTTATTAATTTGATTTAAAAAAAAAAAATTGTAATTTGTTTTTAATATTATTTTTATTTATGTGCGCAGAAGGATGTGCGCCGCAGGATGTGCGCCCCACAGAATTTGCGCCCCACAGGATGTGCAAGCACAGTTTTTTTATTAATTTGATTTAAAAAAAAAAAAATGTAATTTGTTTTTAATATTATTTTTATTTATGTGCGCAGCAGGATGTGCGCCGCATGATGTGCGCCCCACATAATTTGCGCCCCACAGGATGAGCAAGCACAGTTTTTTTATTAATTTGATTTAAAAAAAAAAAATGTAAAAATGTTTTAATATTATTTTTATTTATGTGCGCAGCAGGATGTGTGCCGCAGGATGTGCGCCCCACAGAATTTGCGCCCCACAGGATGTGCAAGCACAGTTTTTTTATTAATTTGATTTAAAAAAAAAATAATTGTAAATTGTTTTTAATATTATTTTTATTTATGTGCGCAGCAGGATGTGCACCGCAGGATGTGCGCCCCACATAATTTGCGCCCCACAGGATGTGCAAGCACAGTTTTTTTATTAATTTGATTTAAATTTTTTTTTTTTGAAAAAATGTTTTAATATTATTTTTATTTATGTGCGCAGCAGGATGTGCGCCGCAGGAAGTGCGCCCCACATAATTTGCGCCCCACAGGATGTGCAAGGACAGTTTTTTTATTAATTTGATTTAAAAAAAAAAAAATTGTAATTTGTTTTTAATATTATTTTTATTTATGTGCGCAGCAGGATGTGCGCCGCATGATGTGCGCCCCACATAATTTGCGCCCCACAGGATGTGCAAGCACAGTTTTTTTATTAATTTGATTTAAATATTTTTTTTTGTAAAAATGTTTTAATATTATTTTTATTTATGTGCGCAGCAGGATGTGCGCCGCAGGATGTGCGCTACACATAATTTGCAACCCACGGGTTGTGCAAGCACAGTTTTTTTATTAATTTGATTTAAATATTTTTTTTTGTAAAAATGTTTTAATATTATTTTTATTTATGTGCGCAGCAGGATGTGCGCCGCAGGATGTGCGCCCCACAGAATTTGCTCCCCACAGGATGTGCAAGCACAGGTTTTTTATTAATTTGATTTAAAAAAAAAAATTGTAATTTGTTTTTAATATTATTTTTATTTATGTGCGCAGCAGGATGTGCCTCGCAGGATGTGCGCCCCACAGAATTTGCGCCCCACAGGATGTGCAAGCACAGTTTTTTTATTAATTTGATTTAAATATTTTTTTTTGTAAAAATGTTTTAATATTATTTTTATTCATGTGCGCAACAGGATTTGCGCCGCAGGATGTGCGCCCCACAGGATGTGCAAGGACAGTTTTTTTATTAATTTGATTTAAAAAAAAAAATTGTAATTTGTTTTTAATATTATTTTTATTTATGTGCGCAGCAGTATGTGCGCCCCACATAATTTGCGCCCCACAGGATGTGCAAGCACAGTTTTTTTATTAATTTGATTTAAATATTTTTTTTTGTAAAAATGTTTTAATATTATTTTTATTTATGTGCGCAGCAGGATGTGCGCCGCAGGATGTTCGACCCACAGAATTTGCGCCCCACAGGATGTGCAAGGAAAGTTTTTTTATTAATTTGATTTTTAAAAAAAAATTGTAATTTGTTTTTAATATTATTTTTATTTATGTGCGCAGCAGGATGTGCGCCGCAGGATGTGCGCCCCACAGAATTTGCGCCCCACAGGATGTGCAAGGACAGTTTTTTTATTAATTTCATTTAAAAAAAAAAAATTGTAATTTGTTTTTAATATTATTTTTATTTATGTGCGCAGCAGGATGTGCGCCGCAAGATGTGTGCCCCACAGAATTTGCGCCCCACAGGATGTGCAAGCACAGTTTTTTTATTAATTTGATTTAAATATTTTTTTTTGTAAAAATGTTTTAACATTATTTTTATTTATATGCGCCGCAGGATGTGCGCCCCACAGAATTTGCGCCCCACAGGATGAGCAAGCACAGTTTTTTTACTAATTTGATTTAAAAAAAAAAAATGTAAAAATGTTTTAATATTATTTTTATTTATGTGCGCAGCAGGATGTGCGCCCCACAGAATTTGCGCCCCACAGGATGTGCAAGCACAGTTTTTTTGTTAATTTGATTTAAAAAAAAAAAATTGTAATTTGTTTTTAATATTATTGTTATTCATGTGTGCAGCAGGATGTGCGCCGCAGGATGTGGGCCCCACAGAATTTGCGCCCCACAGGATGTGCAAGGACAGTTTTTTTATTAATTTGATTTAAATATTTTTTTTGTAAAAATGTTTTAATATCATTTTTATTTATGTGCGCAGCAGGATGTGCGCCGCAGAATGTGCGCCCCTCAGAATTTGCGCCCCACAGGATGTGCAAGCACAGTTTTTTTATTAATTTGATTTAAATATTTTTTTTTGTCAAAATGTTTTAATATTATTTTTATTCATGTGTGCAGCAGGATGTGCGCCGCAGGATGTGCGCCCCACAGAATTTGCGCCCCACAGGATGTGCAAGCACAGTTGTTTTATTAATTTGATTTAAAAAAAAAAAATGTAATTTGTTTTTAATATTATTTTTATTGATGTGCGCCGCAGGATGTGCGCCCCACAGAATTTGCGCCCCACAGGATGAGCAAGCACAGTTTTTTTATTAATTTGATTTAAAAAAAAAAAATGTAAAAATGTTTTAATATTATTTTTATTTATGTGCGCAGCAGGATGTGCGCCCCACAGAATTTGCGCCCCACAGGATGTGCAAGCACAGTTTTTTTATTAATTTGATTTAAATATTTTTTTTGTAAAGATGTTTTAATATTATTTTTATTTATGTGCGCAGCAGGATGTGCGCCCCACAGAATTTGCGCCCCACAGGATGTGCAAGGACAGTTTTTTGATTAATTTGATTTAAATATTTTTTTTGTAAAGATGTTTTAATATTATTTTTATTTATGTGCGCAGCAGGATGTGCGCCGCAGGATGTGCGCCCCACAGAATTTGCGCCCCACTGGATGTGCAAGGACAGTTTTTTTATTAATTTGATTTAAATATTTTTTTTGTAAAAATGTTTTAATATTATTTTTATTTATGTGCGCAGCAGGATGTGCGCCGCAGGATGTGCGCCCCACAGAATTTGCGCCCCACAGGATGTGCAAGCACAGTTTTTTTATTAATTTGATTTAAATATTTTTTTTTGTAAAAATGTTTTATTTTATTTTTTTTTATGTGCGCAGCAGGATGTGCGCCACAGGATGTGTGCCCCACATAATTTGCACCCCACAGGATGTGCAAGCAAGGTTTTTTATTAGTTATATTTAAATATTTTTTTTTGTAAAAATGTTTTAATATTATTTTTATTTATGTGCGCAGCAGGATGTGCGCCGCAGGATGTGCGCCCCACAGGATGTGCAAGCACAGTTTTTTTATTAATTTGATTTAAAAAAAAAAAAATTGTAAATTGTTTTTAATATCATTTTTATTAATGTGCGCAGCCGGATGTGTACCGCAGGATGTGCGCCCCACAGAATTTGCGCCCCACAGGATGTGCAAGCACAGTTTTTTTATTAATTTGATTTTAATCTTCTTTTTTTTTTAATTTTTTAATATTTTTTCATTTATGTGCGCAGCAGGATGTGCGCCCCACAGAATTTGCGCCCCACAGAATTTGCGCCCCACAGGATGTGCAAGGACAGTTTTTTTATTAATTTGATTTAAAAAAAAAATTGTAATTTGTTTTTAATATTATTTTTATTTATGTGCGCAGCAGGATGTGCGCCAAAGGATGTGCGCCCCACATAATTTGCGCCCCACAGGATGTGCAAGCACAGTTTGTTTATTAATTTGATTTAAAAAAAAATTGTAAATTGTTTTTAATATTATTTTTATTTATGTGCGCAGCAGGATGTGCGCCGCAGGATGTGCGCCCCACAGAATTTGCGCCCCACAGGATGTGCAAGCACAGTTTTTTTGTTAATTTGATTTAAATATTTTTTTTTGTAAAAATGTTTTAATATTATATTTATTTATGTTCGCAGCTGGATGTCCGCCGCAGGACGTGCGCCCCACAGAATTTGCGCCCCACAAGATGTGCAAGGACAGTTTTTTTATTAATTTGATTTAAATATTTTTTTTTGTAAAAATGTTTTAATATTATTTTTATTTATGTGCGCAGCAGGATGTGCGCCGCAGGATGTGCGCCCCACAGAATGTGCAAGCACAGTTTGTTCATTAATTTGATTTTAAAAAAAAAATTGTAATTTGTTTTTAATATTATTTTTATTTATGTGCGCAGCAGGATGTGCGCCGCAGGATGTGCGCCCCACAGAATTTGCGCCCCACAGGATGTGCAAGCACAGTTTGTTTATTAATTTGATTTTAAAAAAAAATTGTAATTTGTTTTTAATATTATTTTTATTTATGTGCGCAGCAGGATGTGCGCCGCAGGATGTGCGCCCCACAGAATTTGCGCCCCACATAATTTGCGCCCCACAGGACGTGCAAGCACAGTTTTTTTATTAATTTGATTTAAAAAAAAAATTGTAATTTGTTTTTAATATTATTTTTATTTATTTGCGCAGCAGGATGTGCGCCACAGGATGTGCGCCCCACAGAATTTGCGCCCCACAGGATGTGCAAGCACAGTTTTTGTATTAATTTGATTTAAATATTTTTTTTGTAAAAATGTTTTAATATTATTTTTATTCATGTGCGCAGCAGGATTTGCACCGCAGGATGTGCGCCCCACAGAAAATGCGTCCCACAGGATGTGCAAGCACAGTTTTTTTATTAATTTGATTTAAAAAAAAAAAAATTGTAAATTGTTTTTAATATTATTTTTATTAATGTGCGCAGCTGGATGTGCGCCGCACAGAATTTGCGCCCCACAGGATGTGCAAGCACAGTTTTTTTATTAATTTGATTTAAATATTTTTTTTTTGTAAAAATGTTTTAATATTGTTTTTATTTATGTGCGCAGCAGGATTTGCGCCGCAGGATGTGCGCCCCACAGAATTTGCGCCCCACAGGATGTGCAAGCACAGTTTTTTTATTAATTTGATTTAAAAAAAAAATTGTAATTTGTTTTTAATATTATTTTTATTTATGTGCGCAGCAGGATGTGCGCCGCAGGATGTTCGCCCCACAGGATGTGCAAGCACAGTTTGTTTATTAATTTGATTTTAAAAAAAAAATTGTAATTTGTTTTTAATATTATTTTTATTTATCTGCGCAGCAGGATGTGCGCCGCAGGATGTGCGCCCCACAGAATTTGCGCCCCACAGGATGTGCAAGGACAGTTTTTTTATTAATTTGATTTAAAAAAAAAATTGTAATTTGTTTTTAATATTATTTTTATTTATGTGCGCAGCAGGATGTGCGCCAAAGGATGTGCGCCCCACATAATTTGCGCCCCACAGGATGTGCAAGCACAGTTTGTTTATTAATTTGATTTAAAAAAAAAAATTGTAAATTGTTTTTAATATTATTTTTATTTATGTGCGCAGCAGGATGTGCGCCGCAGGATGTGCGCCCCACAGAATTTGCGCCCCACAGGATGTGCAAGCACAGTTTTTTTGTTAATTTGATTTAAATATTTTTTTTTGTAAAAATGTTTTAATATTATATTTATTTATGTTCGCAGCTGGATGTCCGCCGCAGGACGTGCGCCCCACAGAATTTGCGCCCCACAAGATGTGCAAGGACAGTTTTTTTATTAATTTGATTTAAATATTTTTTTTGTAAAAATGTTTTAATATTATTTTTATTTATGTGCGCAGCAGGATGTGCGCCGCAGGATGTGCGCCCCACAGAATTTGCGCCCCACAGGATGTGCAAGCACAGTTTGTTCATTAATTTGATTTTAAAAAAAAAATTGTAATTTGTTTTTAATATTATTTTTATTTATGTGCGCAGCAGGATGTGCGCCGCAGGATGTGCGCCCCACAGAATTTGCGCCCCACAGGATGTGCAAGCACAGTTTGTTTATTAATTTGATTTTAAAAAAAAATTGTAATTTGTTTTTAATATTATTTTTATTTATGTGCGCAGCAGGATGTGCGCCGCAGGATGTGCGCCCCACAGAATTTGCGCCCCACATAATTTGCGCCCCACAGGACGTGCAAGCACAGTTTTTTTATTAACTTGATTTAAAAAAAAAATTGTAATTTGTTTTTAATATTATTTTTATTTATTTGCGCAGCAGGATGTGCGCCACAGGATGTGCGCCCCACAGAATTTGCGCCCCACAGGATGTGCAAGCACAGTTTTTGTATTAATTTGATTTAAATATTTTTTTTGTAAAAATGTTTTAATATTATTTTTATTCATGTGCGCAGCAGGATTTGCACCGCAGGATGTGCGCCCCACAGAAAATGCGTCCCACAGGATGTGCAAGCACAGTTTTTTTATTAATTTGATTTAAAAAAAAAAAAATTGTAAATTGTTTTTAATATTATTTTTATTAATGTGCGCAGCTGGATGTGCGCCGCACAGAATTTGCGCCCCACAGGATGTGCAAGCACAGTTTTTTTATTAATTTGATTTAAATATTTTTTTTTTGTAAAAATGTTTTAATATTGTTTTTATTTATGTGCGCAGCAGGATTTGCGCCGCAGGATGTGCGCCCCACAGAATTTGCGCCCCACAGGATGTGCAAGCACAGTTTTTTTATTAATTTGATTTAAAAAAAAAATTGTAATTTGTTTTTAATATTATTTTTATTTATGTGCGCAGCAGGATGTGCGCCGCAGGATGTTCGCCCCACAGGATGTGCAAGCACAGTTTGTTTATTAATTTGATTTTAAAAAAAAAATTGTAATTTGTTTTTAATATTATTTTTATTTATCTGCGCAGCAGGATGTGCGCCGCAGGATGTGCGCCCCACAGAATTTGCGCCCCACAGGATGTGCAAGCACAGTTTTTTTATTAATTTGATTTAAAAAAAAAAAATTGTTTTTAATATTATTTTTATTAATGTGCGCAGCTGGATGTGCGCCGCACAGAATTTGCACCCCACAGGATGTGCAAGCACAGTTTTTTTATTAATTTGATTTAAAAAAAAAAAATTGTAAATTTTTTTTAATTTTATTTTTATTTATTTGCGCAGCAGGATGTGCGCTGCAGGATGTGCGCCCCACATAATTTGCGCCCCAAAGGATGTCCAAGCAAGGTTTTTTATTAGTTATATTTAAATATTTTTTTTTGTAAAAATGCTTTAATATTATTTTTATTTATGTGCGCAGCAGGATGTGCGCCGCAGGATGTGCGCCCCACAGAATTTGCGCCCGACAGGATGTGCAAGCACAGTTTTTTTATTAATTTGATTTAAATATTTTTTTTGTAAAATGTTTTAATATTATTTTTATTTATGTTCGCAGCAAGGTGTGCGCCGCAGGATGTGCGCCCCACAGAATTTGCGCCCCACAGGATTTGCAAGCACAGTTTTTTTATTAATTTGATTTAAATATTTTTTTTGTCAAAATGTTTTAATATTATTTTTATTTATGTGCGCAGCAGGATGTGCGCCGCAGGATGTGCGCCCCACAGAATTTGCGCCCCACAGGATGTGCAAGCACAGTTTTTTTATTAATTTGATTTAAAAAAAAAAAATTGTAAATTGTTTTTAATATTATTTTTATTTATGTGCGCAGCAGGATGTGCGCCGCAGGATGTGCGCCCCACAGAATTTGCGCCCCACAGGATTTGCAAGCACAGTTTTTTTATTAATTTGATTTAAATATTTTTTTTGTCAAAATGTTTTAATATTATTTTTATTTATGTGCGCAGCAGGATGTGCGCCGCAGGATGTGCGCCCCACAGAATTTGCGCCCCACAGGATGTGCAAGCACAGTTTTTTTATTAATTTGATTTAAAAAAAAAAAATTGTAAATTGTTTTTAATATTATTTTTATTTATGTGCGCAGCAGGATGTGCGCCGCAGGATGTGCGCCCCACAGGATGTGCGCCCCACAGAATTTGCGCCCCACAGGATGTGCAAGCACAGTTTTTGTATTAATTTGATTTAAATATTTTTTTTTGTAAAAATGTTTTAATATTATTTTTATTCATGTGCGCCCCACAGAATTTGCGCCCCACAGGATGTGCAAGCACAGTTTTTTTATTAATTTGATTTAAATATTTTTTTTTGTAAAAATGTTTTATTTTATTTTTTTTTATGTGCGCAGCAGGATGTGCGCCACAGGATGTGTGCCCCACATAATTTGCACCCCACAGGATGTGCAAGCAAGGTTTTTTATTAGTTATATTTAAATATTTTTTTTTGTAAAAATGTTTTAATATTATTTTTATTTATGTGCGCAGCAGGATGTGCGCCGCAGGATGTGCGCCCCACAGGATGTGCAAGCACAGTTTTTTTATTAATTTGATTTAAAAAAAAAAAAATTGTAAATTGTTTTTAATATTATTTGTATTAATGTGCGCAGCAGGATGTGCGCCGCAGGATGTGCGCCCCACAGAATTTGCGCCCCACAGGATGTGCAAGCACAGTTTTTTTATTAATTTGATTTTAATCTTCTTTTTTTTTTAATTTTTTAATATTTTTTCATTTATGTGCGCAGCAGGATGTGCGCCCCACAGAATTTGCGCCCCACAGAATTTGCGCCCCACAGGATGTGCAAGCACAGTTTTTTTATTAATTTGATTTAAAACAAAAAAAATGTAAATTGTTTTTAATATTATTTTTATTAATGTGCGCAGCAGGATTTGCGCCGCAGGATGTGCGGCCACCAGATTTTGCGCCCCACAGGATGTGCAAGGACAGTTTTTTTATTAATTTGATTTAAATATTTTTTTGTAAAAATGTTTTAATATTATTTTTATTTATGTGCGCAGCAGGATGTGCGCCGCAGGATGTGCGCCCCACAGAATTTGCGCCCCACAGAATATGTGCCCCACAGGATGTGCAAGCACAGTTTTTTTATTAATTTGATTTAAAAAAAAAATTGAAATTTGTTTTTAATATTATTTTTATTTATGTGCGCAGCAGGATGTGTGCCGCAGGATGTGCGCCCCACAGAATTTGCGCCCCACAGGATGTGCAAGCACAGTTTTTTTATTAATTTGATTTAAATATTTTTTTTTGTAAAAATTTTTTAATATTATTTTTATTCATGTGCGCAGCAGGATGTGTGCCGCAGGATGTGCGCCCCACATAATTTGCGCCCCACAGGATGTGCAAGCACAGTTTTTTTATTAATTTGATTTAAATATTTTTTTTTTGTAAAAATGTTTTAATATTGTTTTTATTTATGTGCGCAGCAGGATTTGCGCCGCAGGACTTGCGCCCCACAGAATTTGCGCCCCACAGGATGTGCAAGCACAGTTTTTTTATTAATTTGATTTAAAAAAAAAATTGTAATTTGTTTTTAATATTATTTTTATTTATGTGCGCAGCAGGATGTGCGCCGCAGGATGTTCGCCCCACAGGATGTGCAAGCACAGTTTGTTTATTAATTTGATTTTAAAAAAAAAATTGTAATTTGTTTTTAATATTATTTTTATTTATCTGCGCAGCAGGATGTGCGCCGCAGGATGTGCGCGCCACAGAATTTGCGCCCCACAGGATGTGCAAGCACAGTTTGTTTATTAATTTGATTTAAAAAAAAAAAATGTAATTTGTTTTTAATATTATTTTTATTTATGTGCGCAGCAGGATGTGCGCCCCACAGAATTTGCGCCCCACAGGATGTGCAAGCACATTTTTTTTATTAATTTCATTTAAATATTTTTTTTTGTAAAAATGTTTTAATATTATTTTTATTCTTGTGCGCAGCAGGATTTGCGCCGCAGGATGTGCGCCCCACAGAATTTGCGCCCCACAGGATGTGCAAGGACAGTTTTTTTATTAATTTGATTTAAAAAAAAAATTGTAATTTGTTTTTAATATTATTTTTATTTATGTGCGCAGCAGGATGTGCGCCAAAGGATGTGCGCCCCACATAATTTGCGCCCCACAGGATGTGCAAGCACAGTTTGTTTATTAATTTGATTTAAAAAAAAAAAATTGTAAATTGTTTTTAATATTATTTTTATTTATGTGCGCAGCAGGATGTGCGCCGCAGGATGTGCGCCCCACAGAATTTGCGCCCCACAGGATGTGCAAGCACAGTTTTTTTATTAATTTGATTTAAATATTTTTTTTTGTAAAGATGTGTTAATATTATTTTTATTCATGTGCGCAGCAGGATTTGCGCCGCAGGATGTGCGCCCCACAGAATTTGCGCCCCACAGGATGTGCAAGGACAGTTTTTTTATTAATTTGATTTAAAAAAAAATTGTAATTTGTTTTTAATATTATTTTTATTTATGTGCGCAGCAGGATGTGCGCCGCAGGATGTGCGCCCCACAGAATTTGCGCCCCACAGGATGTGCAAGCACAGTTTTTTTATTAATTTGATTTAAATATTTTTTTTTGTAAAGATGTGTTAATATTATTTTTATTCATGTGCGCAGCAGGATTTGCGCCGCAGGATGTGCGCCCCACAGAATTGGCGCCCCACAGGATGTGCAAGCACAGTTTTTTTATTAATTTGATTTAAATATTTTTTTTTGTAAAAATGTTTTAATATTATTTTTATTTATGTGCGCAGCAGGATGTGTGCCGCAGGATGTGCGCCCCACAGAATTTGCGCCCCACAGGATGTGCAAGCACAGTTTGTTTATTAATTTGATTTTTAAAAAAAAATTGTAATTTGTTTTTAATATTATTTTTATTTATGTGCGCAGCAGGATGTGCGCCGCAGGATGTGCGCCCCACAGAATTTGCGCCCCACAGGATGTGCAAGCACAGTTTTTTTATTAATTTGATTTAAAAAAAAATTGTAATTTGTTTTTAATATTATTTTTATTTATGTGCGCAGCAGGATGTGCGCCGCAGGATGTGCGCCCCACAGAATTTGCGCCCCACAGGATGTGCAAGCACAGTTTTTTTATTAATTTGATTTAAATATTTTTTTTTGTAAAAATGTGTTAATATAATTTTATTCATGTGCGCAGCAGGATTTGCGCCGCAGGATGTGCGCCCCACAGAATTTGCGCCCCACAGGATGTGCAAGGACAGTTTTTTTATTAATTTGATTTAAAAAAAAAATTGTAATTTGTTTTTAATATTATTTTTATTTATGTGCGCAGCAGGATGTGCGCCGCAGGATGTGCGCCCCACAGAATTTGCGCCCCACAGGATGTGCAAGCACAGTTTTTTTATTAATTTGATTTAAAAAAAAAAATTGAAATTTGTTTTTAATATTATTTTTATTTATGTGCGCAGCAGGATGTGTGCCGCAGGATGTGCGCCCCACAGAATTTGCGCCCCACAGGATGTGCAAGCACAGTTTTTTTATTAATTTGATTTAAATATTTTTTTTGTAAAAATGTTTTAATATTATTTTTATTAATGTGCGCAGCAGGATGTGTGCCGCAGGATGTGCGCCCAACATAATTTGCGCCCCACAGGATGTGCAAGCACAGTTTTTTTATTAATTTGATTTAAATATTTTTTTTTGTAAAAATGTTTTAATATTATTTTTATTTATGTGCGCAGCAGGATGTGCGCCGCAGGATGTGCGCCCCACATAATTTGCGCCACACAGGATGTGCAAGGACAGTTTTTTTATTAATTTGATTTAAAAAAAAAAATTGTAATTTGTTTTTAATATTATTTTTATTTATGTGCGCAGCAGGATGTGCGCCGCAGGATGTGCGCCCCACATAATTTGCGCCCCACAGGATGTGCAAGCACAGTTTTTTTATTAATTTGATTTAAATATTTTTTTGTAAAAATGTTTTAATATTATTTTTATTTATGTGCGCAGCAGGATGTGCGCCCCACAGGATGTGCAAGCACATTTTTTTTATTAATTTGATTTAAAAAAAAAAAATTGTAAATTTTTTTTAATTTAATTTTTATTCATGTGCGCAGCAGGATGTGCGCCCCACAGAATTTGCGCCCCACAGGATGTGCAAGCACAGTTTTTTTATTAATTTGATTTAAATATTTTTTTTTGTAAAAATGTTTTAACATTATTTTTATTTATATGCGCAGCAGGATGTGCGCCGCAGGATGTGCGCCCCACATAATTTGCGCCCCACAGGATGTGCAAGCACAGTTTTTTTATTAATTTGATTTAAAAAAAAAACTTGTAAATTAGTTTTAATATTATTTTTATTAATGTGCGCAGCAGGATGTGCGCCGCAGGATGTGCGCCCCACATAATTTTCGCCCCACAGGATGTGCAAGGACAGTTTTTTTATTAATTTGATTTAAAAAAAAAAAATTGTAATTTGTTTTTAATATTATTTTTATTTATGTGCGCAGCAGGATTTGCGCCGCAGGATGTGCGCCCCACAGAATTGGTGCCCCACAGGATGTGCAAGCACAGTTTTTTTATTAATTTGATTTAAATATTTTTTTTTGTAAAAATGTTTTAATATTATTTTTATTTATGTGCGCAGCAGGATGTGTGCCGCAGGATGTGCGCCCCACAGAATTTGCGCCCCACAGGATGTGCAAGCACAGTTTGTTTATTAATTTGATTTTTAAAAAAAAATTGTAATTTGTTTTTAATATTATTTTTATTTATGTGCGCAGCAGGATGTGCGCCGCAGGATGTGCGCCCCACAGAATTTGCGCCCCACAGGATGTGCAAGCACAGTTTTTTTATTAATTTGATTTAAATATTTTTTTTTGTAAAAATGTGTTAATATAATTTTATTCATGTGCGCAGCAGGATTTGCGCCGCAGGATGTGCGCCCCACAGAATTTGCGCCCCACAGGATGTGCAAGGACAGTTTTTTTATTAATTTGATTTAAAAAAAAAATTGTAATTTGTTTTTAATATTATTTTTATTTATGTGCGCAGCAGGATGTGCGCCGCAGGATGTGCGCCCCACAGAATTTGCGCCCCACAGGATGTGCAAGCACAGTTTTTTTATTAATTTGATTTAAAAAAAAAAATTGAAATTTGTTTTTAATATTATTTTTATTTATGTGCGCAGCAGGATGTGTGCCGCAGGATGTGCGCCCCACAGAATTTGCGCCCCACAGGATGTGCAAGCACAGTTTTTTTATTAATTTGATTTAAATATTTTTTTTGTAAAAATGTTTTAATATTATTTTTATTAATGTGCGCAGCAGGATGTGTGCCGCAGGATGTGCGCCCAACATAATTTGCGCCCCACAGGATGTGCAAGCACAGTTTTTTTATTAATTTGATTTAAATATTTTTTTTTGTAAAAATGTTTTAATATTATTTTTATTTATGTGCGCAGCAGGATGTGCGCCGCAGGATGTGCGCCCCACATAATTTGCGCCACACAGGATGTGCAAGGACAGTTTTTTTATTAATTTGATTTAAAAAAAAAAATTGTAATTTGTTTTTAATATTATTTTTATTTATGTGCGCAGCAGGATGTGCGCCGCAGGATGTGCGCCCCACATAATTTGCGCCCCACAGGATGTGCAAGCACAGTTTTTTTATTAATTTGATTTAAATATTTTTTTGTAAAAATGTTTTAATATTATTTTTATTTATGTGCGCAGCAGGATGTGCGCCCCACAGGATGTGCAAGCACATTTTTTTTATTAATTTGATTTAAAAAAAAAAAATTGTAAATTTTTTTTAATTTAATTTTTATTCATGTGCGCAGCAGGATGTGCGCCCCACAGAATTTGCGCCCCACAGGATGTGCAAGCACAGTTTTTTTATTAATTTGATTTAAATATTTTTTTTTGTAAAAATGTTTTAACATTATTTTTATTTATATGCGCAGCAGGATGTGCGCCGCAGGATGTGCGCCCCACATAATTTGCGCCCCACAGGATGTGCAAGCACAGTTTTTTTATTAATTTGATTTAAAAAAAAAACTTGTAAATTAGTTTTAATATTATTTTTATTAATGTGCGCAGCAGGATGTGCGCCGCAGGATGTGCGCCCCACATAATTTTCGCCCCACAGGATGTGCAAGGACAGTTTTTTTATTAATTTGATTTAAAAAAAAAAAATTGTAATTTGTTTTTAATATTATTTTTATTTATGTGCGCAGCAGGATTTGCGCCGCAGGATGTGCGCCCCACAGAATTGGCGCCCCACAGGATGTGCAAGCACAGTTTTTTTATTAATTTGATTTAAATATTTTTTTTTGTAAAAATGTTTTAATATAATTTTTATTTATGTGCGCAGCAGGATGTGTGCCGCAGGATGTGCGCCCCACAGAATTTGCGCCCCACAGGATGTGCAAGCACAGTTTGTTTATTAATTTGATTTTTAAAAAAAAATTGTAATTTGTTTTTAATATTATTTTTATTTATGTGCGCAGCAGGATGTGCGCCGCAGGATGTGCGCCCCACAGAATTTGCGCCCCACAGGATGTGCAAGCACAGTTTTTTTATTAATTTGATTTAAAAAAAAATTGTAATTTGTTTTTAATATTATTTTTATTTATGTGCGCAGCAGGATGTGCGCCGCAGGATGTGCGCCCCACAGAATTTGCGCCCCACAGGATGTGCAAGCACAGTTTTTTTATTAATTTGATTTAAATATTTTTTTTTGTAAAAATGTGTTAATATAATTTTATTCATGTGCGCAGCAGGATTTGCGCCGCAGGATGTGCGCCCCACAGAATTTGCGCCCCACAGGATGTGCAAGGACAGTTTTTTTATTAATTTGATTTAAAAAAAAAATTGTAATTTGTTTTTAATATTATTTTTATTTATGTGCGCAGCAGGATGTGCGCCGCAGGATGTGCGCCCCACAGAATTTGCGCCCCACAGGATGTGCAAGCACAGTTTTTTTATTAATTTGATTTAAATATTTTTTTTTGTAAAAATGTGTTAATATAATTTTATTCATGTGCGCAGCAGGATTTGCGCCGCAGGATGTGCGCCCCACAGAATTTGCGCCCCACAGGATGTGCAAGGACAGTTTTTTTATTAATTTGATTTAAAAAAAAAATTGTAATTTGTTTTTAATATTATTTTTATTTATGTGCGCAGCAGGATGTGCGCCGCAGGATGTGCGCCCCACAGAATTTGCGCCCCACAGGATGTGCAAGCACAGTTTTTTTATTAATTTGATTTAAAAAAAAAAATTGAAATTTGTTTTTAATATTATTTTTATTTATGTGCGCAGCAGGATGTGTGCCGCAGGATGTGCGCCCCACAGAATTTGCGCCCCACAGGATGTGCAAGCACAGTTTTTTTATTAATTTGATTTAAATATTTTTTTTGTAAAAATGTTTTAATATTATTTTTATTAATGTGCGCAGCAGGATGTGCGCCGCAGGATGTGCGCCCCACATAATTTGCGCCACACAGGATGTGCAAGGACAGTTTTTTTATTAATTTGATTTAAAAAAAAAAATTGTAATTTGTTTTTAATATTATTTTTATTTATGTGCGCAGCAGGATGTGCGCCGCAGGATGTGCGCCCCACATAATTTGCGCCCCACAGGATGTGCAAGCACAGTTTTTTTATTAATTTGATTTAAATATTTTTTTTTGTAAAAATGTTTTAATATTATTTTTATTCATGTGCGCAGCAGGATTTGCGCCGCAGGATGTGCGCCCCACAGAATTTGCGCCCAACAGGATGTGCAAGGACAGTTTTTTTATTAATTTGATTTAAAAAAAAAAAAATTGTAAATTTTTTTTAATATTATTTTTATTTATGTGCGCAGCAGGATGTGCGCCGCAGGATGTGCGGCCCACAGAATTTGCGCCCCACAGGATGTGCAAGGACAGTTTTTTTATTAATTTGATTTTTATATATTTTTTTGTAAAAATGTTTTAATATTATTTTTATTTATGTGCGCAGCAGGATGTGCGCCCCACAGGATGTGCAAGCACATTTTTTTTATTAATTTGATTTAAAAAAAAAAAATTGTAAATTTTTTTTAATTTAATTTTTATTCATGTGCGCAGCAGGATGTGCGCCCCACAGAATTTGCGCCCCACAGGATGTGCAAGCACAGTTTTTTTATTAATTTGATTTAAATATTTTTTTTTGTAAAAATGTTTTAACATTATTTTTATTTATATGCGCAGCAGGATGTGCGCCGCAGGATGTGCGCCCCACATAATTTGCGCCCCACAGGATGTGCAAGCACAGTTTTTTTATTAATTTGATTTAAAAAAAAAACTTGTAAATTAGTTTTAATATTATTTTTATTAATGTGCGCAGCAGGATGTGCGCCGCAGGATGTGCGCCCCACATAATTTTCGCCCCACAGGATGTGCAAGGACAGTTTTTTTATTAATTTGATTTAAAAAAAAAAAATTGTAATTTGTTTTTAATATTATTTTTATTTATGTGCGCAGAAGGATGTGCGCCGCAGGATGTGCGCCCCACAGAAGTTGCTCCCCACAGGATGTGCAAGCACAGTTTTTTTATTAATTTGATTTAAATATTTTTTTTTGTAAAAATGTTTTAACATTATTTTTATTTATGTGCGCAGCAGGATGTGCGCCGCAGGATGTGCGCTCCACAGAATTTGCGCCCAACAGGATGTGCAAGCACAGTTTTTTTATTAATTTGATTTAAAAAAAAAAAAATGTAATTTGTTTTTAATATTATTTTTATTTATGTGCGCAGCAGGATGTGCGCCGCAGGATTTGCGCCCCACAGAATTTGCGCCCCATAGAATGTGCAAGCACAGTTTTTTTATTAATTTGATTTAAATATATTTTTTTGTAAAAATGTTTTAATATTATTTTTATTTATGTGCGCAGCAGGATGTGCGCCCCACAGAATTTGCGCCCCACAGGATGTGCAAGCACAGTTTTTTTATTAATTTGATTTAAAAAAAAAAAAATTGTAAATTGTTTTTAATATTATTTTTATTAATGTGCGCAGCTGGATGTGCGCCCCACAGAATTTGCGCCCCACAGGATGTGCAAGCACAGTTTTTTTATTAATTTGATTTAAATATTTTTTTTTGTAAAAATTTTTTAATATTATTTTTATTCATGTGCGCAGCAGGATGTGTGCCGCAGGATGTGCGCCCCACATAATTTGCGCCCCACAGGATGTGCAAGCACAGTTTTTTTATTAATTTGATTTAAATATTTTTTTTTTGTAAAAATGTTTTAATATTGTTTTTATTTATGTGCGCAGCAGGATTTGCGCCGCAGGACTTGCGCCCCACAGAATTTGCGCCCCACAGGATGTGCAAGCACAGTTTTTTTATTAATTTGATTTAAAAAAAAAATTGTAATTTGTTTTTAATATTATTTTTATTTATGTGCGCAGCAGGATGTGCGCCGCAGGATGTTCGCCCCACAGGATGTGCAAGCACAGTTTGTTTATTAATTTGATTTTAAAAAAAAAATTGTAATTTGTTTTTAATATTATTTTTATTTATCTGCGCAGCAGGATGTGCGCCGCAGGATGTGCGCGCCACAGAATTTGCGCCCCACAGGATGTGCAAGCACAGTTTGTTTATTAATTTGATTTAAAAAAAAACATGTAATTTGTTTTTAATATTATTTTTATTTATGTGCGCAGCAGGATGTGCGCCCCACAGAATTTGCGCCCCACAGGATGTGCAAGCACATTTTTTTTATTAATTTCATTTAAATATTTTTTTTTGTAAAAATGTTTTAATATTATTTTTATTCTTGTGCGCAGCAGGATTTGCGCCGCAGGATGTGCGCCCCACAGAATTTGCGCCCCACAGGATGTGCAAGGACAGTTTTTTTATTAATTTGATTTAAAAAAAAAATTGTAATTTGTTTTTAATATTATTTTTATTTATGTGCGCAGCAGGATGTGCGCCAAAGGATGTGCGCCCCACATAATTTGCGCCCCACAGGATGTGCAAGCACAGTTTGTTTATTAATTTGATTTAAAAAAAAAAAATTGTAAATTGTTTTTAATATTATTTTTATTTATGTGCGCAGCAGGATGTGCGCCGCAGGATGTGCGCCCCACAGAATTTGCGCCCCACAGGATGTGCAAGCACAGTTTTTTTGTTAATTTGATTTAAATATTTTTTTTTGTAAAAATGTTTTAATATTATATTTATTTATGTGCGCAGCTGGATGTCCGCCGCAGGATGTGCGCCCCACAGAATTTGCGCCCCACAGGATGTGCAAGCACAGTTTTTTTATTAATTTGATTTAAATATTTTTTTTTGTAAAAATGTTTTAATATTATATTTATTTATGTTCGCAGCTGGATGTCCGCCGCAGGACGTGCGCCCCACAGAATTTGCGCCCCACAAGATGTGCAAGGACAGTTTTTTTATTAATTTGATTTAAATATTTTTTTTTGTAAAAATGTTTTAATATTATTTTTATTTATGTGCGCAGCAGGATGTGCGCCGCAGGATGTGCGCCCCACAGAATTTGCGCCCCACAGGATGTGCAAGCACAGTTTTTTTATTAATTTGATTTAAATATTTTTTTTTGTAAAGATGTGTTAATATTATTTTTATTCATGTGCGCAGCAGGATTTGCGCCGCAGGATGTGCGCCCCACAGAATTTGCGCCCCACAGGATGTGCAAGGACAGTTTTTTTATTAATTTGATTTAAAAAAAAATTGTAATTTGTTTTTAATATTATTTTTATTTATGTGCGCAGCAGGATGTGCGCCGCAGGATGTGCGCCCCACAGAATTTGCGCCCCACAGGATGTGCAAGCACAGTTTTTTTATTAATTTGATTTAAATATTTTTTTTTGTAAAGATGTGTTAATATTATTTTTATTCATGTGCGCAGCAGGATTTGCGCCGCAGGATGTGCGCCCCACAGAATTGGCGCCCCACAGGATGTGCAAGCACAGTTTTTTTATTAATTTGATTTAAATATTTTTTTTTGTAAAAATGTTTTAATATTATTTTTATTTATGTGCGCAGCAGGATGTGTGCCGCAGGATGTGCGCCCCACAGAATTTGCGCCCCACAGGATGTGCAAGCACAGTTTGTTTATTAATTTGATTTTTAAAAAAAAATTGTAATTTGTTTTTAATATTATTTTTATTTATGTGCGCAGCAGGATGTGCGCCGCAGGATGTGCGCCCCACAGAATTTGCGCCCCACAGGATGTGCAAGCACAGTTTTTTTATTAATTTGATTTAAAAAAAAATTGTAATTTGTTTTTAATATTATTTTTATTTATGTGCGCAGCAGGATGTGCGCCGCAGGATGTGCGCCCCACAGAATTTGCGCCCCACAGGATGTGCAAGCACAGTTTTTTTATTAATTTGATTTAAATATTTTTTTTTGTAAAAATGTGTTAATATAATTTTATTCATGTGCGCAGCAGGATTTGCGCCGCAGGATGTGCGCCCCACAGAATTTGCGCCCCACAGGATGTGCAAGGACAGTTTTTTTATTAATTTGATTTAAAAAAAAAATTGTAATTTGTTTTTAATATTATTTTTATTTATGTGCGCAGCAGGATGTGCGCCGCAGGATGTGCGCCCCACAGAATTTGCGCCCCACAGGATGTGCAAGCACAGTTTTTTTATTAATTTGATTTTAAAAAAAAAATTGAAATTTGTTTTTAATATTATTTTTATTTATGTGCGCAGCAGGATGTGTGCCGCAGGATGTGCGCCCAACATAATTTGCGCCCCACAGGATGTGCAAGCACAGTTTTTTTATTAATTTGATTTAAATATTTTTTTTTGTAAAAATGTTTTAATATTATTTTTATTTATGTGCGCAGCAGGATGTGCGCCGCAGGATGTGCGCCCCACATAATTTTCGCCCCACAGGATGTGCAAGGACAGTTTTTCTATTAATTTGATTTAAAAAAAAAAATTGTAATTTGTTTTTAATATTATTTTTACTTATGTGCGCAGCAGGATGTGCGCCGCAGGATTTGCGCCCCACAGAATTTGCGCCCCACAGAATGTGGAAGCACAGTTTTTTTATTAATTTGATTTTTATATATTTTTTTGTAAAAATGTTTTAATATTATTTTTATTTATGTGCGCAGCAGGATGTGCGCCCCACAGGATGTGCAAGCACATTTTTTTATTAATTTGATTTAAAAAAAAAAAATTGTAAATTTTTTTTAATTTAATTTTTATTCATGTGCGCAGCAGGATGTGCGCCCCACAGAATTTGCGCCCCACAGGATGTGCAAGCACAGTTTTTTTATTAATTTGATTTAAATATTTTTTTTTGTAAAAATGTTTTAACATTATTTTTATTTATATGCGCAGCAGGATGTGCGCCGCAGGATGTGCGCCCCACATAATTTGCGCCCCACAGGATGTGCAAGCACAGTTTTTTTATTAATTTGATTTAAAAAAAAAACTTGTAAATTAGTTTTAATATTATTTTTATTAATGTGCGAAGCAGGATGTGCGCCGCAGGATGTGCGCCCCACATAATTTTCGCCCCACAGGATGTGCAAGGACAGTTTTTTTATTAATTTGATTTAAAAAAAAAAAATTGTAATTTGTTTTTAATATTATTTTTATTTATGTGCGCAGAAGGATGTGCGCCGCAGGATGTGCGCCCCACAGAAGTTGCGCCCCACAGGATGTGCAAGCACAGTTTTTTTATTAATTTGATTTAAATATTTTTTTTTGTAAAAATGTTTTAACATTATTTTTATTTATGTGCGCAGCAGGATGTGCGCCGCAGGATGTGCGCTCCACAGAATTTGCGCCCAACAGGATGTGCAAGCACAGTTTTTTTATTAATTTGATTTAAAAAAAAAAAAATGTAATTTGTTTTTAATATTATTTTTATTTATGTGCGCAGCAGGATGTGCGCCGCAGGATTTGCGCCCCACAGAATTTGCGCCCCATAGAATGTGCAAGCACAGTTTTTTTATTAATTTGATTTAAATATATTTTTTTGTAAAAATGTTTTAATATTATTTTTATTTATGTGCGCAGCAGGATGTGCGCCCCACAGAATTTGCGCCCCACAGGATGTGCAAGCACAGTTTTTTTATTAATTTGATTTAAAAAAAAAAAAATTGTAAATTGTTTTTAATATTATTTTTATTAATGTGCGCAGCTGGATGTGCGCCCCACAGGATGTGCAAGGACAGTTTTTTTATTAATTTGATTTAAAAAAAAAAATTGTAATTTGTTTTTAATATTATTTTTATTTATGTGCGCAGAAGGATGTGCGCCGCAGGATGTGCGCCCCACAGAAGTTGCGCCCCACAGGATGTGCAAGCACAGTTTTTTTATTAATTTGATTTAAATATTTTTTTTTGTAAAAATGTTTTAATATTATTTTTATTAATGTGCGCAGCTGGATGTGCGCAGCAGGATGTGCGCCGCAGAATGTGCGCCCCACCGGATGTGCAAGGACAGTTTTTTTATTAATTTGATTTTAAAAAAAAAATTGTAATTTGATTTTAATTTTATTTTTATTTATTAGCGCAGCAGGATGTGCGCTGCAGGATGTGCTTCCCACAGAATTTGCGCCCCACAGGATGTGCAAGCACATTTTTTCATTAATTTGATTTAAATATTTTTTTTTTGTAAAAATGTTTTAATATTATTTTTATTCATGTGCGCAGCAGGATGTGCACTGCAGGATGTGCGCCCCACAGAATTTGCGCCCCACAGGATGTGCAAGGACAGTTTTTTTATTAATTTGATTTAAATATTTTTTTTGTAAAAATGTTTTAATATTATTTTTATTCATGTGCGCAGCAGGATGTGCGCCGCAGGATGTGCGCCCCACATAATGTGCGCCCCACAGGATGTGCAAGCACATTTTTTTTATTAATTTGATTTAAAAAAAAAAAATTGTAAATTTTTTTTAATTTCATTTTTATTCATGTGCGCAGCAGGATGTGCGCCCCACAGAATTTGCGCCCCACAGGATGTGCAAGCACAGTTTTTTTATTAATTTGATTTAAATATTTTTTTTTGTAAAAATGTTTTAACATTATTTTTATTTATATGCGCAGCAGGATGTGCGCCGCAGGATGTGCGCCCCACATAATTTGCGCCCCACAGGATGTGCAAGCACAGTTTTTTTATTAATTTGATTTAAAAAAAAAACTTGTAAATTAGTTTTAATATTATTTTTATTAATGTGCGCAGCAGGATGTGCGCCGCAGGATGTGCGCCCCACATAATTTTCGCCCCACAGGATGTGCAAGGACAGTTTTTTTATTAATTTGATTTAAAAAAAAAGAAATTGTAATTTGTTTTTAATATTATTTTTATTTATGTGCGCAGAAGGATGTGCGCCGCAGGATGTGCGCCCCACAGGATGTGCAAGCACAGTTTTTTTATTAATTTGATTTAAATATTTTTTTTTGTAAAAATGTTTTAACATTATTTTTATTTATATGCGCAGCAGGATGTGCACCGCAGGATGTGCGCTCCACAGAATTTGCGCCCAACAGGATGTGCAAGCACAGTTTTTTTATTAATTTGATTTAAAAAAAAAAAAATGTAATTTGTTTTTAATATTATTTTTATTTATGTGCGCAGCAGGATGTGCGCCGCAGGATTTGCGCCCCACAGAATTTGCGCCCCACAGGATGTGCAAGGATAGTTTTTTTATTAATTTGATTTAAATATTTTTTTTTGTAAAAATGTTTTAATATTATTTTTATTTATGTGCGCAGCAGGATATGCGCCGCAGGATGTGCGCCCCACAGGATGTGCAAGCACAGTTTTTTTATTAATTTGATTTAAATATTTTTTTTTGTAAAAATGTTTTAATATTATTTTTATTCATGTGCGCAGCAGGATTTGCGCCGCAGGATGTGCGCCCCACAGAATTTGCGCCCAACAGGATGTGCAAGGACAGTTTTTTTATTAATTTGATTTAAAAAAAAAAAAATTGTAAATTTTTTTTAATATTATTTTTATTTATGTGCGCAGCAGGATGTGCGCCCCACAGAATTTGCGCCCCACAGGATGTGCAAGGACAGTTTTTTTATTAATTTGATTTAAAAAAAAAAAATTGTAATTTGTTTTAATATTATTTTTATTTATGTGCGCAGCAGGATGTGCGCCGCAGGATGTGCGCCCCACATAATTTGCGCCCCAGAGGATGAGCAAGCACAGTTTTTTTATTAATTGTTTTAAATATTTTTTTTGTAAAGATGTTTTAATATTATTTTTATCTATGTGCGCAGCAGGATGTGCGCCGCAGTCTGTGCGCCCCACATAATTTGCGCCTCACAGGATGTGCAACCACAGTTTTTTTATTAATTTGATTTAAAAAAAAAAATGTAAATTGTTTTTAATATTATTTTTATTGATGTGCACAGCAGGATGTGCGCTGCAGGATGTGCGCTGCAGGAGGTGCGCCCCACAGGATGTGCAAGCACAGTTTTTTTATTAATTTGATTTAAAAAAAAAAAAATGTAATTTGTTTTTAATATTATTTTTATTTATGTGCGCAGCAGGATGTGCGCCGCAGGATTTGCGCCCCACAGAATTTGCGCCCCACAGGATGTGCAAGGATAGTTTTTTTATTAATTTGATTTAAATATTTTTTTTTGTAAAAATGTTTTAATATTATTTTTATTTATGTGCGCAGCAGGATATGCGCCGCAGGATGTGCGCCCCACAGGATGTGCAAGCACAGTTTTTTTATTAATTTGATTTAAATATTTTTTTTTGTAAAAATGTTTTAATATTATTTTTATTCATGTGCGCAGCAGGATTTGCGCCGCAGGATGTGCGCCCCACAGAATTTGCGCCCAACAGGATGTGCAAGGACAGTTTTTTTATTAATTTGATTTAAAAAAAAAAAAATTGTAAATTTTTTTTAATATTATTTTTATTTATGTGCGCAGCAGGATGTGCGCCCCACAGAATTTGCGCCCCACAGGATGTGCAAGGACAGTTTTTTTATTAATTTGATTTAAAAAAAAAAAATTGTAATTTGTTTTAATATTATTTTTATTTATGTGCGCAGCAGGATGTGCGCCGCAGGATGTGCGCCCCACATAATTTGCGCCCCAGAGGATGAGCAAGCACAGTTTTTTTATTAATTGTTTTAAATATTTTTTTTGTAAAGATGTTTTAATATTATTTTTATCTATGTGCGCAGCAGGATGTGCGCCGCAGTCTGTGCGCCCCACATAATTTGCGCCTCACAGGATGTGCAACCACAGTTTTTTTATTAATTTGATTTAAAAAAAAAAATGTAAATTGTTTTTAATATTATTTTTATTGATGTGCACAGCAGGATGTGCGCTGCAGGATGTGCGCTGCAGGAGGTGCGCCCCACAGGATGTGCAAGCACAGTTTTTTTATTAATTTGATTTAAAAAAAGAAAATTGTAAAAATGTTTTAATATTATTATTATTAATGTGCGCAGCTGGATGTGCGCCGCATGATGTGCGCCCCACATAATTTGCGCCCCACAGGATGAGCAAGCACAGTTTTTTTATTAACTGTTTTAAATATTTTTTTTTGTAAAGATGTTTTAATATTATTTTTATCTATGTGCGCCGCAGGATGTGCGCCCCACAGAATTTGCGCCCCACATAATTTGCGCCCCACAGGATGTGCAAGGACAGTTTTTTTATTAATTTGATTTAAAAAAAAAAATGTAAATTGTTTTTAATATTATTTTTATTTATGTGCGCAGCAGGATGTGCGCCGCAGAATGTGTGCCCCACAGAATTTGCGCCCCATAGGATGTGCAAGCACAGTTTTTTTATTAATTTGATTGACATATTTTTTTTTGTAAAAATGTTTTAATCTTATTTTTATTTATGTGCGCAGTAGGATGTGCGCTCCACAGAATTTGCGCCCCACAGGATGTGCAAGCACAGTTTTTTTATTAATTTGATTTAAAAAAAAAACTTGTAAATTAGTTTTAATATTATTTTTATTAATGTGCGCAGCAGGATGTGCGCCGCAGGATGTGCGCCCCACATAATTTTCGCCCCACAGGATGTGCAAGGACAGTTTTTTTATTAATTTGATTTAAAAAAAAAAAATTGTAATTTGTTTTTAATATTATTTTTATTTATGTGCGCAGAAGGATGTGCGCCGCAGGATGTGCGCCCCACAGAAGTTGCGCCCCACAGGATGTGCAAGCACAGTTTTTTTATTAATTTGATTTAAATATTTTTTTTTGTAAAAATGTTTTAACATTATTTTTATTTATGTGCGCAGCAGGATGTGCGCCGCAGGATGTGCGCTCCACAGAATTTGCGCCCAACAGGATGTGCAAGCACAGTTTTTTTATTAATTTGATTTAAAAAAAAAAAAATGTAATTTGTTTTTAATATTATTTTTATTTATGTGCGCAGCAGGATGTGCGCCGCAGGATTTGCGCCCCACAGAATTTGCGCCCCATAGAATGTGCAAGCACAGTTTTTTTATTAATTTGATTTAAATATATTTTTTTGTAAAAATGTTTTAATATTATTTTTATTTATGTGCGCAGCAGGATGTGCGCCCCACAGAATTTGCGCCCCACAGGATGTGCAAGCACAGTTTTTTTATTAATTTGATTTAAAAAAAAAAAAATTGTAAATTGTTTTTAATATTATTTTTATTAATGTGCGCAGCTGGATGTGCGCCCCACAGAATTTGCGCCCCACAGGATGTGCAAGGACAGTTTTTTTATTAATTTGATTTAAAAAAAAAAATTGTAATTTGTTTTTAATATTATTTTTATTTATGTGCGCAGAAGGATGTGCGCCGCAGGATGTGCGCCCCACAGAAGTTGCGCCC
Organism: Pleuronectes platessa; assembly: GCF_947347685.1. Classification (NCBI taxonomy): domain Eukaryota; kingdom Metazoa; phylum Chordata; class Actinopteri; order Pleuronectiformes; family Pleuronectidae; genus Pleuronectes; species Pleuronectes platessa. The sequence continues at coordinate 85,069 of NW_026519154.1, read as the reverse complement.
CACAGGATGTGCAAGCACAGTTTTTTTATTAATTTGATTTAAATATTTTTTTTTGTAAAAATGTTTTAATATTATTTTTATTAATGTGCGCAGCTGGATGTGCGCAGCAGGATGTGCGCCGCAGAATGTGCGCCCCACCGGATGTGCAAGGACAGTTTTTTTATTAATTTGATTTTAAAAAAAAAATTGTAATTTGATTTTAATTTTATTTTTATTTATTAGCGCAGCAGGATGTGCGCTGCAGGATGTGCTTCCCACAGAATTTGCGCCCCACAGGATGTGCAAGCACATTTTTTCATTAATTTGATTTAAATATTTTTTTTTTGTAAAAATGTTTTAATATTATTTTTATTCATGTGCGCAGCAGGATGTGCACTGCAGGATGTGTGCCCCACAGAATTTGCGCCCCACAGGATGTGCAAGGACAGTTTTTTTATTAATTTGATTTAAATATTTTTTTTGTAAAAATGTTTTAATATTATTTTTATTCATGTGCGCAGCAGGATGTGCGCCGCAGGATGTGCGCCCCACATAATGTGCGCCCCACAGGATGTGCAAGCACATTTTTTTTATTAATTTGATTTAAAAAAAAAAAATTGTAAATTTTTTTTAATTTCATTTTTATTCATGTGCGCAGCAGGATGTGCGCCCCACATAATTTGCGCCCCACAGGATGTGCAAGCACAGTTTTTTTATTAATTTGATTTAAAAAAAAAACTTGTAAATTAGTTTTAATATTATTTTTATTAATGTGCGCAGCAGGATGTGCGCCGCAGGATGTGCGCCCCACATAATTTTCGCCCCACAGGATGTGCAAGGACAGTTTTTTTATTAATTTGATTTAAAAAAAAAGAAATTGTAATTTGTTTTTAATATTATTTTTATTTATGTGCGCAGAAGGATGTGCGCCGCAGGATGTGCGCCCCACAGGATGTGCAAGCACAGTTTTTTTATTAATTTGATTTAAATATTTTTTTTTGTAAAAATGTTTTAACATTATTTTTATTTATATGCGCAGCAGGATGTGCACCGCAGGATGTGCGCTCCACAGAATTTGCGCCCAACAGGATGTGCAAGCACAGTTTTTTTATTAATTTGATTTAAAAAAAAAAAAATGTAATTTGTTTTTAATATTATTTTTATTTATGTGCGCAGCAGGATGTGCGCCGCAGGATTTGCGCCCCACAGAATTTGCGCCCCACAGGATGTGCAAGGATAGTTTTTTTATTAATTTGATTTAAATATTTTTTTTTGTAAAAATGTTTTAATATTATTTTTATTTATGTGCGCAGCAGGATATGCGCCGCAGGATGTGCGCCCCACAGGATGTGCAAGCACAGTTTTTTTATTAATTTGATTTAAAAAAAAAACTTGTAAATTAGTTTTAATATTATTTTTATTAATGTGCGCAGCAGGATGTGCGCCGCAGGATGTGCGCCCCACAGAATTTGCGCCCCACAGGATGTGCAAGCACAGTTTTTTTATTAATTTGATTTAAAAAAAAAAAATTGTAATTTGTTTTTAATATTATTTTTATTTATGTGCGCAGCAGGATGTGCGCTGCAGGATGTGCGCCCCACATAATTTGCGCCCCACAGGATGTGCAAGCAAGGTTTTTTATTAGTTATATTTAAATATTTTTTTTTGTAAAAATGTTTTAATATTATTTTTATTTATGTGCGCAGCAGGATGTGCGCCGCAGGATGTGCGCCCCACAGAATTTGCGCCCCACAGGATGTGCAAGCACAGTTTTTTTATTAATTTGATTTAAAAAAAAAAACTTGTAAAAATGTTTTAATATTATTTGTATTTATGTGCGCAGCAGGATGTGCGCCGCAGGATGTGCGCCCCACAGTATTTGTGCCCCACAGGATGTGCAAGCACAGTTTTTTTATTAATTTGATTTAAATATTTTTTTTTGTAAAAATGTTTTAACATTATTTTTATTCATGTGCGCAGCAGGATGTGCGCCCCACAGAATTTGCGCCCCACAGGATGTGCAAGGACAGTTTTTTTATTAATTTGATTTAAAAAAAAAAATTGTAATTTGTTTTTAATATTATTTTTATTTATGTGCGCAGCAGGATGTGCGCCGCAGGATGTGCGCCCCACAGAATTTGCGCCCCACAGGATGTGCAAGCACAGTTTTTTTATTAATTTGATTTAAATATTTTTTTTTGTATAAATGTTTTAATATTATTTTAATTTATGTGCGCAGCAGGATGTGCGCCGCAGGATGTGCGCCCCAGGATGTGCAAGCACAGTTTTTTTATTAATTTGATTTAAATATTTTTTTTTGTAAAAATGTTTTAATATTATTTTTATTTCTGTGCGCAGCAGGATGTGCGCCCCACATGATTTGCGCCCCACAGGATGTGCAAGCACAGTTTTTTTATTAGTTATATTTCAATATTTTTTTTTGTAAAAATGTTTTAATATTATTTTTATTTATGTGCGCAGCAGGATGTGCTCCGCAGGATGTGCGCCCCACAGAATTTGCACCCCAGAGGATGTGCAAGCACAGTTTTTTTATTAATTTGATTTAAATATATTTTTTTGTAAAAATCATTTAATATTATTTTTATTCATGTGCGCAGCAGGATGTGCGCCGCAGGATGTGCACCCCACATAATTTGCGCCCCACAGGATGTGCAAGCACAGTTTTTTTATTAATTTGATTTAAAAAAAAAAACTTGTAAAAATGTTTTAAAATTATTTGTATTTATGTGCGCAGCAGGATGTGCGCCGCAGGATGTGCGCCCCACAGAATTTGCGCCCCAAAGGATGTGCAAGGACAGTTTTTTTATTAATTTGATTTTAATATATTTTTTTGTAAAAATGTTTTAATATTATTTTTATTTATGTGCGCAGCAGGATGTGCGCCGCAGGATTTGCGCCCCACAGGATGTGCAAGCACAGTTTTTTTATTAATTTGATTTAAAAAAGAAAAAATTGTAAATTGTGTTTAATATTATTTTTATTAATGTGCGCAGCTGGATGTGCGCCCCACAGAATTTGCGCCCCACAGGATGTGCAAGCACAGTTTTTTTATTGATTATATTTAAATATTTTTTTTTGTAAAAATGTTTTAACATTATTTTTATTTAAGTGCGCAGCAGGATGTGCGCCGCAGGATTTGCGCCCCACAGAATGTGCAAGCACAGTTTTTTTATTAATTTGATTTTAATATATTTTTTTGTAAAAATGTTTTAATATTATTTTTATTTATGTGCGCAGCAGGATGTGCGCCGCAGGATGTGCGCCGCAGGATGTGCGCCCCACAGAATTTGCGCCCCACAGGATGTGCAAGCACAGTTTTTTTATTAATTTGATTTAAATATTTTTTTTGTAAAAATGTTTTAATATTATTTTTATTCATGTGCGCAGCAGGATTTGCGCCGCAGGATGTGCGCCCCACAGAATTTGCGCCCCACAGGATGTACAAGCACAGCTTTTTTATTAATTTGATTTAAAAAAAAAAATTGTAATTTGTTTTTAATATTATTTTTATTTATATGCGCAGGAGGATGTGCGCTGCAGGATGTGCGCCCCACAGGATGTGCAAGCACAGTTTTTTTCTTAATTTGATTTAAATATTTTTTTTTGTAAAAATGTTTTTATATTATTTTTATTTATGTGCGCAGCAGGATGTGCGCCCCACAGAATTTGCGCCCCACAGGATGTGCAAGCACAGTTTTTTATTATTTGATTTAAATATTTTTTTTTGTAAAAATGTTTTAATATTATTTTTATTCATGTGCGCAGCAGGAAGTGCGCCGCAGGATGTGCAAGGACAGTTTTTTTGTTAATTTGATTTAAAAAAAAAATTGTAAATTGTTTTTAATATTATTTTTATTAATGTGCGCCGCAGGATGTGCGCCGCAGGATGTGTGCCCCACATAATTTGCGCCCCACAGGATGTTCAAGCACAGTTTTTTTAATAATTTGATTTAAATATTTTTTTTTGTAAAAATGTTTTAATATTATTTTTATTTATGTGCGCAGCAGGATGTGCGCCGCAGGATGTGCGCCCCACAGAATTTGCGCCCCACAGGATGTGCAAGCACAGTTTTTTTATTAATTTTATTTAAAAAAAAAAAATTGTAATTTGTTTTTAATATTATTTTTATTCATGTGCGCAGCAGGATTTGCGCCACAGGATGTGCGCCCCACAGAATTTGCGCCCCACAGAATTTGCGCCCCACAGGATGTGCAAGCACAGTTTTTTTATTAATTGGATTTAAAAAAAAAAAATTGTAATTTTGTTTTTAATATTATTTTTATTAATGTGCGCAGCAGGATGTGCGCCCCACAAAATTATGCGCCCCACAGGATGTTCAAGCACAGTTTTTTTAATAATTTGATTTAAAAAAAAAAAATTGTAAATTGTTTTTAATATTATTTTTATTTATGTGCGCAGCAGGATGTGCGCCGCAGGATGTGCGCCCCCCAGAATTTGCGCCCCACAGAATGTGCAAGCACAGATTTTTTATTAATTTGATTTTAATATATTTTTTTGTAAAAATGTTTTAATATTATTTTTATTTATGTGCGCAGCAGGATGTGCGCCGCAGGATGTGCGCCCCACAGAATTTGCGCCCCACAGGACGTGCAAGCACAGTTTTTTTATTAATTTGATTTAAAAAAAGAAAATTGTAAAAAAAATTTAATATTATTTTTATTAATTTGCGCAGCTGGATGTGCGCTGAAGGATGTGCGCCCCACAGAATTTGCGCCCCACAGGATGTGCAAGCACAGTTTTTTTATTAATTTGATTTAAAAAAGAAAACATTGTAAATTGTTTTAAATATTATTTTTATATTAATGTGCGCAGCTGGATGTGCGCCCCACAGAATTTGCGCCCCACAGGATGTGCAAGGACAGTTTTTTTATTAATTTGATTTAAATATATTTTTTTGTAAAAATGTTTTAATATTATTTTTATTTATGTGCGCAGCAGGATGTGCGCCCCACAGAATTTGCGCCCCACAGGATGTGCAAGCACAGTTTTTTTATTAATTTGATTTAAAAAAAAAAAATTGTAATTTGTTTTTAATATTATTTTTATTTATGTGCGCAGCAGGATGTGCGCTGCAAGATGTGCGCCCCACATAATTTGCGCCCCACAGGATGTGCAAGCAAGGTTTTTTATTAGTTATATTTAAATATTTTTTTTTGTAAAAATGTTTTAATATTATTTTTATTTATGTGCGCAGCAGGATGTGCGCCGCAGGATGTGCGCCCCACATAATTTGCGCCCCACAGGATGTTCAAGCACAGTTTTTTTAATAATTTGATTTAAATATTTTTTTTTGTAAAAATGTTTTAATATTATTTTTATTTATGTGCGCAGCAGGATGTGCGCCCCACAGAATTTGCGCCCCACAGGATGTGCAAGCACAGTTTTTTTATTAATTTGATTTAAAAAAAAAAAATTGTAATTTGTTTTTAATATTATTTTTATTTATGTGCGCAGCAGGATGTGCGCTGCAGGATGTGCGCCCCACATAATTTGCGCCCCACAGGATGTGCAAGCAAGGTTTTTTATTAGTTATATTTAAATCTTTTTTTTTGTAAAAATGTTTTAATATTATTTTTATTTATGTGCGCAGCAGGATGTGCGCCACAGGATGTGCGCCCCACAGAATTTTCGCCCCACAGGATGTGCAAGCACAGTTTTTTTATTAATTTGATTTAAAAAAGAAAAAATTGTAAATTGTTTTTAATATTATTTTTATATTAATGTGCGCAGCTGGATGTAGGCCCCACAGAATTTGCGCCCCACAGGATGTGCAAGGACAGTTTTTTTATTAATTTGATTTAAAAAAAAAAATTGTAATTTGTTTTTAATATTATTTTTATTTATGTGCGCAGCAGGATGTGTGCTGCAGGATGTGCGCCCCACATAATTTGCGCCCCACAGGATGTGCAAGCAAGGTTTTTTATTAGTTATATTTAAATATTTTTTTTTGTAAAAATGTTTTAATATTATTTTTATTTATGTGCGCAGCAGGATGTGCGCCGCAGGATGTGCGCCCCACATAATTTGCGCCCCACAGGATGTTCAAGCACAGTTTTTTTAATAATTTGATTTAAATATTTTTTTTTGTAAAAATGTTTTAATATTATTTTTATTTATGTGCGCAGCAGGATGTGCGCCCCACAGAATTTGCGCCCCACAGGATGTGCAAGCACAGTTTTTTTATTAATTTGATTTAAAAAAAAAAAATTGTAATTTGTTTTTAATATTATTTTTATTTATGTGCGCAGCAGGATGTGCGCTGCAGGATGTGCGCCCCACATAATTTGCGCCCCACAGGATGTGCAAGCAAGGTTTTTTATTAGTTATATTTAAATCTTTTTTTTTGTAAAAATGTTTTAATATTATTTTTATTTATGTGCGCAGCAGGATGTGCGCCACAGGATGTGCGCCCCACAGAATTTTCGCCCCACAGGATGTGCAAGCACAGTTTTTTTATTAATTTGATTTAAAAAAGAAAAAATTGTAAATTGTTTTTAATATTATTTTTATATTAATGTGCGCAGCTGGATGTAGGCCCCACAGAATTTGCGCCCCACAGGATGTGCAAGGACAGTTTTTTTATTAATTTGATTTAAAAAAAAAAATTGTAATTTGTTTTTAATATTATTTTTATTTATGTGCGCAGCAGGATGTGTGCTGCAGGATGTGCGCCCCACAGAATTTGCGCCCCACAGGATGTGCAAGCACAGTTTTTTTATTAATTTGATTTAAAAGAAAAAACTTGTAAAAATGTTTTAATATTATTTGTATTTATGTGCGCAGCAGGATGTGCGCCGCAGGATGTGCGCCCCACAGAATTTGTGCCCCACAGGATGTGCAAGCACAGTTTTTTTATTAATTTGATTTAAATATTTTTTTTTGTAAAAATGTTTTAACATTATTTTTATTCATGTGCGCAGCAGGATGTGCGCCCCACAGAATTTGCGCCCCACAGGATGTGCAAGGACAGTTTTTTTATTAATTTGATTTAAAAAAAAAAATTGTAATTTGTTTTTAATATTATTTTTATTTATGTGCGCAGCAGGATGTGCGCCGCAGGATGTGCGCCCCACAGAATTTGCGCCCCACAGGATGTGCAAGCACAGTTTTTTTATTAATTTGATTTAAATATTTTTTTTTGTAAAAATGTTTTAATATTATTTTTATTTATGTGCGCAGCAGGATGTGCGCCCCACATAATTTGCGCCCCACAGGATGTGCAAGCACAGTTTTTTTATTAGTTATATTTCAATATTTTTTTTTGTAAAAATGTTTTAATATTATTTTTATTTATGTGCGCAGCAGGATGTGCGCCGCAGGATGTGCGCCCCACAGAATTTGCACCCCAGAGGATGTGCAAGCACAGTTTTTTTATTAATTTGATTTAAATATATTTTTTTGTAAAAATCATTTAATATTATTTTTATTTATGTGCGCAGCAGGATGTGCACCCCACATAATTTGCGCCCCACAGGATGTGCAAGCACAGTTTTTTTATTAATTTGATTTAAAAAAAAAAACTTGTAAAAATGTTTTAAAATTATTTGTATTTATGTGCGCAGCAGGACGTGCGCCGCAGGATGTGCGCCCCACAGACTTTGCGCCCCACAGGATGTGCAAGCACAGTTTTTTTATTAATTTGATTTAAAAAAAAAAAATTGTGATTTGTTTTTAATATTATTTTTATTTATGTGCGCAGCAGGATGTGCGCCGCAGGATGTGCGCCCCACAGAATTTGCGCCCCACAGGATGTGCAAGGACAGTTTTTTTATTAATTTGATTTAAAAAAAAAAATTGTAATTTGTTTTTAATATTATTTTTATTTATGTGCGCAGCAGGATGTGTGCTGCAGGATGTGCGCCCCACAGAATTTGCGCCCCACAGGATGTGCAAGGACAGTTTTTTTATTAATTTGATTAAAAAAAAAAAATTGTAATTTGTTTTTAATATTATTTTTATTTATGTGCGCAGCAGGATGTGCGCCCCACAGAATTTGCGCCCCACAGGATGTGCAAGCACAGTTTTTTTATTAATTTGATTTAAAAAAGAAAAAATTGTAAATTGTGTTTAATAATATTTTTATTAATGTGCGCAGCTGGATGTGCGCCCCACAGAATTTGCGCCCCACAGGATGTGCAAGCACAGTTTTTTTATTGGTTATATTTAAATATTTTTTTTTGTAAAAATGTTTTAACATTATTTTTATTTATGTGCGCAGCAGGATGTGCGCCGCAGGATGTGCGCCCCACAGAATTTGCGCCTCACAGGATGTGCAAGGACAGTTTTTTTATTAATTTGATTTAAAAAAAAAAAATTGTGATTTGTTTTTAATATTATTTTTATTTATGTGCGCAGCAGGATGTGCGCCGCAGGATGTGCGCCCCACATAATTTGCGCCCCACAGGATGTTCAAGCACAGTTTTTTTAATAATTTGATTTAAATATTTTTTTTTGTAAAAATGTTTTAATATTATTTTTATTTATGTGCGCAGCAGGATGTGCCCCGCAGGATGTGCGCCCCACAGAATTTGCGCCCCACAGGATGTGCAAGCACAGTTTTTTTATTAATTTGATTTAAAAAAGAAAAAATTGTAAATTGTTTTTAATATTATTTTTATATTAATGTGCGCAGCTGGATGTGCGCCCCACAGAATTTGCGCCCCACAGGATGTGCAAGGACAGTTTTTTTATTAATTTGATTTAAATATTTTTTTTTGTAAAAATGTTTTAATATTATTTTTATTCATGTGCGCAGCAGGATGTGCGCCGCAGGATGTGCGCCACAGGATGTGCGCCCCACAGAATTTGCGCCCCACAGGATGTGCAAGCACAGTTTTTTTATTAATTTGATTTAAATATTTTTTTTTGTAAAAATGTTTTAACATTATTTTTATTTATATGCGCAGCAGGATGTGCGCCGCAGGATGTGCGCCCCACAGAATTTGCGCCCCACAGGATGCGCAAGGACAGTTTTTTTATTAATTTGATTTTTAAAAAAAAATTGTAATTTGTTTTTAATATTATTTTTATTTATGTGCGCAGCAGGATGTGTGCTGCAGGATGTGCGCCCCACAGAATTTGCGCCCCACAGGATGTGCAAGGACAGTTTTTTTATTAATTTGATTTAAAAAAAAAAAATTGTAATTTGTTTTTAATATTATTTTTATTTATGTGCGCAGCAGGATGTGCGCTGCAGGATGTGCGCCCCACATAATTTGCGCCCCACAGGATGTGCAAGCAAGGTTTTTTATTAGTTATATTTAAATATTTTTTTTTGTAAAAATGTTTTAATATTATTTTTATTTATGTGCGCAGCAGGATGTGCGCCGCAGGATGTGCGCCCCACAGAATTTGCGCCCCACAGGATGTGCAAGCACAGTTTTTTTATTAATTTGATTTAAAAAAAAAAACTTGTAAAAATGTTTTAATATTATTTTTATTTATGTGCGCAGCAGGATGTGCGCCGCAGGATGAGCGCCCCACAGAATTTGCGCCCCACATAATGTGCAAGCACAGTTTTTTTATTAATTTGATTTTAATATATTTTTTTGTAAAAATGTTTTAATATTATTTTTATTTATGTGCGCAGCAGGATGTGCGCCGCAGGATGTGCGCCCCACAGAATTTGCGCCTCACAGGATGTGCAAGGACAGTTTTTTTATTAATTTGATTTAAATATATTTTTTTGTAAAAATGTTTTAATATTATTTTTATTTATGTGCGCAGCAGGATGTGCGCCCCACATAATTTGCGCCCCACAGGATGTGCAAGCACAGTTTTTTTATTAATTTGATTTAAAAAAAAAATTGTAATTTGTTTTTAATATTATTTTTATTCATGTGCGCAGCAGGATGTGTGCTGCAGGATTTGCGCCCCACAGAATTTGCGCCCCACAGGATTTGCAAGCACAGTTTTTTTATTAATTTGATTTAAATGTATTTTTTTGTAAAAATGTTTTAATATTATTTGTATTTATGTGCGCAGCAGGATGTGCGCCGCAGGATGTGCGCCCCACAGGATTTGTGCCCCACAGGATGTGCAAGCACAGTTTTTTTATTAATTTGATTTCAATATTTTTTTTTGTAAAAATGTTTTAATATTATTTTTATTTATGTGCGCAGCAGGATGTGCGCCCCACATAATTTGCGCCCCACAGGATGTGCAAGCACAGTTTTTTTATTAGTTATATTTAAATATATTTTTTTGTAAAAATCATTTAATATTATTTTTATTTATGTGCGCAGCAGGATGTGCGCCGCAGGATGTGCACCCCACATAATTTACGCCCCACAGGATGTGCAAGAACAGTTTTTTTATTAATTTGATTTAAAAAAAAAAACTTGTAAAAATGTTTTAAAATTATTTGTATTTATGTGCGCAGCAGGATTTGCGCCGCAGGATGTGCGCCCCACAGAATTTGCGCCCCACAGGATGTGCAAGCACAGTTTTTTTATTAATTTGATTTAAAAAAAAAAAAATTGTAATTTGTTTTTAATATTATTTTTATTTATGTGCGCAGCAGGATGTGCGCTGCAGGATGTGCGCCCCACATAATTTGCGCCCCACAGGATGTGCAAGCAAGGTTTTTTATTAGTTATATTTAAATATTTTTTTTTGTAAAAATGTTTTAATATTATTTTTATTTATGTGCGCAGCTGGATGTGCGCCCCACAGAATTTGCGCCCCACAGGATGTGCAAGCACAGTTTTTTTATTAATTTGATTTAAATATTTTTTTTTGTAAAAATGTTTTAATATTATTTTTATTTATGTGCGCAGCAGGATGTGCCCCGCAGGATGTGCGCCCCACAGAATTTGCGCCCCACAGGATGTGCAAGCACAGTTTTTTTATTAATTTGATTTAAAAAAAAAAAATTGTAAATTGTTTTTAATATTATTTTTATTAATATGCGCAGCTGGATGTGCGCCCCACAGAATTTGCGCCCCACAGGATGTGCAAGCACAGTTTTTTTATTAATTTGATTTTAATATATTTTTTTGTAAAAATGTTTTAATATTATTTTTATTTATGTGCGCAGCAGGATGTGCGCCGCAGGATGTGCGCCCCACAGAATTTGCGCCCCACAGGATGTGCAAGGACAGTTTTTTTATTAATTTGATTTAAATATTTTTTTTTGTAAAAATGTTTTAATATTATTTTTATTCATGTGCGCAGCAGGATTTGCGCCGCAGGATGTGCGCCCCACAGAATTTGCGCCCCACAGGATGTGCAAGGACAGTTTTTTTATTAATTTGATTTAAAAAAAAAATTTGTAATTTGTTTTTAATATTATTTTTATACATGTGCGCCGCAGGATGTGCGCCCCACAGAATTTGCGCCCCACAGGATGTGCAAGCACAGTTTTTTTATTAATTTGATTTTAATATATTTTTTTGTAAAAATGTTTTAATATTATTTTTATTTATGTGCGCAGCAGGATGTGCGCCGCAGGATGTGTGCCCCACATAATTTGCGCCCCACAGGATGTGCAAGCACAGTTTTTTCATTAATTTGATTTAAATATATTTTTTTGTAAAAATGTTTTAATATTATTTTTATTCATTTGCACAGCAGGATGTGCGCCGCAGGATGTGCGCCCCACAGAATTTGCGCCTCACAGGATGTGCAAGCAAAATTTTTTTATTAATTTGATTTAAAAAAAAAAAATTGTAAATTGTTTTTATTATTATTTTTATTTATGTGCGCAGCAGGATGTGCGCCGCAGGATGTGTGCCCCACATAATTTGCGCCCCACAGGATGTGCAAGCACAGTTTTTTCATTAATTTGATTTAAATATATTTTTTTGTAAAAATGTTTTAATATTATTTTTATTCATGTGCACAGCAGGATGTGCGCCGCAGGATGTGCGCCCCACAGAATTTGCGCCTCACAGGATGTGCAAGCACAATTTTTTTATTAATTTGATTTAAAAAAAAAAAAAATTGTAAATTGTTTTTAATATTATTTTTATTAATGTGCGCAGCTGGATGTGCGCCCCACAGAATTTGCGCCCCACAGGATGTGCAAGCACAGTTTTTTTATTAATTTGATTTAAATATTTTTTTTTGTAAAAATGTTTTAATATTATTATTATTAATGTGCGCAGCTGGATGTGCGCCGCATGATGTGCGCCCCACATAATTTGCGCCCCACAGGATGTGCAACCACAGTTTTTTTATTAATTTGAATTAAATATTTTTTTTTGTAAAAATGTTTTAATATTATTTTTATTTATGTGCGCAGCACGATGTGCGCCGCATGATGTGCGCCCCACATAATTTGCGCCCCACAGGATGTGCAAGCACAGTTTTTTTATTAATTTGATTTAAAAAAAAAAAAATTGTAAATTGTTTTTAATATTATTTTTATTAATGTGCGCAGCTGGATGTGCGCCGCACAGAATTTGCGCCCCCCAGGATGTGCAAGCACAGTTTTTTTATTAATTTGATTTAAATATTTTTTTTTGTAAAAACGTTTTAATATTATTTTTATTCATGTGCGCAGCAGGATGTGCGCCGCAAAATGTGCGCCCAACAGAATTTGCGCCCCACAGGATGTGCAAGCACAGTTTTTTTATTAATTTGATTAAAAAAAAAAAAAAATTGTAAATATGTTTTAATATTATTTTTATTAATGTGCGCACCTGGATGTGCGCCACAGGAAGTGCGCCCCACAGAATTTGCGCCCCACAGGATGTGCAAGCACAGTTTTTTTATTAATTTGATTTAAATATTTTTTTTTGTAAAAATGTTTTAATATTATTTTTATTTTATGTGCGCAGCAGGATGTGCGCTTCAGGATGTGCGCCCCACAGAATTTGCGCCCTACAGGATGTGCAAGCACAGTTTTTTTATTAATTTGATTTAAATATTTTTTTTTGTAAAAATGTTTTAATATTATTATTATTAATGTGCGCAGCTGGATGTGCGCCGCATGATGTGCGCCCCACATAATTTGTGCCCCACAGGATGTGCAACCACAGTTTTTTTATTAATTTGATTTAAATATTTTTTTTTGTAAAAATGTTTTAATATTATTTTTATTTATGTGCGCAGCACGATGTGCGCCGCATGATGTGCGCCCCACATAATTTGCGCCCCACAGGATGTGCAAGCACAGTTTTTTTATTAATTTGATTTAAAAAAAAAAAATGTAAATTGTTTTTAATATAATTTTTATTAATGTGCGCAGCTGGATGTGCGCCGCAGGATGTGCGCCCCACAGAATTTGCGCCCCACAGGATGTGCAAGCACATTTTTTTTATTAATTTGATTTAAAAAAAAAAAATTGTATATTTTTTTTAATTTTATTTTTATTTATTTTCGCAGCAGGATGTGCGCCCCACATGATTTAAGCCCCACAGGATGTGCAAGCACAGTTTTTTTATTAATTTGATTTAAAAAAAAAAAAAGTAAATTGTTTTTAATATAATTTTTATTTATTTGCGCAGCAGGATGTGCGCTGCAGGATGTGCGCCGCAGGATGGGCGCCCCACATAATTTGCGCCCCACAGGATATGCAAGGACAGTTTTTTTATTCATTTGATTTAAAAAAAAAAATTGTAAATATGTTTTAATATTATTTTTATTAATGTGCGCAGCTGGATGTGCGCCACAGGAAGTGCGCCCCACAGAATTTGCGCCCCACAGGATGTGCAAGCACAGTTTTTTTATTCATTTGATTTAAATATTTTTTTTGTAAAAATGTTTTAATATTTTTTTATTTATGTGCGCAGCAGGATATGCGCGGGTTGATGTGCGTCCCACATAATTTGCGCCACACAGGATGTGCAAGCACAGTTTTTTTATTAATTTGATTTAAAAAAAAAAAATGTAAATTGTTTTTAATATTATTTTTATTTATGTGCGCAGCAGGATGTGCGCCGCAGGATGTGCGCCCCACAGGATGTGCAAGCACAGTTTTTTTATTAATTTGATTTTAAAAAAAAATTGTAATTTGTTTTTAATATTATTTTTATTTATGTGCGCAGCAGGATGTGCGCCGCAGGATGTGCGCCCCACAGGATGCGCAAGCACAGTTTTTTTATTAATTTGATTAAAAAAAAAAAAAAATTGTAAATATGTTTTAATATTATTTTTATTAATGTGCGCACCTGGATGTGCGCCACAGGAAGTGCGCCCCACAGAATTTGCGCCCCACAGGATGTGCAAGCACAGTTTTTTTATTAATTTGATTTAAAAAAAAAAATTGTAATTTGTTTTTAATATTATTTTTATTCATGTGGGCAGCAGGATGTGTGCTGCAGGATGTGCGCCCCACAGGATGTGCAATCACAGTTTTTTTATTAATTTGATTTAAAAAAAAAAAATTGTAATTTGTTTTTAATATTATTTTTATTTATGTGCGCAGCAGGATGTGCGCTGCAAGATGTGCGCCCCACATAATTTGCACCCCACAGGATGTGCAAGCAAGGTTTTTTATTAGTTATATTTAAATATTTTTTTTTGTAAAAATGTTTTAATATTATTTTTATTTATGTGCGCAGCAGGATGTGCGCCGCAGGATGTGCGCCCCACAGAATTTGTGCCCCACAGGATGTGCAAGCACAGTTTTTTTAATAATTTGATTTAAATATTTTTTTTTGTAAAAATGTTTTAATATTATTTTTATTTATGTGCGCAGCAGGATGTGCGCCCCACAGAATTTGCGCCCCACAGGATGTGCAAGGACAGTTTTTTATTAGTTATATTTAAATCTTTTTTTTTGTAAAAATGTTTTAATATTATTTTTATTTATGTGCGCAGCAGGATGTGCGCCGCAGGATGTGCGCCCCACATAATTTGCGCCCCACAGGATGTTCAAGCGCAGTTTTTTTAATAATTTGATTTAAATATTTTTTTTTGTAAAAATGTTTTAATATTATTTTTATTTATGTGCGCAGCAGGATGTGCCCCGCAGGATGTGCGCCCCACAGAATTTTCGCCCAACAGGATGTGCAAGCACAGTTTTTGTATTAATTTGATTTAAAAAAGAAAAAATTGTAAATTGTTTTTAATATTATTTTTATATTAATGTGCGCAGCTGGATGTGCGCCCCACAGAATTTGCGCCCCACAGGATGTGCAAGGACAGTTTTTTTATTAATTTGATTTAAAAAAAAAATTGTAATTTGTTTTTAATATTATTTTTATTTATGTGCGCAGCAGGATGTGTGCTGCAGGATGTGCGCCCCACAGAATTTGCGCCCCACAGGATGTGCAAGGACAGTTTTTTTATTAATTTGATTTAAAAAAAAAAATTGTAATTTGTTTTTAATATTATTTTTATTTATGTGCGCAGCAGGATGTGCGCCCCACAGAATTTGCGCCCCACAGGATGTGCAAGCACAGTTTTTTTATTAATTTGATTTAAAAAAAAAAAATTGTAATTTGTTTTTAATATTATTTTTATTTATGTGCGCAGCAGGATGTGCGCTGCAGGATGTGCGCCCCACATAATTTGCGCCCCACAGGATGTGCAAGCAAGGTTTTTTATTAGTTATATTTAAATATTTTTTTTTGTAAAAATGTTTTAATATTATTTTTATTTATGTGCGCAGCAGGATGTGCGCCGCAGGATGTGCGCCCCACAGAATTTGCGCCCCACAGGATGTGCAAGCCCAGTTTTTTTATTAATTTGATTTAAAAAAAAAAACTTGTAAAAATGTTTTAATATTATTTGTATTTATGTGCTTAGCAGGATGTGCGCCGCAGGATGTGCGCCCCACAGAATTTGTGCCCCACAGGATGTGCAAGCACAGTTTTTTTATTAATTTGATTTAAATATTTTTTTTTGTAAAAATGTTTTAATATTATTTTAATTTATGTGCGCAGCAGGATGTGCGCCCCACATAATTTGCGCCCCACAGGATGTGCAAGCACAGTTTTTTTATTAATTTGATTTAAATATATTTTTTTGTAAAAATCATTTAATATTATTTTTATTTATGTGCGCAGCAGGATGTGCGCCGCAGGATGTGCACCCCACATAATTTGCGCCCCACAGGATGTGCAAGCACAGTTTTTTTATTAATTTGATTTAAAAAAAAAAACTTGTAAAAATGTTTTAAAATTATTTGTATTTATGTGCGCAGCAGGATGTGCGCCGCAGGATGTGCGCCCCACAGAATTTGCGCCCCACAGGATGTGCAAGGAGAGTTTTTTTATTAATTTGATTTAAAAAAAAAAATTGTAATTTGTTTTTAATATTATTTTTATTTATGTGCGCAGCAGGATGTGCGCCCCACAGAATTTGCGCCCCACAGGATGTGCAAGCACAGTTTTTTTATTAATTTGATTTAAAAAAGAAAAAATTGTAAATTGTGTTTAATATTATTTTTATTAATGTGCGCAGCTGGATGTGCGCCCCACAGAATTTGCGCCCCACAGGATGTGCAAGCACAGTTTTTTTATTGGTTATATTTAAATATTTTTTTTTGTAAAAATGTTTTAACATTATTTTTATTCATGTGCGCAGCAGGATGTGCGCCCCACAGAATTTGCGCCCCACAGGATGTGCAAGCACAGTTTTTTTATTAATTTGATTTAAAAAAAAAAACTTGTAAAAATGTTTTAATATTATTTTTATTTATGTGCGCAGCAGGATGTGCGCCGCAGGATGAGCGCCCCACAGAATTTGCGCCCCACATAATGTGCAAGCACAGTTTTTTTATTAATTTGATTTTAATATATTTTTTTGTAAAAATGTTTTAATATTATTTTTATTTATGTGCGCAGCAGGATGTGCGCCCCACATAATTTGCGCCCCACAGGATGTGCAAGCACAGTTTTTTTATTAATTTGATTTTAAAAAAAAAATTGTAATTTGTTTTTAATATTATTTTTATTCATGTGCGCAGCAGGATGTGCGCCCCACATAATTTGCGTCCCACAGGATGTGCAAGCACAGTTTTTTTATTAATTTGATTTAAAAAAAAAAATTGTAATTTGTTTTTAATATTATTTTTATTTATGTGCGCAGCAGGATGTGTGCTGCAGGATGTGCGCCCCACAGAATTTGCGCCCCACAGGATGTGCAAGGACAGTTTTTTTATTAATTTGATTTAAAAAAAAAAAATTGTAATTTGTTTTTAATATTATTTTATTTATGTGCGCAGCAGGATGTGCGCCCCACAGAATTTGCGCCCCACAGGATGTGCAAGCACAGTTTTTTTATTAATTTGATTTAAAAAAAAAAAATTGTAATTTGTTTTTAATATTATTTTTATTTATGTGCGCAATAGGATGTGCGCTGCAGGATGTGCGCCCCACATAATTTGCGCCCCACAGGATGTGCAAGCAAGGTTTTTTATTAGTTATATTTAAATTTTTTTTTTTGTAAAAATGTTTTAATATTATTTTTATTTATGTGCGCAGCAGGATGTGCGCCACAGGATGTGCGCCCCACAGAATTTGCGCCCCACAGGATGTGCAAGCACAGTTTTTTTATTAATTTGATTTAAAAAAGAAAAAATTGTAATTTGTTTTTAATATTATTTTTATATTAATGTGCGCAGCTGGATGTGCGCCCCACAGAATTTGCGCCCCACAGGATGTGCAAGCAAGGTTTTTTATTAGTTATATTTAAATTTTTTTTTTTGTAAAAATGTTTTAATATTATTTTTATTTATGTGCGCAGCAGGATGTGCGCCGCAGGATGTGCGCCCCACAGAATTTGTGCCCCACAGGATGTGCAAGCACAGTTTTTTTATTAATTTGATTTAAATATTTTTTTTTGTAAAAATGTTTTAACATTATTTTTATTCATGTGCGCAGCAGGATGTGCGCCCCACAGAATTTGCGCCCCACAGGATGTGCAAGGACAGTTTTTTTATTAATTTGATTTAAAAAAAAAATTGTAATTTGTTTTTAATATTATTTTTATTTATGTGCGCTGCAGGATGTGCGCCGCAGGATGTGCGCCCCACAGAATTTGCGCCCCACAGGATGTGCAAGCACAGTTTTTTTATTAATTTGATTTAAAAAAAAAAACTTGTAAAAATGTTTTAATATTATTTTTATTTATGTGCGCAGCAGGATGTGCGCCGCAGGATGAGCGCCCCACAGAATTTGCGCCCCACAGGATGTGCAAGCACAGTTTTTTTATTTATTTGATTTAAATATTTTTTTTTGTAAAAATGTTTTAACATTATTTTTATTTATATGCGCAGCAGGATGTGCAAGCACAGTTTTTTTATTAGTTATATTTAAATATTTTTTTTTGTAAAAATGTTTTAACATTATTTTTATTCATGTGCGCAGCAGGATGTGCGCCCCACAGAATTTGCGCCCCACAGGATGTGCAAGGACAGTTTTTTTATTAATTTGATTTAAATATATTTTTTTGTAAAAATGTTTTAATATTATTTTTATTTATGTGCGCAGCAGGATGTGCGCCGCAGGATGAGCGCCCCACAGAATGTGCAAGCACAGTTTTTTTATTAATTTGATTTAAATATATTTTTTTGTAAAAATGTTTTAATATTATTTTTATTTATGTGCGCAGCAGGATGTGCGCCGCAGGATTTGCGCCCCACAGAATGTGCAAGCACAGTTTTTTTATTAATTTGATTTTAATATATTTTTTTGTAAAAATGTTTTAACATTATTTTTATTTATATGCGCAGCAGGATGTGCAAGCACAGTTTTTTTATTAGTTATATTTAAATATTTTTTTTTGTAAAAATGTTTTAACATTATTTTTATTCATGTGCGCAGCAGGATGTGCGCCCCACAGAATTTGCGCCCCACAGGATGTGCAAGGACAGTTTTTTTATTAATTTGATTTAAATATATTTTTTTGTAAAAATGTTTTAATATTATTTTTATTTATGTGCGCAGCAGGATGTGCGCCACAGGATGTGCGCCCCACAGAATTTGCGCCCCACAGGATGTGCAAGCAAGGTTTTTTATTAGTTATATTTAAATTTTTTTTTTTGTAAAAATGTTTTAATATTATTTTTATTTATGTGCGCAGCAGGATGTGCGCCGCAGGATGTGCGCCCCACAGAATTTGTGCCCCACAGGATGTGCAAGCACAGTTTTTTTATTAATTTGATTTAAATATTTTTTTTTGTAAAAATGTTTTAACATTATTTTTATTCATGTGCGCAGCAGGATGTGCGCCCCACAGAATTTGCGCCCCACAGGATGTGCAAGGACAGTTTTTTTATTAATTTGATTTAAAAAAAAAATTGTAATTTGTTTTTAATATTATTTTTATTTATGTGCGCTGCAGGATGTGCGCCGCAGGATGTGCGCCCCACAGAATTTGCGCCCCACAGGATGTGCAAGCACAGTTTTTTTATTAATTTGATTTAAAAAAAAAAACTTGTAAAAATGTTTTAATATTATTTTTATTTATGTGCGCAGCAGGATGTGCGCCGCAGGATGAGCGCCCCACAGAATTTGCGCCCCACAGGATGTGCAAGGACAGTTTTTTTATTAATTTGATTTAAATATATTTTTTTGTAAAAATGTTTTAATATTATTTTTATTTATGTGCGCAGCAGGATGTGCGCCGCAGGATTTGCGCCCCACAGAATGTGCAAGCACAGTTTTTTTATTAATTTGATTTTAATATATTTTTTTGTAAAAATGTTTTAATATTATTTTTATTTATGTGCGCAGCAGGATGTGCGCCCCACATAATTTGCGCCCACAGGATGTGCAAGCACAGTTTTTTTATTAATTTGATTTAAAAAAAAAAATTGTAATTTGTTTTTAATATTATTTTTATTCATGTGCGCAGCAGGATGTGCGCCCCACATAATTTGCGCCCCACAGGATGTGCAAGCACAGTTTTTTTATTAATTTGATTTAAAAAAAAAAATTGTAATTTGTTTTTAATATTATTTTTATTCATGTGCGCAGCAGGATGTGTGCTGCAGGATGTGCGCCCCACAGAATTTGCGCCCCACAGGATGTGCAAGGACAGTTTTTTTATTAATTTGATTTAAAAAAAAAAATTGTAATTTGTTTTTAATATTATTTTTATTTATGTGCGCAGCAGGATGTGTGCTGCAGGATGTGCGCCCCACAGAATTTGCGCCCCACAGGATGTGCAAGCACAGTTTTTTTATTAATTTGATTTAAAAAAAAAAAATTGTAAATTGTTTTTAATATTATTTTTATATTAATGTGCGCAGCTGGATGTGCGCCGCAGGATTTGCACCCCACAGAATTTGCGCCTCACAGGATGTGCAAGGACAGTTTTTTTATTAATTTGATTTAAATATATTTTTTTGTAAAAATGTTTTAATATTATTTTTATTTATGTGCGCAGCAGGATGAGCGCCCCACAGGATGTGCAAGGACAGTTTTTTTATTAATTTGATTTAAAAAAAAAATTGTAATTTGTTTTTAATATTATTTTTATTTATGTGCGCTGCAGGATGTGCGCCGCAGGATGTGCGCCCCACAGAATTTGCGCCCCACAGGATGTGCAAGCACAGTTTTTTTATTAATTTGATTTAAAAAAAAAAACTTGTAAAAATGTTTTAATATTATTTTTATTTATGTGCGCAGCAGGATGTGCGCCCCACATAATTTGCGCCCAACAGGATGTGCAAGCACAGTTTTTTTATTAATTTGATTTAAAAAAAAAAATTGTAATTTGTTTTTAATATTATTTTTATTCATGTGCGCAGCAGGATGTGCGCCGCAGGATGTGCGCCGCAGGATGTGCGCCCCACAGAATTTGCGCCCCACAGGATGTTCAAGCACAGTTTTTTTAATAATTTGATTTAAATATTTTTTTTTGTAAAAATGTTTTAATATTATTTTTATTTATGTGCGCAGCAGGATGTGCCCCGCAGGATGTGCGCCCCACAGGATGTGCAAGGACAGTTTTTTTATTAATTTGATTTAAATATTTTTTTTTGTAAAAATGTTTTAACATTATTTTTATTCATGTGCGCAGCAGGATGTGCGCCCCACAGAATTTGCGCCCCACAGGATGTGCAAGGACAGTTTTTTTATTAATTTGATTTAAAAAAAAAATTGTAATTTGTTTTTAATATTATTTTTATTTATGTGCGCAGCAGGATGTGCGCCGCAGGATGTGCGCCCCACAGAATTTGCGCCCCACAGGATGTGCAAGCACAGTTTTTTTATTAATTTGATTTAAAAAAAAAAACTTGTAAAAATGTTTTAATATTATTTTTATTTATGTGCGCAGCAGGATGTGCGCCCCACATAATTTGCGCCCCACAGGATGTGCAAGCACAGTTTTTTTATTAATTTGATTTAAAAAAAAAAATTGTAATTTGTTTTTAATATTATTTTTATTCATGTGCGCAGCAGGATGTGCGCCCCACAGAATTTGCGCCCCACAGGATGTGCAAGGACAGTTTTTTTATTAATTTGATTTAAAAAAAAAATTGTAATTTGTTTTTAATATTATTTTTATTTATGTGCGCAGCAGGATGTGCGCCGCAGGATGTGCGCCCCACAGAATTTGCGCCCCACAGGATGTGCAAGCACAGTTTTTTTATTAATTTGATTTAAAAAAAAAAACTTGTAAAAATGTTTTAATATTATTTTTATTTATGTGCGCAGCAGGATGTGCGCCCCACATAATTTGCGCCCCACAGGATGTGCAAGCACAGTTTTTTTATTAATTTGATTTAAAAAAAAAATTGTAATTTGTTTTTAATATTATTTTTATTCATGTGCGCAGCAGGATGTGCGCCGCAGGATTTGCGCCCCACAGAATTTGCGCCCCACAGAATTTGCAAGCACAGTTTTTTTATTAATTTGATTTTAATATATTTTTTTGTAAAAATGTTTTAATATTATTTTTATTTATGTGCGCAGCAGGATGTGCGCCGCAGGATGTGCGCCCCACAGAATTTGCGCCCCACAGGATGTGCAAGGACAGTTTTTTTATTAATTTGATTTAAAAAAAAAAAATTGTAATTTGTTTTTAATATTATTTTTATTTATGTGCGCAGCAGGATGTGCGCCCCACATAATTTGCGCCCCACAGGATGTGCAAGCAAGGTTTTTTATTAGTTATATTTAAATATTTTTTTTTGTAAAAATGTTTTAATATTATTTTTATTTATGTGCGCAGCAGGATGTGCGCCGCAGGATGTGCGCCCCACAGAATATGCGCCCCACAGGATGTGCAAGCACAGTTTTTTTATTAATTTGATTTAAAAAAAAAAACTTGTAAAAATGTTTTAATATTATTTGTATTTATGTGCGCAGCAGGATGTGCGCCGCAGGATGTGCGCCCCACAGAATTTGTGCCCCACAGAATGTGCAAGCACAGTTTTTTTATTAGTTATATTTCAATATTTTTTTTTGTAAAAATGTTTTAATATTATTTTAATTTATGTGCGCAGCAGGATGTGCGCCGCAGGATGTGCGCCCCAGGATGTGCAAGCACAGTTTTTTTATTAATTTGATTTAAATATTTTTTTTTGTAAAAATGTTTTAATATTATTTTTATTTCTGTGCGCAGCAGGATGTGCGCCCCACATAATTTGCGCCCCACAGGATGTGCAAGCACAGTTTTTTTATTAATTTGATTTAAAAAAAAAAAATTGTAATTTGTTTTTAATATTATTTTTATTCATGTGCGCAGCAGGATGTGCGCCGCAGGATGTGCGCCCCACAGAATTTGCGCCCCACAGGATGTTCAAGCACAGTTTTTTTATTAATTTGATTGAAATATTTTTTTTTGTAAAAATGTTTTAATATTATTTTTATTTATGTGCTCAGCAGGATGTGCAAGCACAGTTTTTTTATTAATTTGATTTAAAAAAGAAAAAATTGTAAATTGTGTTTAATATTATTTTTATTAATGTGCGCAGCTGGATGTGCGCCCCACAGAATTTGCGCCCCACAGGATGTGCAAGCACAGTTTTTTTATTAGTTATATTTAAATATTTTTTTTTGTAAAAATGTTTTAACATTATTTTTTTCTTCATGTGCGCAGCAGGATGTGCGCCCCACAGAATTTGCGCCCCACAGGATGTGCAAGCACAGTTTTTTTATTAATTTGATTTAAAAAAGAAAAAATTGTAAATTGTGTTCAATATTATTTTTATTAATGTGCGCAGCTGGATGTGCGCCCCACAGAATTTGCGCCCCACAGGATGTGCAAGCACAGTTTTTTTATTAGTTATATTTAAATATTTTTTTTTGTAAAAATGTTTTAACATTATTTTTATTCATGTGCGCAGCAGGATGTGCGCCGCAGGATGAGCGCCCCACAGAATTTGCGCCCCACAGGATGTGCAAGCACAGTTTTTTTATTTATTTGATTTAAATATTTTTTTTTGTAAAAATGTTTTAACATTATTTTTATTTATATGCGCAGCAGGATGTGCGCCGCAGGATTTGCGCCCCACAGAATGTGCAAGCACAGTTTTTTTATTAATTTGATTTTAATATATTTTTTTGTAAAAATGTTTTAATATTATTTTTATTTATGTGCGCAGCAGGATGTGCGGCCCACAGAATTTGCGCCCCACAGGATGTGCAAGTACAGTTTTTTTATTAATTTGATTTAAAAAAAAAAATTGTAATTTGTTTTTAATATTATTTTTATTCATGTGCGCAGCAGGATGTGCGCCCCACATAATTTGCGCCCCACAGGATGTGCAAGCACAGTTTTTTTATTAATTTGATTTAAAAAAAAAAATTGTAATTTGTTTTTAATATTATTTTTATTCATGTGCGCAGCAGGATGTGTGCTGCAGGATGTGCGCCCCACAGAATTTGCGCCCCACAGGATGTGCAAGGACAGTTTTTTTATTAATTTGATTTAAAAAAAAAAATTGTAATTTGTTTTTAATATTATTTTTATTTATGTGCGCAGCAGGATGTGTGCTGCAGGATGTGCGCCCCACAGAATTTGCGCCCCACAGGATGTGCAAGCACAGTTTTTTTATTAATTTGATTTAAAAAAAAAAAATTGTAAATTGTTTTTAATATTATTTTTATATTAATGTGCGCAGCTGGATGTGCGCCGCAGGATTTGCACCCCACAGAATTTGCGCCTCACAGGATGTGCAAGGACAGTTTTTTTATTAATTTGATTTAAATATATTTTTTTGTAAAAATGTTTTAATATTATTTTTATTTATGTGCGCAGCAGGATGAGCGCCCCACAGGATGTGCAAGGACAGTTTTTTCATTAATTTGATTTAAAAAAAAAATTGTAATTTGTTTTTAATATTATTTTTATTTATGTGCGCTGCAGGATGTGCGCCGCAGGATGTGCGCCCAACAGAATTTGCGCCCCACAGGATGTGCAAGCACAGTTTTTTTATTAATTTGATTTAAAAAAAAAAACTTGTAAAAATGTTTTAATATTATTTTTATTTATGTGCGCAGCAGGATGTGCGCCCCACATAATTTGCGCCCAACAGGATGTGCAAGCACAGTTTTTTTATTAATTTGATTTAAAAAAAAAAATTGTAATTTGTTTTTAATATTATTTTTATTCATGTGCGCAGCAGGATGTGCGCCGCAGGATGTGCGCCGCAGGATGTGCGCCCCACAGAATTTGCGCCCCACAGGATGTTCAAGCACAGTTTTTTTAATAATTTGATTTAAATATTTTTTTTTGTAAAAATGTTTTAATATTATTTTTATTTATGTGCGCAGCAGGATGTGCCCCGCAGGATGTGCGCCCCACAGGATGTGCAAGGACAGTTTTTTTATTAATTTGATTTAAATATTTTTTTTTGTAAAAATGTTTTAACATTATTTTTATTCATGTGCGCAGCAGGATGTGCGCCCCACAGAATTTGCGCCCCACAGGATGTGCAAGGACAGTTTTTTTATTAATTTGATTTAAAAAAAAAATTGTAATTTGTTTTTAATATTATTTTTATTTATGTGCGCAGCAGGATGTGCGCCCCACAGAATTTGCGCCCCACAGGATGTGCAAGCACAGTTTTTTTATTAATTTGATTTAAAAAAAAAAACTTGTAAAAATGTTTTAATATTATTTTTATTTATGTGCGCAGCAGGATGTGCGCCCCACATAATTTGCGCCCCACAGGATGTGCAAGGACAGTTTTTTTATTAATTTGATTTAAAAAAAAAAATTGTAATTTGTTTTTAATATTATTTTTATTCATGTGCGCAGCAGGATGTGTGCTGCAGGATGTGCGCCCCACAGAATTTGCGCCCCACAGGATGTGCAAGGACAGTTTTTTTATTAATTTGATTTAAAAAAAAAAATTGTAATTTGTTTTTAATATTATTTTTATTTATGTGCGCAGCAGGATGTGTGCTGCAGGATGTGCGCCCCACAGAATTTGCGCCCCACAGGATGTGCAAGCACAGTTTTTTTATTAATTTGATTTAAAAAAAAAAAATTGTAAATTGTTTTTAATATTATTTTTATATTAATGTGCGCAGCTGGATGTGCGCCGCAGGATTTGCACCCCACAGAATTTGCGCCTCACAGGATGTGCAAGGACAGTTTTTTTATTAATTTGATTTAAATATATTTTTTTGTAAAAATGTTTTAATATTATTTTTATTTATGTGCGCAGCAGGATGAGCGCCCCACAGGATGTGCAAGGACAGTTTTTTCATTAATTTGATTTAAAAAAAAAATTGTAATTTGTTTTTAATATTATTTTTATTTATGTGCGCTGCAGGATGTGCGCCGCAGGATGTGCGCCCAACAGAATTTGCGCCCCACAGGATGTGCAAGCACAGTTTTTTTATTAATTTGATTTAAAAAAAAAAACTTGTAAAAATGTTTTAATATTATTTTTATTTATGTGCGCAGCAGGATGTGCGCCCCACATAATTTGCGCCCAACAGGATGTGCAAGCACAGTTTTTTTATTAATTTGATTTAAAAAAAAAAATTGTAATTTGTTTTTAATATTATTTTTATTCATGTGCGCAGCAGGATGTGCGCCGCAGGATGTGCGCCGCAGGATGTGCGCCCCACAGAATTTGCGCCCCACAGGATGTTCAAGCACAGTTTTTTTAATAATTTGATTTAAATATTTTTTTTTGTAAAAATGTTTTAATATTATTTTTATTTATGTGCGCAGCAGGATGTGCCCCGCAGGATGTGCGCCCCACAGGATGTGCAAGGACAGTTTTTTTATTAATTTGATTTAAATATTTTTTTTTGTAAAAATGTTTTAACATTATTTTTATTCATGTGCGCAGCAGGATGTGCGCCCCACAGAATTTGCGCCCCACAGGATGTGCAAGGACAGTTTTTTTATTAATTTGATTTAAAAAAAAAATTGTAATTTGTTTTTAATATTATTTTTATTTATGTGCGCAGCAGGATGTGCGCCCCACAGAATTTGCGCCCCACAGGATGTGCAAGCACAGTTTTTTTATTAATTTGATTTAAAAAAAAAAACTTGTAAAAATGTTTTAATATTATTTTTATTTATGTGCGCAGCAGGATGTGCGCCCCACATAATTTGCGCCCCACAGGATGTGCAAGCACAGTTTTTTTATTAATTTGATTTAAAAAAAAAAATTGTAATTTGTTTTTAATATTATTTTTATTCATGTGCGCAGCAGGATGTGCGCCGCAGGATTTGCGCCCCACAGAATTTGCAAGCACAGTTTTTTTATTAATTTGATTTTAATATATTTTTTTGTAAAAATGTTTTAATATTATTTTTATTTATGTGCGCAGCAGGATGTGCGCCCCACATAATTTGCGCCCCACAGGATGTGCAAGGACAGTTTTTTTATTAATTTGATTTAAATATTTTTTTTTGTAAAAATGTTTTAACATTATTTTTATTCATGTGCGCAGCAGGATGTGCGCCCCACAGAATTTGCGCCCCACAGGATGTGCAAGGACAGTTTTTTTATTAATTTGATTTAAAAAAAAAATTGTAATTTGTTTTTAATATTATTTTTATTTATGTGCGCAGCAGGATGTGCGCCGCAGGATGTGCGCCCCACAGAATTTGCGCCCCACAGGATGTGCAAGCACAGTTTTTTTATTAATTTGATTTAAAAAAAAAAACTTGTAAAAATGTTTTAATATTATTTTTATTTATGTGCGCAGCAGGATGTGCGCCCCACATAATTTGCGCCCCACAGGATGTGCAAGCACAGTTTTTTTATTAATTTGATTTAAAAAAAAAAATTGTAATTTGTTTTTAATATTATTTTTATTCATGTGCGCAGCAGGATGTGCGCCGCAGGATTTGCGCCCCACAGAATTTGCGCCCCACAGAATTTGCAAGCACAGTTTTTTTATTAATTTGATTTTAATATATTTTTTTGTAAAAATGTTTTAATATTATTTTTATTTATGTGCGCAGCAGGATGTGCGCCGCAGGATGTGCGCCCCACAGAATTTGCGCCCCACAGGATGTGCAAGGACAGTTTTTTTATTAATTTGATTTAAAAAAAAATTGTAATTTGTTTTTAATATTATTTTTATTTATGTGCGCAGCAGGATGTGCGCCGCAGGATGTGCGCCCCACAGAATTTGCGCCCCACAGGATGTGCAAGCACAGTTTTTTTATTAATTTGATTTAAAAAAAAAAACTTGTAAAAATGTTTTAATATTATTTTTATTTATGTGCGCAGCAGGATGTGCGCCCCACATAATTTGCGCCCCACAGGATGTGCAAGCAAGGTTTTTTATTAGTTATATTTAAATATTTTTTTTTGTAAAAATGTTTTAATATTATTTTTATTTATGTGCGCAGCAGGATGTGCGCCGCAGGATGTGCGCCCCACAGAATATGCGCCCCACAGGATGTGCAAGCACAGTTTTTTTATTAATTTGATTTAAAAAAAAAAACTTGTAAAAATGTTTTAATATTATTTGTATTTATGTGCGCAGCAGGATGTGCGCCGCAGGATGTGCGCCCCACAGAATTTGTGCCCCACAGAATGTGCAAGCACAGTTTTTTTATTAGTTATATTTCAATATTTTTTTTTGTAAAAATGTTTTAATATTATTTTAATTTATGTGCGCAGCAGGATGTGCGCCGCAGGATGTGCGCCCCAGGATGTGCAAGCACAGTTTTTTTATTAATTTGATTTAAATATTTTTTTTTGTAAAAATGTTTTAATATTATTTTTATTTCTGTGCGCAGCAGGATGTGCGCCCCACATAATTTGCGCCCCACAGGATGTGCAAGCACAGTTTTTTTATTAATTTGATTTAAAAAAAAAAAATTGTAATTTGTTTTTAATATTATTTTTATTCATGTGCGCAGCAGGATGTGCGCCGCAGGATGTGCGCCCCACAGAATTTGCGCCCCACAGGATGTTCAAGCACAGTTTTTTTATTAATTTGATTGAAATATTTTTTTTTGTAAAAATGTTTTAATATTATTTTTATTTATGTGCTCAGCAGGATGTGAAAGCACAGTTTTTTTATTAATTTGATTTAAAAAAGAAAAAATTGTAAATTGTGTTTAATATTATTTTTATTAATGTGCGCAGCTGGATGTGCGCCCCACAGAATTTGCGCCCCACAGGATGTGCAAGCACAGTTTTTTTATTAGTTATATTTAAATATTTTTTTTTGTAAAAATGTTTTAACATTATTTTTTTCTTCATGTGCGCAGCAGGATGTGCGCCCCACAGAATTTGCGCCCCACAGGATGTGCAAGCACAGTTTTTTTATTAATTTGATTTAAAAAAGAAAAAATTGTAAATTGTGTTTAATATTATTTTTATTAATGTGCGCAGCTGGATGTGCGCCCCACAGAATTTGCGCCCCACAGGATGTGCAAGCACAGTTTTTTTATTAGTTATATTTAAATATTTTTTTTTGTAAAAATGTTTTAACATTATTTTTATTCATGTGCGCAGCAGGATGTGCGCCGCAGGATGAGCGCCCCACAGAATTTGCGCCCCACAGGATGTGCAAGCACAGTTTTTTTATTTATTTGATTTAAATATTTTTTTTTGTAAAAATGTTTTAACATTATTTTTATTTATATGCGCAGCAGGATGTGCGCCGCAGGATTTGCGCCCCACAGAATGTGCAAGCACAGTTTTTTTATTAATTTGATTTTAATATATTTTTTTGTAAAAATGTTTTAATATTATTTTTATTTATGTGCGCAGCAGGATGTGCGGCCCACAGAATTTGCGCCCCACAGGATGTGCAAGTACAGTTTTTTTATTAATTTGATTTAAAAAAAAAAAATTGTAATTTGTTTTTAATATTATTTTTATTTATGTGCGCAGAAGGATGTGCGCCGCAGGATGTGCGCCCCACAGAAGTTGCGCCCCACAGGATGTGCAAGCACAGTTTTTTTATTAATTTGATTTAAATATTTTTTTTTGTACAAATGTTTTAATATTATTTTTATTTATGTGCGCAGCAGGATGTGCGCCCCACAGAATTTGCGCCCCATAGAATGTGCAAGCACAGTTTTTTTATTAATTTGATTTAAATATATTTTTTTGTAAAAATGTTTTAATATTATTTTTATTTATGTGCGCAGCAGGATGTGCGCCCCACAGAATTTGCGCCCCACAGGATGTGCAAGCACAGTTTTTTTATTAATTTGATTTAAATATTTTTTTTTGTAAAAATGTTTTAACATTATTTTTATTTATATGCGCAGCAGGATGTGCGCCGCAGGATTTGCGCCCCACAGAATTTGCGCCCCACAGGATGTGCAAGGATAGTTTTTTTATTAATTTGATTTAAATATTTTTTTTTGTAAAAATGTTTTAATATTATTTTTATTTATGTGCGCAGCAGGATGTGCGCCGCAGGATGTGTTCCCCACAGAATTTGCGCCCCACAGGATGTGCAAGGACAGTTTTTTTATTAATTTGATTTAAATATTTTTTTTGTAAAAATGTTTTAATATTATTTTTATTTATGTGCGCAGCAGGATATGCGCCGCAGGATGTGCGCCCCACAGGATGTGCAAGCACAGTTTTTTTATTAATTTGATTTAAATATTTTTTTTTGTAAAAATGTTTTAATATTATTTTTATTCATGTGCGCAGCAGGATTTGCGCCGCAGGATGTGCGCCCCACAGAATTTGCGCCCAACAGGATGTGCAAGGACAGTTTTTTTATTAATTTGATTTAAAAAAAAA
Source organism: Pleuronectes platessa (assembly GCF_947347685.1). Lineage (NCBI taxonomy): Eukaryota > Metazoa > Chordata > Actinopteri > Pleuronectiformes > Pleuronectidae > Pleuronectes > Pleuronectes platessa. The sequence goes on along the minus strand of NW_026519154.1, from coordinate 55,004 downwards.
AAAATTGTAAATTTTTTTTAATATTATTTTTATTTATGTGCGCAGCAGGATGTGCGCCCCACAGAATTTGCGCCCCACAGGATGTGCAAGGAGAGTTTTTTTATTAATTTGATTTAAAAAAAAAAAATTGTAATTTGTTTTTAATATTATTTTTATTTATGTGCGCAGCAGGATGTGCGCCGCAGGATGTGCGCCCCACATAATTTGCGCCCCAGAGGATGAGCAAGCACAGTTTTTTTATTAATTGTTTTAAATATTTTTTTTGTAAAGATGTTTTAATATTATTTTTATCTATGTGCGCAGCAGGATGTGCGCCGCAGGATGTGCACCCCACAGAATTTGCGCCCCACAGGATGTGCAAGCACATTTTTTTTATTAATTTGATTTAAAAAAAAAAAATTGTAAATTTTTTTTAATTTCATTTTTATTCATGTGCGCAGCAGGATGTGCGCCCCACAGGATGTACAAGGACAGTTTTTTTATTAATTTGATTTAAAAAAAAAAAATTGTAATTTGTTTTTAATATTATTTTTATTTATGTGCGCAGAAGGATGTGCGCCGCAGGATGTGCGCCCCACATAATTTGCGCCCCACAGGATGTGCAAGCACAGTTTTTGTATTAATTTGATTTAAATATATTTTTTTGTAAAAATGTTTTAATATTATTTTTATTTATGTGCGCAGCAGGATGTGCGCCGCATGATGTGCGCCCCACATAATTTGCGCCCCACAGGATGAGCAAGCACAGTTTTTTTATTAATTTGATTTAAAAAAAAAAAATGTAAAAATGTTTTAATATTATTTTTATTTATGTGCGCAGCAGGATGTGTGCCGCAGGATGTGCGCCCCACAGAATTTGCGCCCCACAGGATGTGCAAGCACAGTTTTTTTATTAATTGTTTTAAATATTTTTTTTGTAAAGATGTTTTAATATTATTTTTATCTATGTGCGCAGCAGGATGTGCGCCGCAGTCTGTGCGCCCCACATAATTTGCGCCCCACAGGATGTGCAAGCACAGTTTTTGTATTAATTTGATTTAAATATATTTTTTTGTAATAATGTTTTAATATTATTTTTATTTATGTGCGCAGCAGGATGTGCGCCGCAGGATGTGCACCCCACAGAATTTGCGCCCCACAGGATGTGCAAGGACAGTTTTTTTATTAATTTGATTTAAAAAAAAAAAATTGTAATTTGTTTTTAATATTATTTTTATTTATGTGCGCAGAAGGATGTGCGCCGCAGGATGTGCGCCCCACAGAATTTGCGCCCCACAGGATGTGCAAGCACAGTTTTTTTATTAATTTGATTTAAAAAAAAAAAAATGTAATTTGTTTTTAATATTATTTTTATTTATGTGCGCAGCAGGATGTGCGCCGCAGGATGTGCGCCCCACAGGATGTGCAAGCACAGTTTTTTTATTAATTTGATTTAAAAAAAAATAATTGTATATTGTTTTTAATATTATTTTTATTTATGTGCGCAGCAGGATGTGCGCCGCAGGATGTGCGCCCCACAGAATTTGCGCCCCACAGGATGTGCAACCACAGTTTTTTATTAATTTGATTTAAATATTTTTTTCTGTAAAAATCATTTAATATTATTTTTATTTATGTGCGCAGCAGGATGTGCGCCCCACAGAATTTGCGCCCCACAGGATTTGGAGGCACAGTTTTTTTATTAATTTGATTTAAAAAAAAATAATTGTAAATTGTTTTTAATATTATTTTTATTTATGTGCGCAGCAGGATGTGCGCCGCAGGATGTGCGCCCCACATAATTTGCGCCCCACAGGATGTGCAAGCACAGTTTTTTTATTAATTTGATTTAAATATTTTTTTTTGTAAAAATGTTTTAATATTATTTTTATTTATGTGCGCAGCAGGATGTGTGCCGCAGGATGTGCGTCCCACAGAATTTGCGCCCCACAGGATGTGCAAGCAAGGTTTTTTATTAGTTATATTTAAATATTTTTTTTTGTAAAAATGTTTTAATATTATTTTTATTTATGTGCGCAGCAGGATGTGCGCCGCATGATGTGCGCCCCACATAATTTGCGCCCCACAGGATGAGCAAGCACAGTTTTTTTATTAATTTGATTTAAAAAAAAAAAATGTAAAAATGTTTTAATATTATTTTTATTTATGTGCGCAGCAGGATGTGTGCCGCAGGATGTGCGCCCCACAGAATTTGCGCCCCACAGGATGTGCAAGCACAGTTTTTTTATTAATTGTTTTAAATATTTTTTTTGTAAAGATGTTTTAATATTATTTTTATCTATGTGCGCAGCAGGATGTGCGCCGCAGTCTGTGCGCCCCACATAATTTGCGCCCCACAGGATGTGCAAGCATAGTTTTTGTATTAATTTGATTTAAATATATTTTTTTGTAATAATGTTTTAATATTATTTTTATTTATGTGCGCAGCAGGATGTGCGCCGCAGGATGTGCACCCCACAGAATTTGCGCCCCACAGGATGTGCAAGCACAGTTTTTTTATTAATTTGATTTAAATATTTTTTTTTGTAAAAATGTTTTAATATTATTTGTATTAATGTGCGCAGCTGGATGTGCGCCGCAGGATGTGCGCCCCACAGAATTTTTGCCCCACAGGATGTGCAAGCACAGTTTTTTTATTAATTTGATTTAAATATTTTTTTTTGTAAAAATGTTTTAATATTATTTTTATTTATGTGCGCAGCAGGATGTGCGCCGCAGGATGTGCGCCCCACATAATTTGCGCCACACAGGATGTGCAAGGACAGTTTTTTTATTAATTTGATTTAAAAAAAAAAAATTGTAAATTTGTTTCAATATTATTTTTATTTATGTGCGCAGCAGGATGTGCGCCGCAGGATGTGCGCCCCACATAATTTGCACCCCACGGGTTGTGCAAGCACAGTTTTTTTATTAATTTGATTTATATATTTTTTTTTGTAAAAATGTTTTAATATTATTTTTATTTATGTGCGCAGCAGGATGTGTGCCGCAGGATGTGCGCCCCACAGAATTTGCGCCCCACAGGATGTGCAAGCACAGTTTTTTTATTAATTATATTTAAATATTTTTTTTTGTAAAAATGTTTTAATATTATTTTTATTTATGTGCGCAGCAGGATGTGCGCCCCACAGAATTTGCGCCACACAGAATTTGCGCCCCACAGGATGTGCAAGCATAGTTTTTTTATCAATTTGATTTAAATATTTTTTTTTGTAAAAATGTTTTAATATAATTTGTATTTATGTGCGCAGCAGGATGTGCGCCACAGGATGTGCGCCCCACAGAATTTGCGCCCCACAGGATGTGCAAGCACATTTTTTTTATTAATTTGATTTAAAAAAAAAAAATTGTAATTTGTTTTTAATATTATTTTTATTTATGTGCGCAGCAGGATGTGCGCCGCAGGATGTGCGCCCCACAGAATTCACAGGATGTGCAAGCACAGTTTTTTTATTAATTTGATTTAAATATTTTTTTTTGTAAAAATGTTTTAATATTATTTTTATTTATGTGCGCAGCAGGATGTGCGCCGCAGGATGTGCGCCCCACAGAATTTGCGCCCCACAGGATGTGCAAGCACAGTTTTTTTATTAATTTGATTTAAAAAAAAATAATTGTAAATTGTTTTTAATATTATTTTTATTTATGTGCGCAGCAGGATGTGCGCCGCAGGATGTGCGCCCCACAGAATTTGCGCCCCACAGAATTTGCGCCCCACAGGATGTGCAAGCACAGTTTTTTTATTAATTTGATTTAAATATTTTTTTTTGTAAAAATGTTTTAATATCATTTTTATTTATGTGCGCAGCAGGATGTGCGCCGCAGGATGTGCGCCCCACATAATTTGCGCCCCACAGGATGTGCAAGCACATTTTTTTTATTAGTTATATTTAAATATTTTTTTTTGTAAAAATGTTTTAATATTATTTTTATTTATGTGCGCAGCAGGATGTGTGCCGCAGGATGTGCGCCCCACAGAATTTGCGCCCCACAGGATGTGCAAAGACAGTTTTTTTATTAATTTGATCTAAATATTTTTTTTGTAAAAATGTTTTAATATTATTTTTATTTATGTGCGCAGCAGGATGTGCGCCCCACAGAATTTGCGCCCCACAGGATGTTCAAGCACAGTTTTTTTATTAATTTGATTTAAAAAAAAATAATTGTAAATTGTTTTTAATATTATTTTTATTTATGTGCGCAGCAGGATGTGCGCCGCAGGATGTGCGCCCCACATAATTTGCGCCCCACAGGATGTGCAAGCACAGTTTTTTTATTAATTTGATTTAAATATTTTTTTTTGTAAAAATGTTTTAATATTATTTTTATTTATGTGCGCAGCAGGATGTGCGCCCCACAGAATTTGCGCCACACAGGATGTGCAAGCACAGTTTTTGTATTAATTTGATTTAAATATATTTTTTTGTAAAAATGTTTTAATATTATTTTTATTTATGTGCGCAGAAGGATGTGCGCCGCAGGATGTGCGCCCCACATAATTTGCGCCCCACAGGATGTGCAAGCAAGGTTTTTTATTAGTTATATTTAAATATTTTTTTCTGTAAAAATGTTTTAATATTATTTTTATTTATGTGCGCAGCAGGATGTGCGCCGCAGGATGTGCGCCCCACAGAATTTGCGCCCTACAGGATGTGCAAGCACAGTTTTTTTATTAATTTGATTTAAAAAAAAAAAATTTTAAATTGTTTTTAATATTATTTTTATTTATGTGCACAGCAGGATGTGCGCCGCAGGATGTGCACCCCACGTAATTTGCGCCCCACAGGATGTGCAAGCACAGTTTTTTTATTAATTTGATTTAAAAAAAAAAAATTGTAAATTTGTTTCAATATTATTTTTATTTATGTGCGCAGCAGGATGTGCGCCGCAGGATGTGCGCCCCACATAATTTGCGCCCCACGGGTTGTGCAAGCACAGTTTTTTTATTAATTTGATTTAAATATTTTTTTTTGTAAAAATGTTTTAATATTATTTGTATTAATGTGCGCAGCTGGATGTGCGCCGCAGGATGTGCGCCCCACAGAATTTGCGCCCCACAGGATGTGCAAGCACAGTTTTTTTATTAATTTGATTTAAAAAAAAAAAATTGTAAATTTGTTTCAATATTATTTTTATTTATGTGCGCAGCAGGATGTGCGCCGCAGGATGTGCGCCCCACATAATTTGCGCCCCAGAGGATGAGCAAGCACAGTTTTTTTATTAATTGTTTTAAATATTTTTTTTGTAAAGATGTTTTAATATTATTTTTATCTATGTGCGCAGCAGGATGTGCGCCGCAGTCTGTGCGCCCCACATAATTTGCGCCTCACAGGATGTGCAACCACAGTTTTTTATTAATTTGATTTAAAAAAAAAATTGTAAATTTTTTTTAATTTCATTTTTATTCATGTGCGCAGCAGGATGTGCGCCCCACAGAATTTGCGCCCCACAGGATGTGCAAGGACAGTTTTTTTATTAATTTGATTTAAAAAAAAAAAATTGTAATTTGTTTTTAACATTATTTTTATTTATGTGCGCAGGAGGATGTGCGCCGCAGGATGTGCGCCCCACAGAATTTGCGCCCCACAGGATGTGCAAGCACAGTTTTTTTATTAATTTGATTTAAATATTTTTTTTTGTAAAAATGTTTTAATATTATTTTTATTTATGTGCGCAGCAGGATGTGTGCCGCAGGATGTGCGCCCCACAGAATTTGCGCCCCACAGGATGTGCAAGCACAGTTTTTTTATTAGTTATATTTAAATATTTTTTTTGTAAAAATGTTTTAATATTATTTTTATTTATGTGCGCAGCAGGATGTGCGCCGCAGGATGTGCGCCCCACAGAATTTGCGCCACACAGGATGTGCAAGCACAGTTTTTTTATTAATTTGATTTAAATATTTTTTTTGTAAAAATGTTTTAATATCATTTTTATTTATGTGCGCAGCAGGATGTGCGCCCCACATAATTTGCGCCACACAGGATGTGCAAGCACATTTTTTTTATTAATTTGATTTAAAAAAAAAAAATTGTAAATTTTTTTTAATTTCATTTTTATTCATATGCGCAGCAGGATGTGCGCCCCACAGGATGTGCAAGCACAGTTTTTTTATTAATTTGATTTAAAAAAAAAAAATGTAATTTGTTTTTAATATTATTTTTATTTATGTGCGCAGCAGGATGTGCGCCCCACAGAATTTGCGCCCAACAGGATGTGCAAGCAAGGTTTTTTATTAATTATATTTAAATATTTTTTTTTGTAAAAATGTTTTAATATTATTTTTATTTATGTGCGCAGCAGGATGTGCGCCGCAGGATGTGCACCCCACAGAATTTGCGCCCCACGGGATGTGCAAGCACATTTTTTTTATTAATTTGATTTAAAAAAAAAAAATTGTAAATTTTTTTTAATTTCATTTTTATTCATGTGCGCAGCAGGATGTGCGCCCCACAGGATGTGCAAGGACAGTTTTTTTATTAATTTGATTTAAAAAAAAAAATTGTAATTTGTTTTTAATATTATTTTTATTTATGTGCGCAGAAGGATGTGCGCCGCAGGATATGCGCCCCACAGAATTTGCGCCCCACAGGATGTGCAAGCACAGTTTTTTTATTAATTTGATTTAAAAAAAAAAATTGTAATTTGTTTTTAATATTATTTTTATTTATGTGCGCAGCAGGATGTGCGCAGCAGGATGTGCGCCCCACAGAATTTGCGCCCCACAGGATGTGCAAGGACAGTTTTTTTATTAATTTGATTTAAATATTTTTTTTGTAAAAATGTTTTAATATTATTTTTATTAATGTGCGCAGCTGGATGTGCGCCGCAGGATGTGCGCCCCACAGAATTTGCGCCCCACAGGATGTGCAAGCACAGTTTTTTTATTAATTTGATTTAAATATTTTTTTTTTGTAAAAATGTTTTAATATTATTTTTATTAATGTGCGCAGCTGGATGTGCGCAGCAGGATGTGCGCCGCAGAATGTGCGCCCCACCGGATGTGCAAGGACAGTTTTTTTATTAATTTGATTTTAAAAAAAAATTGTAATTTGATTTTAATTTTATTTTTATTTATTAGCGCAGCAGGATGTGCGCTGCAGGATGTGCTTCCCACAGAATTTGCGCCCCACAGGATGTGCAAGCACATTTTTTTATTAATTTGATTTAAATATTTTTTTTTTGTAAAAATGTTTTAATATTATTTTTATTCATGTGCGCAGAAGGGTGTGAGCCGCAGGATGTGCGCCCCACATAATGTGCGCCCCACAGGATGTGCAAGCACATTTTTTTTATTAATTTGATTTAAAAAAAAAAAATTGTAAATTTTTTTCAATTTCATTTTTATTCATGTGCGCAGCAGGATGTGCGCCCCACAGAATTTGCGCCCCACAGGATGTGCAAGCACAGTTTTTTTATTCATTTGATTTTAATATATTTTTTTGTAAAAATGTTTTAATATTATTTTTATTTATGTGCGCAGCAGGATGTGCGCCGCAGGATGTGCGCCCCACATAATTTGCGCCCCACAGGATGTGCAAGCACATTTTTTTTATTAATTTGATTTAAAAAAAAAAAAATTGTAAATTTTTTTTAATTTCATTTTTATTCATGTGCGCAGCAGGATGTGCGCCCCACAGAATTTGCGCCCCACAGGATGTGCAAGGACAGTTTTTTTATTAATTTGATTTAAAAAAAAAAAATTGTAATTTGTTTTTAACATTATTTTTATTTATGTGCGCAGAAGGATGTGCGCCGCAGGATGTGCGCCCCACAGAATTTGCGCCCCACAGGATGTGCAAGCACATTTTTTTTATTAATTTGATTTAAAAAAAAAAAAATTGTAAATTTTTTTTAATTTCATTTTTATTCATGTGCGCAGCAGGATGTGCGCCCCACAGAATTTGCGCCCCACAGGATGTGCAAGGACAGTTTTTTTATTAATTTGATTTAAAAAAAAAAAATTGTAATTTGTTTTTAACATTATTTTTATTTATGTGCGCAGGAGGATGTGCGCCGCAGGATGTGCGCCCCACAGAATTTGCGCCCCACAGGATGTGCAAGCACAGTTTTTTTATTAATTTGATTTAAATATTTTTTTTTGTAAAAATGTTTTAATATTATTTTTATTTATGTGCGCAGCAGGATGTGTGCCGCAGGATGTGCGCCCCACAGAATTTGCGCCCCACAGGATGTGCAAGCACAGTTTTTTTATTAGTTATATTTAAATATTTTTTTTGTAAAAATGTTTTAATATTATTTTTATTTATGTGCGCATCAGGATGTGCGCCGCAGGATGTGCGCCCCACAGAATTTGCGCCCCACAGGATGTGCAAGCACAGTTTTTTTATTAATTTGATTTAAATATTTTTTTTGTAAAAATGTTTTAATATTATTTTTATTTATGTGCGCAGCAGGATGTGCGCCCCTCAGAATTTGCGCCCCACAGGATGTGCAAGCACAGTTTTTTTATTAATTTGATTTAAAAAAAAATAATTGTAAATTGTTTTTAATATTATTTTTATTAATTTGCGCAGCTGGATGTGCGCCGCACAGAATTTGCGCCCCACTGGATGTGCAAGCAGAGTTTTTTTATTAATGTGATTTAAAAAAAAAAATTGTAATTTGTTTTTAATATTATTTTTATTTATGTGCGCAGAAGGATGTGCGCCCCACATAATTTGCGCCCCACAGGATGAGCAAGCACAGTTTTTTTATTAATTGTTTTAAATATTTTTTTTGTAAAGATGTTTTAATATTATTTTTATCTATGTGCGCCGCAGGATGTGCGCCCCACAGAATTTGCGCCCCACTGGATGTGCAAGGACAGTTTTTTTATTAATTTGATTTAAATATTTTTTTTGTAAAAATGTTTTAATATTATTTTTATTTAAGTGCGCAGCAGGATGTGCGCCGCAGGATGTGCGCCCCACAGAATTTGCGCCCCACAGGATGTGCAAGCACAGTATTTTTATTAATTTGATTTAAAAAAAAATAATCGTAAATTGTTTTTAATATTATTTTTATTTATGTGCGCAGCAGGATGTGCGCCACAGGATGTGCGCCCCACATAATTTGCGCCCCACAGGATGTGCAAGCACAGTTTTTTTATTAATTTGATTTAAAAAAAAAATAATTGTAAATTGTTTTTAATATTATTTTTATTTTTGTGCGCAGCAGGATGTGCGCCGCAGGATGTGCGCCCCACATAATTTGCGCCCCACAGGATGTGCAAGCACAGTTTTTTTATTAATTTGATTTAAATATTTTTTTTTGTAAAAATGTTTTAATATTATTTTTATTTATGTGCGCAGCAGGATGTGCCTCGCAGTCTGTGCGCCCCACATAATTTGCGCCCCACAGGATTTGCAACCACAGTTTTTTATTAATTTGATTTAAAAAAAAAATTGTAATTTGTTTTTAATATTATTTTTATTTATGTGCGCAGCAGGATGTGCGCCGCAGGATTTGCGGCCCACAGAATTTGCGCCCCACAGGATGTGCAAGCACAGTTTTTTTATTAATTTGATTTAAAAAAAAAATTGTAATTTATTTTTAATATTATTTTTATTTATGTGCGCAGCAGGATGTGCGCCGCAGGATGTGCGCCCCACAGAATTTGCGCCCCACAGGATGTGCAAGCACAGTTTTTTTATTAATTTGATTTAAAAAAAAAAAAATGTAATTTGTTTTTAATATTATTTTTATTTATGTGCGCAGCAGGATGTGCGCCGCAGGATGTGCGCCCCACAGAAGTTGCGCCCCACAGGATGTGCAAGCACAGTTTTTTTATTAATTTGATTTAAATATTTTTTTTTGTAAAAATATTTTAATATTATTTTTATTTTATGTGCGCAGCAGGATGTGCGCTTCAGGATGTGCGCCCCACAGAATTTGCGCCCTACAGGATGTGCAAGCACAGTTTTTTTATTAATTTGATTTAAATATTTTTTTTTGTAAAAATGTTTTAATATTATTATTATTAATGTGCGCAGCTGGATGTGCGCCGCATGATGTGCGCCCCACATAATTTGCGCCCCACAGGATGAGCAAGCACAGTTTTTTTATTAATTGTTTTAAATATTTTTTTTGTAAAGATGTTTTAATATTATTTTTATCTATGTGCGCAGCAGGATGTGCGCCGCAGTCTGTGCGCCCCACATAATTTGCGCCCCACAGGATGTACAAGCACAGTTTTTTTATTATTTTGATTTAAATATTTTTTTTTGTAAAAATGTTTTAATATTATTTTTATTTATGTGCGCAGCAGGATGTGCGCCGCAGGATGTGCGCCCCACATAATTTGCGCCCCACAGGATGTGCAAGCAAGGTTTTTTATTAGTTATATTTAAATATTTTTTTTTGTAAAAATGTTTTAATATTATTTTTATTTATGTGCGCAGCAGGATGTGCGCAGCAGGATGTGCGCCCCACAGAATTTGCGCCCCACAGGATGTGCAAGGACAATTTTTTTATTAATTTGATTTAAAAAAAAAAAATTGTAATTTGTTTTTAATATTATTTTTATTTATGTGCGCAGAAGGATGTGCGCCACAGGATGTGCGCCCCACAGAATTTGCGCCCCACAGGATGTGCAAGCACAGTTTTTTTATTAATTTGATTTAAATATTTTTTTTTGTAAAAATATTTTAATATTATTTTTATTTTATGTGCGCAGCAGGATGTGCGCTTCAGGATGTGCGCCCCACAGAATTTGCGCCCTACAGGATGTGCAAGCACAGTTTTTGTATTAATTTGATTTAAATATATTTTTTTGTAAAAATGTTTTAATATTATTTTCATTTATGTGCGCAGCAGGATATGCGCCGCATGATGTGCGCCCCACATAATTTTCACCCCACAGGATGTGCAAGCACAGTTTTTTTATTAATTTGATTTAAAAAAAAAAAATTGTAAATTTGTTTCAATATTATTTTTATTTATGTGTGCCGCAGGATGTGCGCCCCACAGAATTTGCGCCCCACAGGATGTGCAAGGACAGTTTTTTTATTAATTTGATTTAAAAAAAAAAAATTGTAATTTGTTTTTAATATTATTTTTATTTATGTGCGCAGAAGGATGTGCGCCGCAGGATGTGCGCCCCACAGAATTTGCGCCCCACAGGATGTGCAAGCACAGTTTTTTTATTAATTTGATTTAAAAAAAAAAAAATGTAATTTGTTTTTAATATTATTTTTATTTATGTGCGCAGCAGGATGTGCGCCGCAGGATGTGCGCCCCACAGAATTTGCGCCCCACAGGATGTGCAAGCACAGTTTTTTTATTAATTTGATTTAAATATTTTTTTTTGTAAAAATATTTTAATATTATTTTTATTTATGTGCGCAGCAGGATGTGCGCCGCAGGATGTGCGCCCCACAGGATGTGCAAGCACAGTTTTTTTATTAATTTGATTTAAATATTTTTTTTTGTAAAAATATTTTAATATTATTTTTATTTTATGTGCGCAGCAGGATGTGCGCTTCAGGATGTGCGCCCCACAGAATTTGCGCCCTACAGAATGTGCAAGCACAGTTTTTTTATTAATTTGATTTAAATATTTTCTTTTTGAAAAATGTTTTAATATTATTATTATTAATGTGCGCAGCTGGATGTGCGCCGCATGATGTGCGCCCCACAGAATTTGCGCCCCACAGGATGTGCAAGGACAGTTTTTTTATTAATTTGATTTAAAAAAAAAAAATTGTAATTTGTTTTTAATATTATTTTTATTTATGTGCGCAGCAGGATGTGCGCCGCAGGATGTGCGCCCCACAGGATGTGCAAGCAGAGTTTTTTTATTAATTTGATTTAAATATTTTTTTTTGTAAAAATGTTTTAATATTATTTGTATTAATGTGCGCAGCTGGATGTGCGCCGCATGATGTGCACCCCACATAATTTGCGCCCCACAGGATGTGCAAGCAAGGTTTTTTATTAGTTATATCAAATATTTTTTTCTGTAAAAATGTTTTAATATTATTTGTATTCATGTGCGCAGCAGGATGTGCGCCGCAGGATGTGCGCCCAACAGAATTTGCGCCCCACAGGATGTGCAAGGATAGTTTTTTTATTAATTTGATTTAAAAAAAAAAAATTGTAATTTGTTTTTAATATTATTTTTATTTATGTGCGCAGAAGGATGTGCGCCGCAGGATGTGCGCCCCACAGAATTTGCGCCCCACAGGATGTGCAAGCACAGTTTTTTTATTAATTTGATTTAAATATTTTTTTTTGTAAAAATGTTTTAACATTATTTTTAATGATATGCGCAGCAGGATGTGCGCCGCAGGATGTGCGCCCCACAGAATTTGCGCCCCACAGAATTTGCACCCCACAGGATGTGCAAGCACAGTTTTTTTATTAATTTGATTTAAAAAAAAAAAATTGTAAATTTGTTTCAATATTATTTTTATTTATGTGTGCCGCAGGATGTGCGCCCCACAGAATTTGCGCCCCACAGGATGTGCAAGCAAGGTTTTTTATTACTTATATTTAAATATTTTTTTCTGTAAAAATGTTTTAATATTATTTTTATTTATGTGCGCAGCAGGATGTGTGCCGCAGGATGTGCGCCCCACATAATTTGCGCCCCACAGGATGTGCAAGGACAGTTTTTTCATTAATTTGATTTTTAAAAACAAATTGTAATTTGTTTTTAATATTATTTTTATTTATGTGCGCAGCAGGATGTGTGCCGCAGGATGTGCGCCCCACATAATTTGCGCCCCACAGGATGTGCAAGCACAGTTTTTTTATTAATTTGATTTAAAAAAAAAAAATTGTAAATTTGTTTCAATATTATTTTTATTTATGTGTGCCGCAGGATGTGCGCCCCACAGAATTTGCGCCCCACAGGATGTGCAAGGACAGCTTTTTTATTAATTTGATTTAAAAAAAAAAAATTGTAATTTGTTTTTAATATTATTTTTATTTATGTGCGCAGAAGGATGTGCGCCGCAGGATGTGCGCCCCACAGAATTTGCGCCCCACAGGATGTGCAAGCACAGTTTTTTTATTAATTTGATTTAAATATTTTTTTTTGTAAAAATGTTTTAACATTATTTTTATTGATATGCGCAGCAGGATGTGCGCCGCAGGATGTGCGCCCCACAGAATTTGCGCCCCACAGAATTTGCACCCCACAGGATGTGCAAGCACAGTTTTTTTATTAATTTGATTTAAAAAAAATAATTGTAAATTGTTTTTAATATTATTTTTATTTATGTGCGCAGCAGGATGTGCGCCGCAGGATGTGCGCCCCACAGAATTTGCGCCCCACAGGATGTGCAAGCACAGTTTTTTTATTAATTTGATTTAAAAAAAATAATTGTAAATTGTTTTTAATATTATTTTTATTTATGTGCGCAGCAGGATGTGCGCCGCAGGATGTGCGCCCCACAGAATTTGCGCCCCACAGGATGTGCAAGCACAGTTTTTTAATTAATTTGATTTAAAAAAAAAATTGCAATTTGTTTTTAACATTATTTTTATTTATGTGCGCAGCAGGATGTGCGCCGCAGGATTTGCGGCCCACAGAATTTGCGCCCCACAGGATGTGCAAGCACAGTTTTTTTATTAATTTGATTTAAAAAAAAATTGTAATTTGTTTTTAATATTATTTTGATTTATGTGCGCAGCAGGATGTGCGCCGCAGGATGTGCGCCCCACAGAATTTGCACCCCACAGAATTTGCACCCCACAGGATGCGCAAGCACAGTTTTTTTATTAATTTGATTTAAAAAAAATAATTGTAAATTGTTTTTAATATTATTTTTATTTATGTGCGCAGCAGGATGTGCGCCGCATGATGTGCGCCCCACATAATTTGCGCCCCACAGGATGTGCAAGCAAGGTTTTTTATTAGTTATATCAAATATTTTTTTCTGTAAAAATGTTTTAATATTATTTTTATTCATGTGCGCAGCAGGATGTGCGCCGCAGGATGTGCGCCCAACAGAATTTGCGCCCCACAGGATGTGCAAGGATAGTTTTTTTATTAATTTGATTTAAAAAAAAAAAATTGTAATTTGTTTTTAATATTATTTTTATTTATGTGCGCAGAAGGATGTGCGCCGCAGGATGTGCGCCCCACAGAATTTGCGCCCCACAGGATGTGCAAGCACAGTTTTTTTATTAATTTGATTTAAATATTTTTTTTTGTAAAAATGTTTTAACATTATTTTTATTGATATGCGCAGCAGGATGTGCGCCGCAGGATGTGCGCCCCACAGAATTTGCGCCCCACAGAATTTGCACCCCACAGGATGTGCAAGCACAGTTTTTTTATTAATTTGATTTAAAAAAAAATAATTGTAAATTGTTTTCAATATTATTTTTATTTATGTGCGCAGCAGGATGTGCGCCCCACAGAATTTAAGCCCCACAGGATGTGCAAGCACAGTTTTTTTATTAATTTGATTTAAATATTTTTTTTTGTAAAAATGTTTTAATATTATTTTTATTTATGTGCGCAGCAGGATGTGCGCAGCAGGATGTGCGCCGCAGGATGTGCGCCCCAAATAATTTGCGCCCCACAGGATGTGCAAGCACAGTTTTTTTATTAATTTGATTTAAAAAAAAAAATTGTAAATTGTTTTTAATATTATTTTTATTTATGTGCGCAGCAGGATGTGCGCCGCAGGATGTGCGCCCCACAGAATTTGCGCCCCACAGGATGTGCAAGGACAGTTTTTTATTAATTTGATTTAAATATTTTTTTTGTAAAAATGTTTTAATATAATTTTTATTTATGTGCGCAGCAGGATTTGCGCCGCATGATGTGCGCCCCACATAATTTGCGCCCCACAGGATGATCAAGCACAGTTTTTTTATTAATTTGATTTAAAAAAAAAAAATGTAAATTGTTTTTAATATTATTTTTATTTATGTGCGCAGCAGGATGTGCGCCACAGGATGTGCGCCCCACATAATTTGCGCCCCACAGGATGTGCAAGCAAGGTTTTTTATTAGTTATTTTTCAATATTTTTTTTTGTAAAAATGTTTTAATATTATTTTTAATTATGTGCGCAGCAGTATGTGCGCCGCAGGATGTGCGCCCCACATAATTTGCGCCCCACAGGATTTGCAAGCACTTTTTTTTTATTAATTTGATTTAAATATTTTTTTTTGTAAAAATGTTTTAATATTATTTGTATTTATGTGCGCAGCAGGATGTGTGCCGCAGGATGTGCGCCCCACAGAATTTGCGCCCCACAGGATGTGCAAAGACAGTTTTTTTATTAATTTGATTTAAATATTTTTTTGTAAAAATGTTTTAATATTATTTTTATTTATGTGCGCAGCAGGATGTGCGCCCCACAGAATTTGCGCCCCACAGGATGTGCAAGCACAGTTTTTTTATTAGTTATATTTAAATATTTTTTTTTGTAAAAATGTTTTAATATTATTTTTATTTATATGCGCAGCAGGATGTGTGCCGCAGGATGTGCGCCCCACAGAATTTGCGCCCCACAGGATGTGCAAGGACAGTTTTTTTATTAATTTGATTTAAAAAAAAAAAAATTGTAATTTGTTTTTAATATTATTTTTATTTATGTGCGCAGCAGGATGTGCGCCGCATGATGTGCGCCCCACATAATTTGCGCCCCACAGGATGTGCAAGCACAGTTTTTTTATTAATTTGATTTAAAAAAAAAAATTGTAATTTGTTTTTAATATTATTTTTATTTATGTGCGCAGCAGGATGTGTGCCGCAGGATGTGCGCCCCACAGAATTTGCGCCCCACAGGATGTGCAAGCACAGTGTTTTTATTAATTTGATTTAAATATTTTTTTTTGTAAAATTGTTTTAATATTATTTTTATTTATGTGCGCAGCAGGATGTGCGGCCCACAGAATTTGCGCCCCACAGGATGTGCAAGGACAGTTTTTTTATTAATTTGATTTAAAAAAAAAAAATTGTAATTTGTTTTTAATATTATTTTTATTTGTGTGCGCAGCAGGATGTGTGCCGCAGGATGTGCGCCCCACAGAATTTGTTCCCCACAGGATGTGCAAGCACAGTTTTTTTATTAATTTGATTTTAATATATTTTTTTGTAAAAATGTTTTAATATTATTTTTATTTATGTGCGCAGCAGGATGTGCGCCACAGGATGTGCGCCCCACATAATTTGCGCCCCACAGGATGTGCAAGCACAGTTTTTTTATTAATTTGATTTAAAAAAAAAAATTGTAAATTTGTTTCAATATTATTTTTATTTATGTGCGCAGCAGGATGTGTGCCGCAGGATGTGCGCCCCACAGAATTTGTTCCCCACAGGATGTGCAAGCACAGTTTTTTTATTAATTTGATTTAAATATTTTTTTTTGTAAAAATGTTTTAATATTATTTTTATTTATGTGCGCAGCAGGATGTTTGCCGCAGGATGTGCTCCCCACAGAATTTGCGCCCCACATAATTTGCAGCCCACAGGATGTGCAAGCACAGTTTTTTTATTAATTTGATTTAAAAAAAAATAATTGTAAATTGTTTTTAATATTATTTTTATTTATGTGCGCAGCAGGATGTGCGCCGCAGGATGTGCGCCCCACAGAATTTGCGCCCCACAGGATGTGCAAGGACAGTTTTTTATTAATTTGATTTAAATATTTTTTTTGTAAAAATGTTTTAATATAATTTTTATTTATGTGCGCAGCAGGATTTGCGCCGCATGATGTGCGCCCCACATAATTTGCGCCCCACAGGATGATCAAGCACAGTTTTTTTATTAATTTGATTTAAAAAAAAAAAATGTAAATTGTTTTTAATATTATTTTTATTTATGTGCGCAGCAGGATGTGCGCCGCAGGATGTGCGCCCCACATAATTTGAGCCCCACAGGATGTGCAAGCAAGGTTTTTTATTAGTTATATTTCAATATTTTTTTTTGTAAAAATGTTTTAATATTATTTTTAATTATGTGCGCAGCAGTATGTGCGCCGCAGGATGTGCGCCCCACATAATTTGCGCCCCACAGGATTTGCAAGCACTTTTTTTTTATTAATTTGATTTAAATATTTTTTTTTGTAAAAATGTTTTAATATTATTTGTATTTATGTGCGCAGCAGGATGTGTGCCGCAGGATGTGCGCCCCACAGAATTTGCGCCCCACAGGATGTGCAAAGACAGTTTTTTTATTAATTTGATTTAAATATTTTTTTGTAAAAATGTTTTAATATTATTTTTATTTATGTGCGCAGCAGGATGTGCGCCCCACAGAATTTGCGCCCCACAGGATGTGCAAGCACAGTTTTTTTATTAGTTATATTTAAATATTTTTTTTTGTAAAAATGTTTTAATATTATTTTTATTTATATGCGCAGCAGGATGTGTGCCGCAGGATGTGCGCCCCACAGAATTTGCGCCCCTCAGGATGTGCAAGCACATTTTTTTTATTAATTTGATTAAAAAAAAAAAAATTGTAAATTTTTTTTAATTTTATTTTTATTTATGTGCGCAGCAGGATGTGCGCCGCAGGATGTGCGCCCCACAGGATGTGCAAGCACAGTTTTTTTATTAATTTGATTTAAATATTTTTTTTTGAAAAATGTTTTAATATTATTATTATTAATGTGCGCAGCAGGATGTGCGCCACAGGATGTGCGCCCCACAGAATTTGCGCCCCACAGGATGTGCAAGGACAGTTTTTTTATTAATTTGATTTAAAAAAAAAAAAATTGTAATTTGTTTTTAATATTATTTTTATTTATGTGCGCAGCAGGATGTGCGCCGCATGATGTGCGCCCCACATAATTTGCGCCCCACAGGATGTGCAAGCACAGTTTTTTTATTAATTTGATTTAAAAAAAAAAATTGTAATTTGTTTTTAATATTATTTTTATTTATGTGCGCAGCAGGATGTGTGCCGCAGGATGTGCGCCCCACAGAATTTGCGCCCCACAGGATGTGCAAGCACAGTGTTTTTATTAATTTGATTTAAATATTTTTTTTTGTAAAATTGTTTTAATATTATTTTTATTTATGTGCGCAGCAGGATGTGCGGCCCACAGAATTTGCGCCCCACAGGATGTGCAAGGACAGTTTTTTTATTAATTTGATTTAAAAAAAAAAAATTGTAATTTGTTTTTAATATTATTTTTATTTGTGTGCGCAGCAGGATGTGTGCCGCAGGATGTGCGCCCCACAGAATTTGTTCCCCACAGGATGTGCAAGCACAGTTTTTTTATTAATTTGATTTTAATATATTTTTTTGTAAAAATGTTTTAATATTATTTTTATTTATGTGCGCAGCAGGATGTGCGCCACAGGATGTGCGCCCCACATAATTTGCGCCCCACAGGATGTGCAAGCACAGTTTTTTTATTAATTTGATTTAAAAAAAAAAATTGTAAATTTGTTTCAATATTATTTTTATTTATGTGCGCAGCAGGATGTGTGCCGCAGGATGTGCGCCCCACAGAATTTGTTCCCCACAGGATGTGCAAGCACAGTTTTTTTATTAATTTGATTTAAATATTTTTTTTTGTAAAAATGTTTTAATATTATTTTTATTTATGTGCGCAGCAGGATGTTTGCCGCAGGATGTGCTCCCCACAGAATTTGCGCCCCACATAATTTGCAGCCCACAGGATGTGCAAGCACAGTTTTTTTATTAATTTGATTTAAAAAAAAATAATTGTAAATTGTTTTTAATATTATTTTTATTTATGTGCGCAGCAGGATGTGCGCCGCAGGATGTGCGCCCCACAGAATTTGCGCCCCACAGGATGTGCAAGGACAGTTTTTTATTAATTTGATTTAAATATTTTTTTTGTAAAAATGTTTTAATATAATTTTTATTTATGTGCGCAGCAGGATTTGCGCCGCATGATGTGCGCCCCACATAATTTGCGCCCCACAGGATGATCAAGCACAGTTTTTTTATTAATTTGATTTAAAAAAAAAAAATGTAAATTGTTTTTAATATTATTTTTATTTATGTGCGCAGCAGGATGTGCGCCGCAGGATGTGCGCCCCACATAATTTGAGCCCCACAGGATGTGCAAGCAAGGTTTTTTATTAGTTATATTTCAATATTTTTTTTTGTAAAAATGTTTTAATATTATTTTTAATTATGTGCGCAGCAGTATGTGCGCCGCAGGATGTGCGCCCCACATAATTTGCGCCCCACAGGATTTGCAAGCACTTTTTTTTTATTAATTTGATTTAAATATTTTTTTTTGTAAAAATGTTTTAATATTATTTGTATTTATGTGCGCAGCAGGATGTGTGCCGCAGGATGTGCGCCCCACAGAATTTGCGCCCCACAGGATGTGCAAAGACAGTTTTTTTATTAATTTGATTTAAATATTTTTTTGTAAAAATGTTTTAATATTATTTTTATTTATGTGCGCAGCAGGATGTGCGCCCCACAGAATTTGCGCCCCACAGGATGTGCAAGCACAGTTTTTTTATTAGTTATATTTAAATATTTTTTTTTGTAAAAATGTTTTAATATTATTTTTATTTATATGCGCAGCAGGATGTGTGCCGCAGGATGTGCGCCCCACAGAATTTGCGCCCCTCAGGATGTGCAAGCACATTTTTTTTATTAATTTGATTAAAAAAAAAAAAATTGTAAATTTTTTTTAATTTTATTTTTATTTATGTGCGCAGCAGGATGTGCGCCGCAGGATGTGCGCCCCACAGGATGTGCAAGCACAGTTTTTTTATTAATTTGATTTAAATATTTTTTTTTGTAAAAATATTTTAATATTATTTTTATTTTATGTGCGCAGCAGGATGTGCGCTTCAGGATGTGCGCCCCACAGAATTTGCGCCCTACAGAATGTGCAAGCACAGTTTTTTTATTAATTTGATTTAAATATTTTTTTTTGAAAAATGTTTTAATATTATTATTATTAATGTGCGCAGCTGGATGTGCGCCGCATGATGTGCGCCCCACATAATTTGCGCCCCACAGGATGAGCAAGCACAGTTTTTTTATTAATTGTTTTAAATATTTTTTTTGTAAAGATGTTTTAATATTATTTTTATTTATGTGTGCAGCAGGATGTGCGCCGCATGATGTGCGCCCCACATAATTTGCGCCCCACTGGATGAGCAAGCACAGTTTTTTTATTAATTGTTTTAAATATTTTTTTTGTAAAGATGTTTTAATATTATTTTTATTTATGTGCGCAGCAGGATGTGCGCCGCATGATGTGCGCCCCACAGAATTTGCGCCCCACAGGATGTGCAAGGACAGTTTTTTTATTAATTTGATTTAAAAAAAAAAAAATTGTAATTTGTTTTTAATATTATTTTTATTTATGTGCGCAGCAGGATGTGCGCCGCATGATGTGCGCCCCACATAATTTGCGCCCCACAGGATGTGCAAGCACAGTTTTTTTATTAATTTGATTTAAAAAAAAAAAATTGTAAATTTGTTTCAATATTATTTTTATTTATGTGCGCAGCAGGATGTGTGCCGCAGGATGTGCGCCCCACAGAATTTGATCCCCACAGGATGTGCAAGCACAGTTTTTTTATTAATTTGATTTTAATATATTTTTTTGTAAAAATGTTTTAATATTATTTTTATTTATGTGCGCAGCAGGATGTTTGCCGCAGGATGTGCGCCCCACAGAATTTGCGCCCCACATAATTTGCAGCCCACAGGATGTGCAAGCACAGTTTTTTTATTAATTTGATTTAAAAAAAAATAATTGTAAATTGTTTTTAATATTATTTTTATTTATGTGCGCAGCAGGATGTGCGCCGCAGGATGTGCGCCCCACAGAATTTGCGCCCCACAGGATGTGCAAGGACAGTTTTTTATTAATTTGATTTAAATATTTTTTTTGTAAAAATGTTTTAATATAATTTTTATTTATGTGCGCAGCAGGATTTGCGCCGCATGATGTGCGCCCCACATAATTTGCGCCCCACAGGATGATCAAGCACAGTTTTTTTATTAATTTGATTTAAAAAAAAAAAATGTAAATTGTTTTTAATATTATTTTTATTTATGTGCGCAGCAGGATGTGCGCCGCAGGATGTGCGCCCCACATAATTTGCGCCCCACAGGATGTGCAAGCAAGGTTTTTTATTAGTTATATTTCAATATTTTTTTTTGTAAAAATGTTTTAATATTATTTTTAATTATGTGCGCAGCAGTATGTGCGCCGCAGGATGTGCGCCCCACATAATTTGCGCCCCACAGGATTTGCAAGCACTTTTTTTTTATTAATTTGATTTAAATATTTTTTTTTGTAAAAATGTTTTAATATTATTTGTATTTATGTGCGCAGCAGGATGTGTGCCGCAGGATGTGCGCCCCACAGAATTTGCGCCCCACAGGATGTGCAAAGACAGTTTTTTTATTAATTTGATTTAAATATTTTTTTGTAAAAATGTTTTAATATTATTTTTATTTATGTGCGCAGCAGGATGTGCGCCCCACAGAATTTGCGCCCCACAGGATGTGCAAGCACAGTTTTTTTATTAGTTATATTTAAATATTTTTTTTTGTAAAAATGTTTTAATATTATTTTTATTTATATGCGCAGCAGGATGTGTGCTGCGCCCCACAGAATTTGCGCCCCTCAGGATGTGCAAGCACATTTTTTTTATTAATTTGATTAAAAAAAAAAAAATTGTAAATTTTTTTTAATTTTATTTTTATTTATGTGCGCAGCAGGATGTGCGCCGCAGGATGTGCGCCCCACAGGATGTGCAAGCACAGTTTTTTTATTAATTTGATTTAAATATTTTTTTTTGTAAAAATATTTTAATATTATTTTTATTTTATGTGCGCAGCAGGATGTGCGCTTCAGGATGTGCGCCCCACAGAATTTGCGCCCTACAGAATGTGCAAGCACAGTTTTTTTATTAATTTGATTTAAATATTTTTTTTTGAAAAATGTTTTAATATTATTATTATTAATGTGCGCAGCTGGATGTGCGCCGCATGATGTGCGCCCCACATAATTTGCGCCCCACAGGATGAGCAAGCACAGTTTTTTTATTAATTGTTTTAAATATTTTTTTTGTAAAGATGTTTTAATATTATTTTTATTTATGTGCGCAGCAGGATGTGCGCCGCATGATGTGCGCCCCACATAATTTGCGCCCCACAGGATGAGCAAGCACAGTTTTTTTATTAATTGTTTTAAATATTTTTTTTGTAAAGATGTTTTAATATTATTTTTATTTATGTGCGCAGCAGGATGTGCGCCGCATGATGTGCGCCCCACAGAATTTGCGCCCCACAGGATGTGCAAGGACAGTTTTTTTATTAATTTGATTTAAAAAAAAAAAAATTGTAATTTGTTTTTAATATTATTTTTTTTTATGTGCGCAGCAGGATGTGCGCCGCATGATGTGCGCCCCACATAATTTGCGCCCCACAGGATGTGCAAGCACAGTTTTTTTATTAATTTGATTTAAAAAAAAAAAATTGTAAATTTGTTTCAATATTATTTTTATTTATGTGCGCAGCAGGATGTGTGCCGCAGGATGTGCGCCCCACAGAATTTGATCCCCACAGGATGTGCAAGCACAGTTTTTTTATTAATTTGATTTTAATATATTTTTTTGTAAAAATGTTTTAATATTATTTTTATTTATGTGCGCAGCAGGATGTGCGCCGCATGATGTGCGCCCCACATAATTTTCGCCCCACAGGATGTGCAAGCACAGTTTTTTTATTAATTTGATTTAAATATTTTTTTTTGTAAAAATGTTTTAATATTATTTTTATTCATGTGGGCAGCAGGATGTGCGCCGCAGGATGTGCGCCCCACAGAATTTGCGCCCCACAGGATGTGCAAGGACAGTTTTTTTATTAATTTGATTTAAAAAAAAAATTATAATTTGTTTTTAATATTATTTTTATTTATGTGCGTAGCAGGATGTGCGCCCCACAGAATTTGCGCCCTACAGGATGTGCAAGCACAGTTTTTTTATTAATTGTTTTAAATATTTTTTTTGTAAAAATGTTTTAATATTATTTTTATTTATGTGCGCAGCAGGATGTGCGCCGCAGGATGTGCGCCCCACATAATTTGCGCCCCACAGGATGTGCAAGGACAGTTTTTTTATTAATTTGATTTAAAAAAAAAAATTGTAATTGTTTTTAATATTATTTTTATTCATGTGCGCAGCAGGATGTGCGCCGCAGGATGTGCGCCCCAGAGAATTTGCGCCCTACAGGATGTGCAAACACAGTTTTTTTATTAATTTGATTTAAATATTTTTTTTTGTAAAAATGTTTTACTATTATTTTTATTTATGTGCGCAGCAGGATGTGCGCCGCAGGATGTGCGCCCCACAGAATTTGCGCCCCACAGGATGTGCAAGCACAGCTTTTTTATTAATTTGATTTAAATATTTTTTTTTGTAAAAATGTTTTAACATTATTTTTATTTATATGCGCAGCAGGATGTGCGCCGCAGGATGTGCGCCCCACAGAATTTGCGCCCCACAGGATGTGCAAGCACAGTTTTTTTATTAATTTGATTTAAATATATTTTTTTGTAAAAATGTTTTAATATTATTTTTATTTATGTGCGCAGCAGGATGTGCGCCGCAGGATGTGCGCCCCACATAATTTGCGCCCCACAGGATGTGCAAGCACATTTTTTTTATTAGTTATATTTAAATATTTTTTTTTGTAAAAATGTTTTAATATTATTTTTATTTATGTGCGCAGCAGGATGTGCGCCGCAGGATGTTTGCCCCACAGAATTTGCGCCCCACAGGATGTGCAAACACAGTTTTTTTATTAATTTGATTTAAATATTTTTTTTTGGAAAAATGTTTTAATATTATTTTTATTCATGTGCGCAGCAGGATTTGCGCCGCAGGATGTGCGCCCCCAGAATTTGCGCCCCACAGGATGTGCAAGGACAGTTTTTTTATTAATTTGATTTAAATATTTTTTTTGTAAAAATGTTTTAATATAATTTTTATTTATGTGCGCAGCAGGATGTGCGCCGCAGGATGTGCAAGGACAGTTTTTTTATTAATTTGATTTAAAAAAAATAAATTGTAATTTGTTTTTAATATTATTTTTACTTATGTGCGCAGCAGGATGTGCGCCGCAGGATGTGCGCCCCACAGGATGTGCAAGGACAGTTTTTTTATTAATTTGATTTAAAAAAAATAAATTGTAATTTGTTTTTAATATTATTTTTATTTATGTGCGCAGCAGGATGTGCGCCGCAGGATGTGCGCCCCACAGAATTTGCGCCCCACAGGATGTGCAAGGACAGCTTTTTTTATTAATTTGATTTAAAAAAAATTTTTTGTAAAAATGTTTTAATATTATTTTGATTTATGTGCGCAGCAGGATGTGCGCCGCAGGATGTGCTCCCCACAGGATGTGCAAGCACAGTTTTTTTATTAATTTGATTTAAAAAAAAAATTTTGTAGTTTGTTTTTAATATTATTTTTACTTATGTGCGCATTAGGATGTGCGCCGCAGGATGTGCGCCCCACTGAATTTGCGCCCCACAGGATGTGCAAGGACAGTTTTTTTATTAATTTGATTTAAAAAAAAAAATTGTAATTTTTTTTCAATATTATTTTTATTTATGTGCGCAGCAGGATGTGCGCCGCAGGATGTGCGCCCCACAGAATTTGCGCCCCACAAGATGTGCAAGGACAGCTTTTTTTATTAATTTGATTTAAATATTTTTTTTTGTAAAAATGTTTTAATATTATTTTTATTTATGTGCGCAGCAGGATGTGTGCTGCAGGATGTGCGCCACAGAATTTTTCCCCCACAGGATGTGCAAGCACAGTTTTTTTATTAATTTTATTTAAAAAAAATTTTTTGTAAAAATGTTTTAATATTATTTTGATTTATGTGCGCAGCAGGATGTGCGCCGCAGGATGTGCTCCCCACAGGATGTGCAAGCACAGTTTTTTTATTAATTTGATTTAAAAAAAAAATTTTGTAGTTTGTTTTTAGTATTATTTTTACTTATGTGCGCATTAGGATGTGCGCCGCAGGATGTGCGCCCCACATAATTTGCGCCCCACAGGATGTGCAAGGACATTTTTTTATTAATTTGATTTTAAAAAAAAAATTGTAATTTGTTTTTAATATTATTTTTATTTATGTGCGCAGCAGGATGTGCGCCGCAGGATGTGCGCCCCACAGGATGTGCAAGGACAGTTTTTTTATTAATTTGATTTAAAAAAAAAAAATTGTAATTTGTTTTTAATATTATTTTTATTTATGTGCGCAGCAGGATGTGCGCCGCAGGATGTGCGCCCCACAGAATTTGCGCCCCACAGGATGTGCAAGGACAGTTTTTTTATTAATTTGATTTAAATATTTTTTTTGTAAAAATGTTTTAATATTATTTTTATTTATGTGCGCAGCAGGATGTGCGCCGCAGGATGTGCGCCCCACAGAATTTGCGCCCCACAGGATGTGCAAGGACAGTTTTTTTATTAATTTGATTTAAAAAAAAAAATTGTAATTTGTTTTTAATATTTTTTTTATTTATGTGCGCAGCAGGATGTGCGCCGCAGGATGTGCGCCCCACAGAATTTGCGCCCCACAGGATGTGCAAGGACAGTTTTTTTATTAATTTGATTTAAATATTTTTTTTGTAAAAATGTTTTAATATTATTTTTATTTATGTGCGCAGCAGGATGTGCGCCGCAGGATGTGCGCCCCACAGAATTTGCGCCCCACAGGATGTGCAAGGACAGTTTTTTTATTAATTTGATTTAAAAAAAGAAAATTGTAATTTTTTTATAATATTATTTTTATTAATGTGCGCAGCTGGATGTGCGCCGCCGGATGTGCGCCCCACATAATTTGCGCCCCACAGGATGTGCAAGCACAGTTTTTTTATTAATTTGATTTAAAAAAAAAAACTTGTAAATTAGTTTTAATATTATTTTTATTAATGTGCGCAGCTGGATGTGCGCCGCAGAATGTGTGCCCCACAGAATTTGCGCCCCATAGGATGTGCAAGCACAGTTTTTTTATTAATTTGATTTACATATTTTTTTTTGTAAAAATGTTTTAATATTATTTTTATTTATGTGCGCAGTAGGATGTGCGCTCCACAGAATTTGCGCCCCACAGGATGTGCAAGCACAGTTTTTTTATTAATTTGATTTAAAAAAAAAAACTTGTAAAGTTGTTTCAATATTATTTTTATTTATGTGCGCAGCAGGATGTGCGCCGCAGGATGTGCGCCCCACAGAATTTGTGCCCCACAGGATGTGCAAGGACAGTTTTTTTATTAATTTGATTTTAAAAAAAAAATTGTAATTTGTTTTTAATATTTTTTTTATTTATGTGCGCAGCAGGATGTGCGCCGCAGGATGTGCGCCCCACAGAATTTGCGCCCCACAGGATGTGCAAGCACAGTTTTTTTATTAATTTGATTTGAATATTTTTTTTTGTAAAAATGTTTTAATATTATTTTTATTTATGTGCACAGCAGCATGTGCGCTGCAGGATTTGCGCCCCACATAATTTGCGCCCCACAGGATGTGCAAGCACAGTTTTTTTATTAATTTGATTTAAATATTTTTTTTTGTAAAAATGTTTTAATATTATTTTTATTTATGTGCGCAGCAGGATGTGCGCCCCACAGGATGTGCAAGCACAGTTTTTTTATTAATTTGATTTAAATATATATTTTTTTTTAAAAATGTTTTAATATTATTTTTATTTATGTGCGCAGCAGTATGTGCGCAGCAGCATGTGCGCCCCACAGAATTTGCGCCCCACAAGATGTGCAAGGACAGTTTTTTTATTAATTTGATTTAAAAAAAGAAAATTGTAATTTTTTTATAATATTATTTTTATTAATGTGCGCAGCTGGATGTGCGCCGCCGGATGTGCGCCCCACATAATTTGCGCCCCACAGGATGTGCAAGCACAGTTTTTTTATTAATTTGATTTAAAAAAAAAAACTTGTAAATTAGTTTTAATATTATTTTTATTAATGTGCGCAGCTGGATGTGCGCCGCAGAATGTGTGCCCCACAGAATTTGCGCCCCATAGGATGTGCAAGCACAGTTTTTTTATTAATTTGATTTACATATTTTTTTTTGTAAAAATGTTTTAATATTATTTTTATTTATGTGCGCAGTAGGATGTGCGCTCCACAGAATTTGCGCCCCACAGGATGTGCAAGCACAGTTTTTTTATTAATTTGATTTAAAAAAAAAAACTTGTAAATTTGTTTCAATATTATTTTTATTTATGTGCGCAGCAGGATGTGTGCCGCAGGATGTGCGCCCCACAGAATTTGCGCCCCACAGGATGTGCAAGCACCGTTTTTGTATTAGTTTGATTTAAATTTTTTTTTTGTAAAAATGTTTTAATATTATTTTTATTCATGTGCGCAGCAGGTTGTGCGCTCACAGAATTTGCGCCCCACAGGATGTACAAGGACAGTTTTTTTATTAATTTGATTTAAATATTTTTTTTTGTAAAAATGTTTTAATATTATTTTTATTTCTGTGCGCCGCAGGATGTGCGCCCCACAGGATGTGCGCCCCACAGGATGTGCAAGCACAGTTTTTTTATTAATTTGATTTTTAAAAAAAAATTGTAATTTGTTTTTAATATTATTTTTATTCATGTGCGCAGCAGGATGTGCGCCGCAGGATGTGCGCCCCACAGGATGTGCAAGGACAGTTTTTTTATTAATTTGATTTAAAAAAAATAAATTGTAATTTGCTTTTAATATTATTTTTATTTATGTGCGCAGCAGGATGTGCGCCGCAGGATGTGCGCCACACAGAATTTGCGCCCCACAAGATGTGCAAGGACATTTTTTTATTAGTTTGATTTAAATATTTTTTTTTGTAAAAATGTTTTAATATTATTTTTATTCATGTGCGCAGCAGGATTTGCGCCGCAGGATGTGCGCCCGACAGAATTTGCGCCCCACAGAATGTGCAAGCACAGTTTTTTTATTAATTTGATTTAAATATTTTTTTTTGAAAAAAATGTTTTAATATTATTCTTATTTATGTGCGCAGCAGGATGTGTGCTGCAGGATGTGCGCCCCACAGAATTTGTCTCCCACAGGATGTGCAAGCACAGTTTTTTTATTAATTTGATTTAAAAAATTTTTTTGTAAAAATGTTTTAATATTATTTTGATTTATGTGCGCAGCAGGATGTGCGCCGCAGGATGTGCGCCCCACAGAATTTGCGCCCCACAGGATGTGCGAGGACAGTTTTTTTATTAATTTGATTTAAAAAAAAAAAATTGTAGTTTGTTTTTAATATTATTTTTATTTATGTGCGCAGCAGGATGTGCGCCGCAGGATGTGCGCCCCACAGAATATGCGCCCCACAGGATGTGCAAGCACAGTTTTTTTATTAATTTGATTTAAATATTTTTTTTTGTAAAAATGTTTTAATATTAATTTTATTCATGTGCGCAGCAGGATTTGCGCCGCAGGATGTGCGCCCCACAGAATTTGCGCCCCACAGGATGTGCAAGGACAGTTTTTTTATTAATTTGATTTTAAAAAAAAAATTGTAATTTGTTTTTAATATTATTTTTATTCATGTGCGCAGCAGGATGTGCGCCGCAGGATGTGCGCCCCACAGGATGTGCAAGGACAGTTTTTTTATTAATTTGATTTAAAAAAAATAAATTGTAATTTGTTTTTAATATTATTTGTATTTATGTGCGCAGCAGGATGTGCGCCGCAGGATGTGCGCCCCACAGAATTTGCGCCCCACAGGATGTGCAAGGACAGTTTTTTTATTAATTTGATTTAAAAAAAAAAATTGTAATTTGTTTTTAATATTTTTTTTATTTATGTGCGCAGCAGGATGTGCGCCGCAGGATATGCGCCCCACAGAATTTGTGCCCCACAGGATGTGCAAGCACAGTTTTTTTATTAATTTGATTTGAATATTTTTTTTTGTAAAAATGTTTTAATATTATTTTTATTTATGTGCGCAGCAGCATGTGCGCTGCAGGATTTGCGCCCCACATAATTTGCGCCCCACAGGATGTGCAAGCACAGTTTTTTTATTAATTTGATTTAAATATATTTTTTTGTAAAAATGTTTTAATATTATTTTTATTTATGTGCGCAGCAGTATGTGCGCAGCAGCATGTGCGCCCCACAGAATTTGCGCCCCACAGG
Source organism: Pleuronectes platessa (assembly GCF_947347685.1). Lineage (NCBI taxonomy): Eukaryota > Metazoa > Chordata > Actinopteri > Pleuronectiformes > Pleuronectidae > Pleuronectes > Pleuronectes platessa. The sequence continues at coordinate 25,904 of NW_026519154.1, read as the reverse complement.
ATGTGCAAGGACAGTTTTTTTATTAATTTGATTTAAAAAAAGAAAATTGTAATTTTTTTATAATATTATTTTTATTAATGTGCGCAGCTGGATGTGCGCCGCAGGATATGCGCCCCACATAATTTGCGCCCCAAAGGATGTGCAAGCACAGTTTTTTTATTAATTTGATTTAAATATTTTTTTTTGTAAAAAAGTATTAATATTATTTTTATTTTTGTGCGCAGCAGGATGTGCGCCGCAGAATGTGCGCCCCACAGAATTTGCGCCCCACAGGATGTGCAAGCACAGTTTTTTTATTAATTTGATTTAAATATATTTTTTTGTAAAAATGTTTTAATATTATTTTTATTTATGTGCGCAGCAGTATGTGCGCAGCAGCATGTTTGCCCCACAGAATTTGCGCCCCACAGGATGTGCAAGGACAGTTTTTTTATTAATTTGATTTAAATATATTTTTTTGTAAAAATGTTTTAATATTATTTTTATTTCTGTGCGCCGCAGGATGTGCGCCCCACATAATTTGCGCCTCACAGGATGTGCAAGCACAGTTTTTTTATTAATTTGATTTAAAAAAAGAAAATTGTAATTTTTTTTATAATATTATTTTTATTAATGTGCGCAGCTGGATGTGCGCCGCAGGATGTGCGCCCCACACAATTTGCGCCCCAAAGGATGTGCAAGCACAGTTTTTTTATTAAGTTGATTTAAATATTTTTTTTTGTAAAAATGTTTTAATATTATTTTTATTTTTGTGCGCAGCAGGATGTGCGCCGCAGAATGTGCGCCCCACAGAATTTGCGCCCCACAGGATGTGCAAGCACAGTTTTTTTATTAATTTGATTTGAAAAAAAAACTTGTAAATTAGTTTTAATATTATTTTTATTTATGTGCGCAGTAGGATGTGCGCTCCACAGAATTTGCGCCCCACAGGATGTGCAAGCACAGTTTTTTTATTAATTTGATTTAAATATTTTTTTTTGTAAAAATGTTTTAATATTATTTTTATTAATGTGCGCAGCTGGATGTGCGCTGCAGGATGTGCGCCCCACAGAATTTGCGCCCCACAGGATGTGCAAGCACAGTTTTTTATTAATTTGATTTAAATATTTTTTTTTGTAAAATTTTTAAATATTATTTTAATTCATGTGCGCACCAGGATGTGTGCAGCAGGATGTGCGCCGCAGGATGTGCGCCCCACAGAATTTGCGCCTCACAGGATGTGCAAGCACAGTTTTTTTATTAATTTGATTTAAAAAAAAAATTCTAATTTTTTTTTAATATTATCTTTTTTAATGTGCACACCTGGATGTGCGCCCCACATAATTTGCGCCCCACAGGATGTGCAAGCACAGTTTTTTTATTAATTTGATTTGAATATTTTTTTTTGTAAATATGTTTTAATATTATTTTTATTTATGTGCGCAGCAGGATGTGCGCCCCACAGGATGTGCAAGCACAGTTTTTTTATTAATTTGATTTAAATATATATTTTTTTTTAAAAATGTTTTAATATTATTTTTATTTATGTGCGCAGCAGTATGTGCGCAGCAGCATGTGCGCCCCACAGAATTTGCGCCCCACAAGATGTGCAAGGACAGTTTTTTTATTAATTTGATTTAAAAAAAGAAAATTGTAATTTTTTTATAATATTATTTTTATTAATGTGCGCAGCTGGATGTGCGCCGCCGGATGTGCGCCCCACATAATTTGCGCCCCACAGGATGTGCAAGCACAGTTTTTTTATTAATTTGATTTAAAAAAAAAAACTTGTAAATTAGTTTTAATATTATTTTTATTAATGTGCGCAGCTGGATGTGCGCCGCAGAATGTGTGCCCCACAGAATTTGCGCCCCATAGGATGTGCAAGCACAGTTTTTTTATTAATTTGATTTACATATTTTTTTTTGTAAAAATGTTTTAATATTATTTTTATTTATGTGCGCAGTAGGATGTGCGCTCCACAGAATTTGCGCCCCACAGGATGTGCAAGCACAGTTTTTTTATTAATTTGATTTAAAAAAAAAAACTTGTAAATTTGTTTCAATATTATTTTTATTTATGTGCGCAGCAGGATGTGTGCCGCAGGATGTGCGCCCCACAGAATTTGCGCCCCACAGGATGTGCAAGCACCGTTTTTGTATTAGTTTGATTTAAATTTTTTTTTTGTAAAAATGTTTTAATATTATTTTTATTCATGTGCGCAGCAGGTTGTGCGCTCACAGAATTTGCGCCCCACAGGATGTACAAGGACAGTTTTTTTATTAATTTGATTTAAATATTTTTTTTTGTAAAAATGTTTTAATATTATTTTTATTTCTGTGCGCCGCAGGATGTGCGCCCCACAGGATGTGCGCCCCACAGGATGTGCAAGCACAGTTTTTTTATTAATTTGATTTTTAAAAAAAAATTGTAATTTGTTTTTAATATTATTTTTATTCATGTGCGCAGCAGGATGTGCGCCGCAGGATGTGCGCCCCACAGGATGTGCAAGGACAGTTTTTTTATTAATTTGATTTAAAAAAAATAAATTGTAATTTGCTTTTAATATTATTTTTATTTATGTGCGCAGCAGGATGTGCGCCGCAGGATGTGCGCCACACAGAATTTGCGCCCCACAAGATGTGCAAGGACATTTTTTTATTAGTTTGATTTAAATATTTTTTTTTGTAAAAATGTTTTAATATTATTTTTATTCATGTGCGCAGCAGGATTTGCGCCGCAGGATGTGCGCCCGACAGAATTTGCGCCCCACAGAATGTGCAAGCACAGTTTTTTTATTAATTTGATTTAAATATTTTTTTTTGAAAAAAATGTTTTAATATTATTCTTATTTATGTGCGCAGCAGGATGTGTGCTGCAGGATGTGCGCCCCACAGAATTTGTCTCCCACAGGATGTGCAAGCACAGTTTTTTTATTAATTTGATTTAAAAAATTTTTTTGTAAAAATGTTTTAATATTATTTTGATTTATGTGCGCAGCAGGATGTGCGCCGCAGGATGTGCGCCCCACAGAATTTGCGCCCCACAGGATGTGCGAGGACAGTTTTTTTATTAATTTGATTTAAAAAAAAAAAATTGTAATTTGTTTTTAATATTATTTTTATTTATGTGCGCAGCAGGATGTGCGCCCCACAGAATTTGCGCCCCACAGGATGTGCAAGCACCGTTTTTTTATTAATTTGATTTAAAAAAAAAATTTTGTAGTTTGTTTTTAATATTATTTTTATTTATGTGCGCAGCAGGATGTGCGCCGCAGGATGTGCGCCCCACAGAATATGCGCCCCACAGGATGTGCAAGCACAGTTTTTTTATTAATTTGATTTAAATATTTTTTTTTGTAAAAATGTTTTAATATTAATTTTATTCATGTGCGCAGCAGGATTTGCGCCGCAGGATGTGCGCCCCACAGAATTTGCGCCCCACAGGATGTGCAAGGACAGTTTTTTTATTAATTTGATTTTAAAAAAAAAATTGTAATTTGTTTTTAATATTATTTTTATTCATGTGCGCAGCAGGATGTGCGCCGCAGGATGTGCGCCCCACAGGATGTGCAAGGACAGTTTTTTTATTAATTTGATTTAAAAAAAAAAATTGTAATTTGTTTTTAATATTTTTTTTATTTATGTGCGCAGCAGGATGTGCGCCGCAGGATATGCGCCCCACAGAATTTGTGCCCCACAGGATGTGCAAGCACAGTTTTTTTATTAATTTGATTTGAATATTTTTTTTTGTAAAAATGTTTTAATATTATTTTTATTTATGTGCGCAGCAGCATGTGCGCTGCAGGATTTGCGCCCCACATAATTTGCGCCCCACAGGATGTGCAAGCACAGTTTTTTTATTAATTTGATTTAAATATATTTTTTTGTAAAAATGTTTTAATATTATTTTTATTTATGTGCGCAGCAGTATGTGCGCAGCAGCATGTGCGCCCCACAGAATTTGCGCCCCACAGGATGTGCAAGGACAGTTTTTTTATTAATTTGATTTAAAAAAAGAAAATTGTAATTTTTTTATAATATTATTTTTATTAATGTGCGCAGCTGGATGTGCGCCGCAGGATATGCGCCCCACATAATTTGCGCCCCAAAGGATGTGCAAGCACAGTTTTTTTATTAATTTGATTTAAATATTTTTTTTTGTAAAAAAGTATTAATATTATTTTTATTTTTGTGCGCAGCAGGATGTGCGCCGCAGAATGTGCGCCCCACAGAATTTGCGCCCCACAGGATGTGCAAGCACAGTTTTTTTATTAATTTGATTTAAATATATTTTTTTGTAAAAATGTTTTAATATTATTTTTATTTATGTGCGCAGCAGTATGTGCGCAGCAGCATGTTTGCCCCACAGAATTTGCGCCCCACAGGATGTGCAAGGACAGTTTTTTTATTAATTTGATTTAAAAAAAGAAAATTGTAATTTTTTTATAATATTATTTTTATTTATGTGCGCAGCAGGATGTGCGCCCCACAGAATTTGCGCCCCAAAGGATGTGCAAGCACAGTTTTTTTATTAATTTGATTTAAAAAAAAAAATTGTAATTTGTTTTTAATATTATTTTTATTTATGTGCGCAGCAGGATGTGCGCCCCACAGAATTTGCGCCCCACAGGATGTACAAGGACAGTTTTTTTATTAATTTGATTTAAATATATTTTTTTGTAAAAATGTTTTAATATTATTTTTATTTCTGTGCGCCGCAGGATGTGCGCCCCACATAATTTGCGCCTCACAGGATGTGCAAGCACAGTTTTTTTATTAATTTGATTTAAAAAAAGAAAATTGTAATTTTTTTTATAATATTATTTTTATTAATGTGCGCAGCTGGATGTGCGCCGCAGGATGTGCGCCCCACATAATTTGCGCCCCAAAGGATGTGCAAGCACAGTTTTTTTATTAAGTTGATTTAAATATTTTTTTTTGTAAAAATGTTTTAATATTATTTTTATTTTTGTGCGCAGCAGGATGTGCGCCGCAGAATGTGCGCCCCACAGAATTTGCGCCCCACAGGATGTGCAAGCACAGTTTTTTTATTAATTTGATTTGAAAAAAAAACTTGTAAATTAGTTTTAATATTATTTTTATTTATGTGCGCAGTAGGATGTGCGCTCCACAGAATTTGCGCCCCACAGGATGTGCAAGCACAGTTTTTTTATTAATTTGATTTAAATATTTTTTTTTGTAAAAATGTTTTAATATTATTTTTATTAATGTGCGCAGCTGGATGTGCGCTGCAGGATGTGCGCCCCACAGAATTTGCGCCCCACAGGATGTGCAAGCACAGTTTTTTATTAATTTGATTTAAATATTTTTTTTTGTAAAATTTTTAAATATTATTTTAATTCATGTGCGCACCAGGATGTGCGCAGCAGGATGTGCGCCGCAGGATGTGCGCCCCACAGAATTTGCGCCTCACAGGATGTGCAAGCACAGTTTTTTTATTAATTTGATTTAAAAAAAAAATTCTAATTTTTTTTTAATATTATCTTTTTTAATGTGCACACCTGGATGTGCGCCCCACATAATTTGCGCCCCACAGGATGTGCAAGCACATTTTTTTTATTAATTTGATTTGAATATTTTTTTTTGTAAATATGTTTTAATATTATTTTTATTTATGTGCGCAGCAGCATGTGCGCTGCAGGATTTGCGCCCCACATAATTTGCGCCCCACAGGATGTGCAAGCACAGTTTTTTTATTAATTTGATTTAAATATTTTTTTTTGTAAAAATGTTTTAATATTATTTTTATTTATGTGCGCAGCAGGATGTGCGCCCCACATAATTTGCGCCCCACAGGATGTGCAAGCACAGTTTTTTTATTAATTTGATTTAAATATTTTTTTTTGTAAAAATGTTTTAATATTATTTTTATTAATGTGCGCAGCTGGATGTGCGCTGCAGGATGTGCGCCCCACATAATTTGCGCCCCACAGGATGTGCAAGCACAGTTTTTTTATTAATTTGATTTAAAAAAAAAAAACTTATAAATTTGTTTTAATATTATTTTTATTAATGTGCGCAGCTGGATGTGTGCCGCAGGATGTGCACCCCACAGAATTTGCGCCCCACAGGATGTGCAAGCACAGTTTTTTATTAATTTGATTTAAATATTTTTTTTTGTAAAATGTTTAAATATTATTTTAATTCATGTGCGCAGCAGGATGTGCGCAGCAGGATGTGCGCCGCAGGATGTGCGCCCCACAGAATTTGCGCCCCACAGGATGTGGAAGCACAGTTTTTTTATTGATTTGATTTAAAAAACAAATTGTAAGTTTTTTTTAATATTGTTTTTATTAATGTGCGCAGCTGGATGTGCGCCGCAGGATGTGCGCCCCACAGAATTTGCGCCCCACAGGATGTGCAAGCACCGTTTTTGTATTAGTTTGATTTAAATTTTTTTTTTTGTAAAAATGTTTTAATATTATTTTTATTCATGTGCGCAGCAGGTTGTGCGCTCACAGAATTTGCGCCCCACAGGATGTACAAGGACAGTTTTTTTATTAATTTGATTTAAATATTTTTTTTTGTAAAAATGTTTTAATATTATTTTTATTTCTGTGCGCCGCAGGATGTGCGCCCCACAGGATGTGCGCCCCACAGGATGTGCAAGCACAGTTTTTTTATTAATTTGATTTAAAAAAAGAAAATTGTAATTTTTTTTATAATATTATTTTTATTAATGTGCGCAGCTGGATGTGCGCCGCAGGATGTGCGCCCCACATAATTTGCGCCCCAAGGGATGTGCAAGCACAGTTTTTTTATTAATTTGATTTAAATATTTTTTTTTGTAAAAATGTTTTAATATTATTTTTATTTTTGTGCGCAGCAGGATGTGCGCCGCAGAATGTGCGCCCCACAGAATTTGCGTCCCACAGGATGTGCAAGCACAGTTTTTTTATTAATTTGATTTACATATTTTTTTTTGTAAAAATGTTTTAATATTATTTTTATTTATGTGCGCCGCAGGATGTGCGCCCCACAGGATGTGCGCCCCACAGGATGTGCCAGCACAGTTTTTTTATTAATTTGATTTACATATTTTTTTTTGTAAAAATGTTTTAATATTATTTTTATTTATGTGCGCCGCAGGATGTGCACCCCACAGGATGTGCGCCCCACAGGATGTGCAAGCACAGTTTTTTTATTAATTTGATTTAAATATTTTTTTTTTGTAAAAATGTTTTAATATTATTTTTATTTATGTGTGCAGCAGGATGTGCGCCTCACAGAATTTGCGCCCCACAGGATGTGCAAGGACAGTTTTTTTTATTAATTTGATTTAAAAAAAAAACTTGTAAATTAGTTTTAATATTATTTTTATTAATGTGCGCAGCTGGATGTGCGCCGCAGGATGTGCGCCCCACAGAATTTGCGCCCCACAGGATGTGCAAGCACCGTTTTTGTATTAGTTTGATTTAAATTTTTTTTTTTGTAAAAATGTTTTAATATTATTTTTATTCATGTGCGCAGCAGGTTGTGCGCTCACAGAATTTGCGCCCCACAGGATGTACAAGGACAGTTTTTTTATTAATTTGATTTAAATATATGTTTTTGTAAAAATGTTTTAATATTATTTTTATTTATGTGCGCAGCAGTATGTGCGCAGCAGGATGTGCGCCCCACAGAATTTGCGCCCCACAGGATGTGCAAGGACAGTTTTTTTATTAATTTGATTTAAATATATTTTTTTGTAAAAATGATTTAATATTATTTTTATTTATGTGCGCAGCAGTATGTGCGCAGCAGGATGTGCGCCCCACAGAATTTGCGCCCCACAGGATGTGCAAGGACAGTTTTTTTATTAATTTGATTTAAATATATTTTTTTGTAAAAATGATTTAATATTATTTTTATTTATGTGCGCAGCAGTATGTGCGCAGCAGGATGTGCGCCCCACAGAATTTGCGCCCCACAGGATGTGCAAGGACAGTTTTTTTATTAATTTGATTTAAAAAAAGAAAATTGTAATTTTTTTTATAATATTATTTTTATTAATGTGCGCAGCTGGATGTGCGCCGCAGGATGTGCGCCCCACATAATTTGCGCCCCAAAGGATGTGCAAGCACAGTTTTTTTATTAATTTGATTTAAATATTTTTTTTTGTAAAAATGTTTTAATATTATTTTTATTTTTGTGCGCCGCAGAATGTGCGCTCACAGAATTTGCGCCCCACAGGATGTGCAAGCACAGTTTTTTTATTAATTTGATTTAAATATTTTTTTTTCTAAAGATGTTTCAATATTATTTTTATTTATGTGCGCAGCAGGATGTGCGCCCCACAGAATTTGCGCCCCACAGGATGTGCAAGGACAGTTTTTTTATTAATTTGATTTAAAAAAAAAACTTGTAAATTAGTTTTAATATTATTTTTATTAATGTGCGCAGCTGGATGTGCGCCGCAGGATGTGCGCCCCACAGGATGTGGAAGCACAGTTTTTTTATTAATTTGATTTAAAAAAAAAATTGTAAGTTTTTTTTAATATTATTTTTATCTATGTGCGCAGCAGGATGTGCGCTGCAGAATGTGCGCCCCAAAGATTTTGTGCCCCACAGGATGTGCAAGCACAGTTTTTGTATTAGTTTGATTTAAATATTTTTTTTTGTAAAAATGTTTTAATATTATTTTTATTCATGTGCGCAGCAGGTTGTGCGCTCACAGAATTTGCGCCCCACAGGATGTGCAAGGACAGTTTTTTTATTAATTTGATTTAAATATACTTTTTTGTAAAAATGTTTTAATATTATTTTTATTTATGTGCGCAGCAGTATGTGCGCAGCAGGATGTGCGCCCCACAGAATTTGCGCCCCACAGGATGTGCAAGCACAGTTTTTTTATTAATTTGATTTTAAAAAAAAATTCTAATTTTTTTTTAATATTATCTTTTTTAATGTGCACACCTGGATGTGCGCCTCAGGATGTGCGCCCCACATAATTTGCGCCTCACAGGATGTGCAAGCACAGTTTTTTTATTAATTTGATTTTAAAAAAACAACTTGTAAATTTGTTTTAATATTATTTGTATTAATGTGCGCAGCTGGATGTGCGCTGCAGGATGTGCGCCCCACATAATTTGCGCCCCACAGGTTGTGCAAGCACAGTTTTTTTATTAATTTGATTTAAAAAAAAAAACTTATAAATTTGTTTTAATATTATTTTTATTAATGTGCGCAGCTGGATGTGCGCCGCAGGATGTGCGCCCCACAGAATTTGCGCCCCACAGGATGTGCAAGCACAGTTTTTTTATTAATTTGATTTAAATATTTTTTTTTTGTGAAAATGTTTTAATATTATTTTTATTTATGTGCGCAGCAGGATGTGCGCTGCAGGATGTGCGCCCCACAGGATGTGCAAGCACAGTTATTTGTGCAGGCACCACTAGGCAGTGCATTGCATGGCACAACGCGCAAAAAAATTGCGATAACGTTGCCAAAAACGTACAATGGGAACACTGAAAATCAATGTTTTTAGACCGTTTTTTCTGTCACTAAAACTGCTCTCAAATCCCCAAACGGAGGTCCTCAGACATGATTTTTATCTATTTGAGGTGGTGAGATTGTTTCCTTCGCAGACATGTCACTCTCAAATCTCTCGGACCTGTGCTTATATCCGCATCGAAAAATCGAAGAATTACTTCCGGATCGATCTCTCATTGGAGCCCCATGTTAATTCTGAAGATTTTTCTGAAAAGATTAAAACTGAAAAATAAAACGTAAATCGCTCCCACGGCCCCATTTCTCAGCTCTCATGAATAAAAAATATATCTGGTTGCAGTGTAAACTATTGTGATTCTCAAAATGTTTTCATTTTCCAGGACTTATAGTTTTTGAGTAGGAAGTATTTGTTTGATGACGGTGCTAGAGTGTGAAAAAATGTCTCTCTCATTAAAACTAATGAAAATCTTAGGAGGAGAATTTATGAAATGAGAAGTACGTTTCTAAACTGCTCGTACAGCCTCATTTTTTGGCTCTAATCAATAATATAGATATGTACTCGTTCATCCAAGCCTTGTGTTTCTAACGGTGTTTTAATTTCTCAGATAGGAGTTTCAGATTTTCAATTAGAGCATTTTGTTCGGGACCTTCTCCTCAGGTCTGATGTCTGCCTCTCTCACGACAAACCTGCTGTAATCAGGGAGTCACACACGCAGAGGGAGGGGGGCCAAAAGGGACACTGAGATCTATTTTTAGACTGCACAGGTGGTAATCAGCACTGCAGGTAGTTCAGTCTGTAGAGCAGAGGGACAATAACACAGAGGTGGAGATTTCAAGTCTCAGTGTGGGTAAGACACAAACATTGAATTTTTTTCTTTGTCTTTCAAGGGGGAACTGTTGAATTCTTTAAATAATCAACTGTCAATGATATCTAAAGTCAATGTGATTGGATTAGTGGGTTGAGCCGCTGACTCAGTGATCCACTGGTTGTGAGTCTAAACCATCAGAAGCCAAAAATTACTTTTGAACAAATATATTAATATATCTGGTTGTAGTGTCAAGCCTTGTGGTTCTCAAAATGTGTTCATTTTCCAGATAGGACTTATCGTTTTTGAGTAACAAGTATTTGTTTGATGACTGATGATAGCAAAAGGAGGAGATTTATGAAATGAGAACTACGTTTCTAAACTGCTTGCATGGCTTCATTGTTTGGCTCTAAATAATGATATAGATATGTACTTATCCGTCCAAGTGTTGTGGTTCTCAGGGTGTTTTCATTTCACGGATAGAAGTTATAGATTTTCAATTAGAGCATTTTGTTTGGGACCTTCTCCTCAGGTCCAATCTGTCACTCTGTGTCACAGGTGCGTCGTTAGTGAAGTCACACACGCTGAGGAGGGGGGCCAGAGGGGGAAAGGAGACAGTGAGATCTATTTACAAACTACTTCAAAGGTGTTAATCAACACAGGTGGTTCAGTGGGTAGAGCAGAGGGGCAGTGACCCAGAGGTGAAGATATCAAGTCCAGGTGAGGGCAGGTCTAACATTGTTTTTCAGAAGGGGACTATTGAACTCTTTAAATATACAACCCTCAATGATTTGAACTACGATGTGATTGGCTCTTCATCCGATTCCTGTTTTAGTGTGAATGAAGTGATAGGGATAGCGCCACCTAGTGGTCTGTGTGAAAATGAAGTTTTAGCAATCGACCCCAAAATTCTGTCACATGATCTGAGTCAACACCTGATGAAGTCAAGACTATTACTGCATACACACTAATAGTGATAGCGCCACCTAGTGGTCAAGGTGAAAATTAAGTTTTAGCAATCTGCCACAAATTGGACACACTTCATCAGATTCCTGACCTAAAGAGACCTATGAGTGTGTATGCAGTCCAATTTTCAATTAGAGCATTTTGTTCGGGACCTTCTCCTCAGGTCTGATGTCTGCCTCTCTCATGACAGACCTGCTGTAATCAGTGACTCACATACGCAGAGGGAGGGGGGCCAAAAGGGACAGTGAGATCTATTTTTAGACTTCACAGGTGGTAATCATCACTGCAGGTAGTTTATTCAGTAGAGAAGAGGGACAGTAACACAGAGGTGGAGGTTTCAAGTCTCAGTGTGGGTAAGACACAAACATTGAATTTTTTCGTTGCCTTTCAGGGGGGAACTGTTGAATTCTTTAAATAATCAACTGTCAATGATATCTAAAGTCAATGTGATTGGATTAGTGGGTCTGCCGCTGACTCAGTGATCCGCTGGTTGTGAGTTCAAAACCAATAGAGGCCAAAAATTACTTCTGAATAAATATATTAATATAAATATGTACTTGTTCGTCCAAGCCTTGAGTTTCTCACGGGGTTTTCATTTCATGGACTGGCATTATAGATTTTGAATTAGAGCATTTTGTTCCGGACCGTCTCCTCAGGTCCTCTGTGTCACAGGTGCGTCGTTAGTGAAGATACACACGCTGAGGAGGGGGGCCAGAGGGGGAGATGGGGACAGGAAGATGTTTATAGTAGCCATTTCAAAGATGTTGCTCAACATCATAGGTAGGCTAGTGGTCACAGAAGAGGGTTAGTAAGTCAGAGGTTGAGGGTTCAAGTCCCACTGATGGCAGAATTTTAAGATTTGTCATTTTCTGTGTCTTTCAGAAGGGGAACTTTAAACTCTTTGAATATACAATTGTCATTGATGTTTAAGGTCAATTCAATTGGATCAGTGGGTTGAGCTGCTGACTCAATGATCCACTGGTTGTGAGTTCAAAACCAATAGCAACCAAAAATTGCTTTTGAACAAATATATTAATGTGTATGCAGTGATAGTGATAGCGCCACCTAGTGGTCGGTGGGGAAATTAAGTTTGAGCAATCGGACCCAAATCGCACACACCTCATCAGATTCCAGACCTGAACAGATATATTCGTGTGTATTTATTGATAGTGATAGCGACATCTAGGGGTTGGTCTGAAAATGAAGTTTGAGCAATTGGCCCCAAATTGGACACACCTCATCAGATGCCAGACCTGAACAGATATATTAGGGTGTATTCATTGATAGGGATAGCGCCACCTAGTGGTCAGGGTGAAAATTAAGTTTTTACGAATCAACCCCAAAATTCTGTCACATGATCAGAGTCAACATCTGATCAAGGCAAGACTATGACTGCATACACACTAATAGTGATAGTGCCACCTAGTGGTCAGTTTGAAAATGAACTATGAACAATCGACCCCAAAATTCTGTCAAATGATCAGAGCCCTGACCTGAAGAGACCTATGAGTGTATGCAGTGTTAGTGATAGTGCCCCCTACTGATCAAGTCGCTCTCTCTTTCTTAAACCAGTCGCTCTCTCTCTCTTTCTCTCTGGGTCTCTCTCTGAAACTGGTACATTTTCTCTCTCTCTCTCTTGGTCTGTCTCTCTCTCTTAAAGCAGCCACTCTGTCTCTCTTCCCCAAAAAAACAAAAGTCTCTTTTCGACCCGGACGCAGAAGGCACCCATTCGAAATTTCTCGGCAGGAGGAATTTTCTAGTTATTCTTACTTCTTCCGCCTAAAAGTTTGGAACGCTTCTCCTCCTACAAAGTTTGTCGCACATTCACGAGACCCACAAATAAACCTGCGGTATTACGTCGAATCGTGTGCTATTATTCAAATTTTCAATTCGTCCACCGGTTCGCACAAAAATCGCGATAATGTGGCCGAAAAGTACAATGGGGGTCAAGTTCTCTCTACCAAAAGAGCGAGAGGCTGAAAATCAGCGTTTTTAGACCCTTTTTTCGTCACTAAAACTGCTCTCAAATCCCCAAAACAGAGGTCCTCAGACATGATTTTTAGATATTTGAGGTGGTGAGATTGTTTCCTTCGCAGACATGTCACTCTCAAATCTCTCGGACCTGTGCTTATATCCGCATAGAAAAATCGAGGAATTATTTCCGGATCCTTCTCCCATTGGAGCCCCATTTTAATTCTGAAGATTTTTCTGAAAAGATTAAAACTGAAAAATAAAACGTAAATCGCTCCCACGGCCCCATTTCTCAGCTGTCTTGAATAAAAAATATATCTGTTTGTAGTGTAAACTCTTGTGATTCTCAAAATGTTATAATTTTCCAGATAGGACTTATAGTTTTTGAGTAACAAGTATTTGTTTGATGACGGTGCTAGAGTGTGAAAATAAATCTGCTCTATTGAATTCAATGTACTTTTTCGGAGGAGATTCATGAAATGAGAAGTACGTTTCTAAACTGCTCGTATGGCCCTCATTTTTTTACTTTAATCAGTAATTTAGATATGTCCTTTTTCGTCCAAGCCTTGTGATTCTCACGGTGTTTTCATTTCACGGATAGGAGTTATAGATTTTCAATTAGAACATTTTGTTCGGGACCTTCTCCTCAGGTCTGATGTCTGCCTCTCTCACGACACACCTGCTGTATTCAGGGAGTCACTCACGCAGAGGGAGGGGCCAAAGGGGACAGTCAGATCTATTTTTAGACTTCACAGGTGGTAATCAGCACTGCAGGTAGTTTATTCAGTAGAGAAGAGGGACAGTAACACAGAGGTGGAGGTTTCAAGTCCAAGTGTGGGTAAGACACAAACATTACATTTTTTTCTTTGTCTTTCACGGGGGAACTGTTGAATTCTTTAAATAATCAACTGTCAATGATATCTAAAGTCAATGTGATTGAATTAGTGGGTCTGCCGCTGACTCAGTGATCCACTGGTTGTGAATTCAAAACCAACAGATGCCAAAAATTACTTTCGAACAAATATATGAATATATCCGGTTGTAGTGTCAAGCCTTGTGATTCTCAAAATGTTTTCATTTTTCAGATAGGACTTATAGTTTTTGAGTAACAAGTATTTGTTTGATGACAGCGTTAGAGTGTGAAAAAAATGTATCTTCAATTAAAACTAATGATGGGAAAAGGAGGAGATTTATGAAATGAGAACTACGTCACTAAACTACTCGCATGGCCTCATTTTTTGGCTCTAAACAATGATATAGATGTTGGGCCAGAGCCCAGCGGATGGCCACTAGACACAGGTCAGAAGTTAACACAAAGACAATCTAAACAAAGGCCTGTATAAATCAAGGCCTTGTGGAATATTCCTATCCACCTGTGAGTACTTTTTCCTGGCAGTTTCGAGAAACCCTAGCAGGTTTCAAGGCCCTCGCAGGAACACGGGCGCCCTGCTGGGTCTGAAGAGCCCAAGGGGGGGGGCCACCAAACACTGGAGCCGAGGGTGAACAAAGAGTTGTTAAACTTTTGGAGGGAAACCATTCTCAAGCAGGCCCAAGAATCTCCCCCTGGTGGTGGAAAATGTTCTGGGAATGCCTTGGAACCCCCGCTGAGTTCCAAGCCCCGCCCACTCAGATCGATTCCTGACAAATCAATTGGCCGATGTCCTATGACCAGCTCCTCAAGGAGGAGGACCTCGCAGGTAGAATAAAACCACTGAGACATCAAATAATCGCTGCCATTTTACCCTGCTCTGAAGACGTCAACAGACCCCTCCGGGTCTTCAGATGATTTAATTGCTAAAGGGGGCAACCTTAACTTTTAGTTTATCAGCCCATTCCCAATTCCCTGAAGATAGAGCTGACCTTTCCAGTTAGTTGATCCGGAGGTAATTTTAGGGAGCAATTACTGACGTTTGTTTTATATCCATTTTCTTTTATTTCTTTATTCAGTCGACGTTTTGTTTTGATAGGACTTTTTGTTATTTTAACTTGAAAGAGATCGCCACAGGAAGTCCACTCGCAGGCCGAGATCATAGACTTTCTTTTTCACGATCCCCACAACTGCGCCACAGCTGATCATCCCTGCAGAAGAGACGAGGCCGAATTCCGTCCCAAGAGCAAGAGAAGTTCGCTCTTTTCGGCCCAGCGCTAACCTCCTTTGTAAACACGAGACCCACCGGAGCCCGCTTAAGAGGCCAGGACTTCACTCATCTGCTTTCCAGGAATTCGCAGTTCGTGCAGGCATCCTGAGGTTAACAACGAGATTCACTGGACTTCTGGAAAATCCGCGCGCCACGCGCAAGCAACACCGCGAAGGTCACAGTAAGAGGCTTTATTGTCTGGGCAGAGACTAGTTTAAATACTTAGCGTGTCATGTTATTTGAGTGTGTTTGTTTGTAGATCGCTGATCTGTTTTTAGCCGTGTAACGCGCGGCGAACTGGAGACGTCACATCCGGTTCCTTTGTCTACTATGTTCTGAGAAGCGCGCGTAACAAGTCGGCACTTCCTTTTTTACGTGTTACCGTCAGAGATATTGTGCGGAGATTTACATCTGTTAAAAGACAAATCTCACGTAACTGGACTGCCCGCTTCGCCGGAAGTTTGTCTCTGACGATGGTTTGAGAGCTTTCCTGATCTCTCTCTATCTCTCCCTCTCTTTTCTCCTAAACCTGTTTTTACACACGTCCCGACCTACACTTACATATTATATATATTATATAATACATCTCGACGCCATTCGGCTCCAGAACCGGGAGATAAGAAATCTCTTTGTCTAAAGATCCCCCTTTGTTAAGGTCAGTGACCGGCAGCCATTTTGCTTTTCGCAACGTGGCTTCACTTAGGAAACCTCCATCTTGTACGTAACATCTTGATCACGGCCAGACTACGTCACCACATGATCTTGTCATTACGCCATAGCCACTCCCCTTTCTCTTTCTCAGACACACACACACACACACATAGAGACACACACAGACAGACAGACACACACGATCACACACACACACACACACCAGTAGATACTCAGTATTACATGTGTGACAATTGTGATAAGTGCTGCTGCTGCTGTTGCCATCTTTGAAATATTGGAGTTTGTTAAATGAAGAATCATTGAAATAACATTAACTTTATTTCCCCTTTTTAATAAATACTTTTGTAATTAAAGTATTTGTATTTCTGTGATTATTTGTACATGTGTATGTGAATACAGCTGGATTACTATAGCCTGTGCTCGAACTTAAAACCCTTCATTGTTTATTATATAATCATTAATATTAAATATTGAGATTATTAATTTAACTTTTATCACTTGAGACTGATAACTATAGTTTGACTAGTTGGTCCCTGTAACCAGGGTGGTGCCCCGCTACGATAAGCAATGATTACAGATTGTATTATTCTTAATTGATAATTTTATTGTTTTCATTAATTATTTAACCATTATTAATGGATAACCGTATCATTTCTAATTAATTATTTTACTATTCTTAATTAATAGCTTTATAATTTTTTTAAATTTTTTAATAAATAATTCCTATTTTAATAATCATTTCTCATGATTATTAATAATTAGCCAACGTCAAATCTACTACTACAATTGCACAACATAGATATGTCCTTGTTCGTCCAAGCCTTGTGATTGTCACGGTGTTTTCATTTCACGGACAGGAGTTATAGATTTTGAATTAAAGCATTTTGTTTGGGACCTTCTCCTGAGGTCTGATGTCTCCCTCTCATTCTCGCACACCTGCGGTAATTAGTGAGTTACACACGCTGAGGAGGGGGGCCAAATGGGGAAAGGGGAGAGTGAGATCTTTAAATAAACTACTGCACCTGTGTTAATCAACACTATAGGTGGTGCAGTCAATAGAGCAGAGGGACAGTGACCCAGAGGTTGTCTGTTCAAGACCCCCTGTGTGGGTGGGACTTAAACAGATTTTTTTTCTTTGTCTTTCAGGGGGGAACTGTTGAACTACAATGTGATTGGCTCTACATCAGATTTCTGTATTAATGTGTATGAAGTGACAATGATAGCCCCACCTGGAGGTCGGTGTGAAAATTAAGTTTAATCAATCGTCCCCAAAATCCTGTCACATAATCAGAGCCCTGACCTGAAGAGATCTATGAGTGTGTATGCAGTGTTAGTGATAGCGCCACCTACTGATCAAGTCCGTTGCTCTCTCTTTTATACCAGCCAGTTTCTCTCTCTCTCTCTCTCTCTCTCTCTCTCTCGGTCTGTCTATCTCTCTCTTAAAGCAACCTGTCTGTGTCTCTCTCTCTCTCTTTCTCTTTTATACCAGCCATTCTCTCTATCTCTCTCTCTCTCTCTCTCTCTCTCTCTCTCTCTCTCTCTCTCTCTCTCTCTCTCTGGGTCTCTCTCTCTCTGGGTCTATCTTTATCTGTCTCTGTCTCTCTCTCTCAAATTGACACTGTCTGTCGCTCTTCCCCCTAAAAAAAAAATATTTAGTCTGGAACCGGCAAATTCAAGGCACTAGGGATGCACCGATATGGAAATTCTTGGCCGATACCGATATTTAAAATAACAATCTGGCCGATAGCCGATACCGATACCGATATTTGTTTATTTTCTTTTTGTTGTTATTCATTCACCCTTTTGTGCCAGAAAAATAATTAAATCATTATTTAGAAAGCACTATTTAAAAAAATTTCAGCCCTTCATCACTCTTATCTTTTAATGAGCACAGATTGAATCAAATTTATGAAACAATCTTTGATTTAACTAAACTTTATTTAACAGAGACATATTATGCCCATTTTACCGCAAGTTGAAATGGTTCCTTGGGATCTTAATGAAATGTCTGTAACATATTTTGGTCAAAATACCACAAGGATAATTTAAAACAGCACCTTTTTACCCTGTCTAAAACAGCCCTGTTAAAGTATCATTATAGAGAACGCTCTTCTCATTGATTTACGGTAGCAGTATTGCCCGTTTATTAGATGTGTTACGGCTTCTGTGTGTATGACGTATGTTGTCAATTCCCTTGTTACCTGTGCATGAGATGGATGAATAGAGCCGATGCACATGAGAATAAAGTACTTAAACAGACGCTACGCTCATACTTTTTACACCAAGTTACACTGCGTGAGTCAAGATAACTTAACAAGCCCTCCTCAGTTTTACCTGTTTTGAGTGTCGGGCAGAAATCACATCGCGTCAACACCCACCGTGGCCCTTCGCGATGCTTGTTTTAATTAAACAGTCGGATTCCCCTGGTCCGCACCAGTTCTCAGTCAGCTGCTAGGCGCCAGCCGGAGGGTTCCCCCAGCGGTCGCCGTAGCTGAGGTGATCCGCGAGAAGGGCCGTCCAGAGTGGCCGCCGCTGACCGCGTACCCGGTCCCCTCCAACGGCCCGCCTTCCGCGCCGGCGATGGACACCGCCCCGCGGTACAAGAGAAAGAAAGCTCCCCCCACCGGAGGTGCCACCGGATGAGGACCTCCCGATGCCGCACACTGAGCCTCCGGCGGCGCGGAGAGGAGGGCGACGGAGGGACTGCTCCCCCAGCCGCGGCACGTGCCCAGCGGTTTTACCACAAATATGAACATCGGCCAATGATATTGGTGAAAGTCAAGTTTATTACCGATAAGCCGATATCAGTAAACGAGGCGAATATCAGCCGCTACCGATGTTCGGCCGATAAATCGGTGCATCCCTACTAGGCACCCATTTGAAATTTCTCGGCAGGAGGAATTTTCTAGTTTGATTTAAATATTTTTTTTTTGTAAAAATGTTTTAATATTATTTTTATTCATGTGCGCAGCAGGTTGTGCGCCGCAGGATGTGCGCCCCACATAAGTTGCGCCCCACAGGATGTGCAAGGACAGTTTTTTTATTAAAAAAAAAAATTGTAATTTTTTTTTAATATTATTTTTATTAATGTGCGCAGCAGGATGTGCACCGCAGGAGATGTGCGCCGCAGGAGATGTGCGCCGCAGGATGTGTGCGCAATGTTTTTTTATTAATTTTATTTATGTGCATCGCATGTTGTGCAACGCAGGAGATTTGCGCAGCAGGAGATGTGCACCGCAGGAGATGTGCACCGCAGGAGATGTGCGCCGCAGGAGATGTGCACCGCAGGAGATGTGCGCAGCAGGAGATGTGTGCCGCAGGAGATGTGCACAGCAGGAGATGTGCACCACTTGAGATATGCACTGCAGGAGATGTGCACAGGAGACGTGCGCTGCAGGAGATGTACATAGCAGGAGATATGCGCCGCAGGCGATATGCGCAGCAGGAGATGTGCGCCACAGGAGATGTGCGCCGCAGGATGTGTGCGCACAGTTTTTTTATTAATTTTAGTTAATTATTATTTTTTTTTGTAAGTAAATGTTTCATTTATGTGCACCGCAGGGTGTGCGCCGCAAGAGATGTGCACCGCCGGAAATGTGCGCAGCAGGAGATGTGCACCGCAGGAGATGTGCGCAGCAGGAGATGTGTGCTGCAGGAGATGTGCTCAGCAGGAGATGTGCACCGCAGGAGATGTGCACCGCAGGAGATGTGCGCCGCAGGAGATGTGCACCGCAGGAGATGTGCGCAGCAGGAGATGTGTGCCGCAGTTTTTTTATTAATTTGATTTAATTTTAATTTTTTTTGTAAATAACTGTTTTATTTATGTGCAACGGAGGGTTCGCAACGCAGGATGTGCGCCGCAAGAGATATGCACCGCAGGAGATGTGCGCAGCAGGAGATGTGCGCCGCAGGATGTGTGCGCACAGTTTTTTTATTAATTTTATTTATGTGCATCGCATGTTCTGCAACGCAGGAGATGTGCGCAGCAGGAGATTTGCGCCGTAGGATGTGTGCGCACAGTTTTTTTATTAATTTGAGTTAATTATTATAATTTTTTTGTAAATAAATGTTTCATTTATGTGCAACGAAGGGTGTGCGCCGCAGGATGTGCGCCGCAAGAGATGTGCACCGCCAGAGATTTGCGCAGCAGGAGATGTGCACCGCAGGAGATGTGCACCGCAGGAGATGTGCGCCGCAGGAGATGTGTACGCAGAAGATATGCGCCGCAGGAGATGAGTGCCGCAGGAGATGTGCGCCGCAGGATGTGTGCGCACAGTTTTTTTAGGAATTTGAGTTAATTATTATTATTTTTTGTAAATAAATGTTTAATTTATGTGCACCGCAGGGTGTGCGACGAGGGAGGGTCACTGCAGGAGATTTGCGCAGCAGGAAATGTGCGCCACTGGAGATGTGCACCGCAGGAGATATACATAGCAGGAGATGTGCACGCAGGAGATGTGCACCGCAGGAGATGTACAAAGCAGGAGATGTGCGCCGCAGGCGATATGCGCCACAGGAGATGTGCACCGCAGGAGATGTGCGCCACAGGAGATCTGCACGCAGGAGATGTGCAACGCAGGAGATGTGCACAGCAGGAGATGTGCGCAGCAGGATGTGTGCACACAGTTTTTTATTAATTTGATGTAATAATATTTTTTTGTAAATAAATGTTTCATTTATGTGCACCGCAGGGTGTGCGCCGCAGGATGTGCGCCGCAAGAGATGTGCACCGCAGGAGATGTGCGCAGCAGGAGATGTGCACCGCAGGAGATGTGTGCCGCAGGAGATGTGCGCAGCAGGAGATGTGCGTCACAGGAGATGTGCAGAGCTGGAGATGTGCGCAGCAGGAGATGTGCAGAGCAGGAGATGTGCGCCGCAGGATGAGTGCGCACAGTTTTTTTATTAATTTGAGTTAATTCTTATTATTTTTTTGGAAATAAATGTTTCATTTATGTGCACTGCAGGGTGCGCGCCGCAAGAGATGTGCACCGCAGGAGATGTGCGCAGCAGGAGATGTGTGCCGCAGGAGATGTGCACAGCAGGAGATGTGCACCACTTGAGATATGCACTGCAGGAGATGTGCACAGGAGACGTGCGCTGCAGGAGATGTACATAGCAGGAGATATGCGCCGCAGGCGATATGCGCAGCAGGAGATGTGCGCCACAGGAGATGTGCACCGCAGGATGTGTGCGCACAGTTTTTTTATTAATTTGAGTTAATTATTATTTTTTTTGTAAATGACTGTTTTATTTATGTGCAACGGAGGGTTCGCAACGCAGGATGTGCGCCGCAAGAGATATGCACCGCAGGAGATGTGCGCAACAGGAGATGTGCACCACAGGAGATGTGCGCAGCAGGAGATGTGCACCGCAGGAGATGTGCGCCGCAGGAGATGTGCACTGCAGGAGAAGTGCACGCAGGAGATTAGCACGCAGGAGATGTGCGCCGCAGGATGTGTGCGCACAGTTTTTTTATTAATTTGAGTTAATTATTATAATTTATTTGTAAATAAATGTTTCATTTATGTGCAACGAAGGGTGTGCGCCGCAGGATGTGCGCCGCAAGAGATATGCACCGCCGGAGATGTGCGCAGCAGGAGATGTGCACCGCAGGAGATGTGCGCAGCAGGAGATGTGCACCGCAGGAGATGTGTACGCAGGAGATATGCGCCGCAGGAGATATGCGCCGCAGGAGATGAGTGCCGCAGGAGATGTGCGCCGCAGGATGTGTGCGGAGATGTGCACCGCAGGAGATGTGCGCAGCAGGAGATGTGTGCCGCAGTTTTTTTATTAATTTGATTTAATTTTAATTTTTTTTGTAAATAACTGTTTTATTTATGTGCAACGGAGGGTTCGCAACGCAGGATGTGCGCCGCAAGAGATATGCACCGCAGGAGATGTGCGCAGCAGGAGATTTGCACTGCAGGAGATGTGTGCCGCAGGAGATGTGCGCAGCAGGAGATGTGCGTCACAGGAGATGTGCACAGCAGGAGATGTGCGCAGCAGGAGATGTGCGCCGCAGGATGTGTGCGCACAGTTTTTTTATTAATTTTATTTATGTGCATCGCATGTTCTGCAACGCAGGAGATGTGCGCAGCAGGAGATTTGCGCCGTAGGATGTGTGCGCACAGTTTTTTTATTAATTTGAGTTAATTATTATAATTTTTTTGTAAATAAATGTTTCATTTATGTGCAACGAAGGGTGTGCGCCGCAGGATGTGCGCCGCAAGAGATGTGCACCGCCAGAGATTTGCGCAGCAGGAGATGTGCACCGCAGGAGATGTGCACCGCAGGAGATGTGCGCCGCAGGAGATGTGTATGCAGAAGATATGCGCCGCAGGAGATGAGTGCCGCAGGAGATGTGCGCCGCAGGATGTGTGCGCACAGTTTTTTTAGGAATTTGAGTTAATTATTATTATTTTTTGTAAATAAATGTTTAATTTATGTGCACCGCAGGGTGTGCGACGAGGGAGGGTCACTGCAGGAGATTTGCGCAGCAGGAAATGTGCGCCACTGGAGATGTGCACCGCAGGAGATATACATAGCAGGAGATGTGCACGCAGGAGATGTGCACCGCAGGAGATGTACAAAGCAGGAGATGTGCGCCGCAGGCGATATGCGCCACAGGAGATGTGCACCGCAGGAGATGTGCGCCACAGGAGATCTGCACGCAGGAGATGTGCAACGCAGGAGATGTGCACAGCAGGAGATGTGCGCAGCAGGATGTGTGCACACAGTTTTTTATTAATTTGATGTAATAATATTTTTTTGTAAATAAATGTTTCATTTATGTGCACCGCAGGGTGTGCGCCGCAGGATGTGCGCCGCAAGAGATGTGCACCGCAGGAGATGTGCGCAGCAGGAGATGTGCACCGCAGGAGATGTGTGCCGCAGGAGATGTGCGCAGCAGGAGATGTGCGTCACAGGAGATGTGCAGAGCTGGAGATGTGCGCAGCAGGAGATGTGCAGAGCAGGAGATGTGCGCCGCAGGATGAGTGCGCACAGTTTTTTTATTAATTTGAGTTAATTCTTATTATTTTTTTGGAAATAAATGTTTCATTTATGTGCACTGCAGGGTGCGCGCCGCAAGAGATGTGCACCGCAGGAGATGTGCGCAGCAGGAGATGTGTGCCGCAGGAGATGTGCACAGCAGGAGATGTGCACCACTTGAGATATGCACTGCAGGAGATGTGCACAGGAGACGTGCGCTGCAGGAGATGTACATAGCAGGAGATATGCGCCGCAGGCGATATGCGCAGCAGGAGATGTGCGCCACAGGAGATGTGCACCGCAGGATGTGTGCGCACAGTTTTTTTATTAATTTGAGTTAATTATTATTTTTTTTGTAAATGACTGTTTTATTTATGTGCAACGGAGGGTTCGCAACGCAGGATGTGCGCCGCAAGAGATATGCACCGCAGGAGATGTGCGCAACAGGAGATGTGCACCACAGGAGATGTGCGCAGCAGGAGATGTGCACCGCAGGAGATGTGCGCCGCAGGAGATGTGCACTGCAGGAGAAGTGCACGCAGGAGATTAGCACGCAGGAGATGTGCGCCGCAGGATGTGTGCGCACAGTTTTTTTATTAATTTGAGTTAATTATTATAATTTATTTGTAAATAAATGTTTCATTTATGTGCAACGAAGGGTTAGCGCCGCAGGATGTGCGCCGCAAGAGATATGCACCGCCGGAGATGTGCGCAGCAGGAGATGTGCACCGCAGGAGATGTGCGCAGCAGGAGATGTGCACCGCAGGAGATGTGTACGCAGGAGATATGCGCCGCAGGAGATGAGTGCCGCAGGAGATGTGCGCCGCAGGATGTGTGCGGAGATGTGCACCGCAGGAGATGTGCGCAGCAGGAGATATGCACCGCAGGAGATGTGCGCCGCAGGAGATGTGCACCGCAGGAGATGTGCGCAGCAGGAGATTGGCACGCAGGAGATGTGCGCCGCAGGATGTGTGCGCACAGTTTTTTTATTAATTTTATTTATGTGCACTGCATGTTCTGCAATGCAGGAGATGTGCGCAGCAGGAGATTTGCGCCACAGGATGTGTGCGCACAGTTTTTTTATTAATTTGAGTTAACTATTATAATTTTATTGTAAATAAATGTTTCATTCATGTGCAACGAAGGGTGTGCGCCGCAGGATGTGCGCCGCAAGAGATGTGCACCGCCGGAGATTTGCGCAGCAGGAGATGTGCACCACAGGAGATGTGCGCCGCAGGAGATGTGTACGCAGGAGATATGCGCCGCAGGAGATGAGTGCCGCAGGAGATGTGCGCCGCAGGATGTGTGCGCCGCAGGAGATGTGCACTGCAGGAGAAGTGCACGCAGGAGATTAGCACGCAGGAGATGTGCGCCGCAGGATGTTTGCGCACAGTTTTTTTATTAATTTGAGTTAATTATTATAATTTATTTGTAAATAAATGTTTCATTTATGTGCAACGAAGGGTGTGCGCCGCAGGATGTGCGCCGCAAGAGATATGCACCGCCGGAGATGTGCGCAGCAGGAGATGTGCACCGCAGGAGATGTGCGCAGCAGGAGATGTGCACCGCAGGAGATGTGTACGCAGGAGATATGCGCCGCAGGAGATGAGTGCCGCAGGAGATGTGCGCCGCAGGATGTGTGCGGAGATGTGCACCGCAGGAGATGTGCGCAGCAGGAGATATGCACCGCAGGAGATGTGCGCCGCAGGAGATGTGCACCGCAGGAGATGTGCGCAGCAGGAGATTGGCACGCAGGAGATGTGCGCCGCAGGATGTGTGCGCACAGTTTTTTTATTAATTTTATTTATGTGCACTGCATGTTCTGCAATGCAGGAGATGTGCGCAGCAGGAGATTTGCGCCACAGGATGTGTGCGCACAGTTTTTTTATTAATTTGAGTTAACTATTATAATTTTATTGTAACTAAATGTTTCATTCATGTGCAACGAAGGGTGTGCGCCGCAGGATGTGCGCCGCAAGAGATGTGCACCGCCGGAGATTTGCGCAGCAGGAGATGTGCACCACAGGAGATGTGCGCCGCAGGAGATGTGTACGCAGGAGATATGCGCCGCAGGAGATGAGTGCCGCAGGAGATGTGCGCCGCAGGATGTGTGCGCAGAGTTTTTTTAGGAATTTGAGTTAATTATTATTATTTTTTGTAAATAAATGTTTCATTTATGTGCACGGCAGGGTGTGCGACGAGGGAGGGTCACTGCAGGAGATTTGCGCAGCAGGAGATCTGCGCCACTGGAGATGTGCACCGCAGGAGATGTGCACGCAGGAGATGTGCACGCAGGAGATGTGCGCCGCAGGAGATGTGCGCCGCAGGAGATGTACATAGCAGGAGATGTGCACGCAGGAGATGTGCGCCGCAGGAGATGTACAAAGCAGGAGATGTGCGCCGCAGGCGATATGCGCCACCGGAGATGTGCACCGCAGGAGATGTGCGCCGCAGGAGATCTGCACGCAGGAGATGTGCAACGCAGGAGATGTGCACAGCAGGAGATGTGCGCAGCAGGATGTGTGCACACAGTTTTTTTATTAATTTGATGTAATAATATTTTTTTGTAAATAAATGTTTCATTTATGTGCACCGCAGGGTGTGCGCCGCAGGATGTGCGCCGCAAGAGATGTGCACCGCAGGAGATGTGCGCAGCAGGAGATGTGCACCGCAGGAGATGTGTGCCGCAGAAGATTTGCGCAGCAGGAGATGTGCAGAGCAGGAGATGTGCAGAGCAGGAGATCTGCGCAGCAGGAGATGTGCAGAGCAGGAGATGTGCATTGCAGGATTAGTGCGCACAGTTTTTTTATTAATTTGAGTTAATTATTATTTTTTTTTTGTAAGTAAATGTTTCATTTATGTGCACCGCAGGGTGTGCGCCGCAAGAGATGTGCACCGCCGGAAATGTGCGCAACAGGAGATGTGCA